>NC_084566.2:32744124-32921624 GCF_033978685.3 Nerophis lumbriciformis | reverse complement strand
ACCTGCTCCCGGGCACTAACCAGAGAGATACTTATTCCTGTTTTTCGCCACGGACTGTCTGGCTTTCTTATCTGTAAGTTACTAAGTTACCTTGATTTACCTTTGGATTCCTGAGCTAAGTTTAGCCATTTGTTTTCTTGTTAGCTATTCCATTAGCTCCCCGTGCTATTGGCATGCTGTACTTTTTGTATATTTAAATGATTTATGGACTTTAAATCATTTTCTTACCTGCACACTGCATCCCGAGTTCCGTCTGCATCTTGGGAGAACGATCAAATCAATCAAAAGTGAGCATTTGTATCATAAAATCAGAAACGCTCACCTGCTCCCGGGCACTAACCAGAGAGATACTTATTCCTGTTTTTCGCCACACACTGTCTGGCTTTCTTATTTGTAAGTTACTAAGTTACGTTGATTTATCTTTAAATTCCTGAGCTAAACTTAGCCATTTGTTTTCTTGTTAGCTATTCCATTAGCTCCCCGTGCTATTGGCATGCTGTACTTTTTGTATTTTTAAATGATTTATGGACTTTAAATCATTTTCTTACCTGCACACTGCATCCCGAGTTCCGTCTGCATCTTGGGAGAACGATCAAATCAATCAAAAGTGAGCATTTGTATCATAAAATCAGAAACGCTCACCTGCTCCCGGGCACTAACCAGAGAACTAGTTATTCCTGTTTTTCGCCACACACTGTCTGGCTTTCTTATTTGTAAGTTACTAACTTACCTTGATTTACCTTTGGATTCCTGAGCTAGGTTTAGCCATTTATTTCCTTGTTAGCTGTTAGAATAATTGTTTCTAAGTTGTCACAAAAACTTTGTGTTACATTGAGTGCCTGGTGAGAAACAAAAGCTGTCTTTGGAACTTACCAAGAGTAAGGCTCGTAAAACTCCACTGTGTGTGTGTAGGGGGGCAAAATGAAGGTGTTCTGTTTCTTTCATGTATTGTAATCAAACAGAAAGATATTGTCTGACCCAAGGACTACAAAAGCGAAGAGGAAGCAGGACTAGACTCCCCTCCAGGCGACTTCCTTTTGAACTGTTTTACGAACCTCTCTTTGATCTCTTTTACTAACCTCTTCTTTGAACTGTTTTACGAGCTTTTCTGTGAAGTGTTTACGACTTTTTCTTTTGAACTGTTCTGTAACCAAAGGCAACGCTGTTTACGACCCACTTCCCTTTTGGAAGCAGCTGTGGTCATGTGGTCAGGGAAAGTCAAATAAAGGCGGAGGCGTACAATCTTTCGCCAGAGCGTGCTGGAGACTGTAAAAGGGTACAGACCAGATGTTTCTCCTCAAATTGAGACAAATTTAATTCTGTCTTTGTTTAATTCTTTGCTTCTTGTCTTGTTTAATAGATGTTATCAGTGTTAGAACCTGACAGTTTCCTTCAGATGCTTGTGTTGGACAGCCAGACCACAGTATCATCTTTAGCATCATCACGGACGGTGGCGGTGAAGACCAGAGTCTGTCGAGGCTATTGTGCGTGGCAAGTCAGAGACTTTGTGGCCATTTTGCGGCGAATCTCAAATGGCTGGATGTCCATTGAAGTGGGATGCAGGCATCCAGTCTGTAGGCAAAGCTTGGTTAATAGGTCTGTCAACGAGGCGAGTGTGAGTACTGCGACACCAAGCGAACAATCACGGAGTACTTACAAGCAGACACAGTGTGAAGACAGAAAAGGGAGAACGGACGCATTTTGGCTTGAAAACTAACAATAAAGGTGAAGTTATAACACTGAAACGCCCTCAAGAAGAGGTGCTTTAAGACATGGCTGCAGTGTTTTAGCTATTTCTAAATCACTAATCCTTGTCTCCATGGCGACAAATAAAGTAAGTTTCTTACAAGTATCATCCCTGATAGCTGTCACGTGCGGGGGTCGCAGCGAGGTTCGTTCCCCCGGGATGCAAACGGACCACTCCGGACAGGACGTGCAGGTAGGAACATGATTTATTCTGAAAAACTCGAACAAGTGCCAAAACCAGAAAACAAGCCGACGGAACAAAGTGCCGATCGCACTCGAAGCTAAGGCTACCACTTAGCATAGGCAAAAGACAAGGAATACTCACGTAACTTGTTGCATGAAGCAAACAATGAAGCCAGCCTGACTGACCGGCAAAGGCAGACTTAAATAATGCCTCTGATTAGTGCTCGGGGAACACGTGAGCGTCCCGAACACCAATCAGAGGCAGGTGAAAATAATAAGCAACCATGGTAATTAAAACAAACTCAAGGGTGGAGACTGTACAAGAGTACAGTGTCCCGGCGTCTCTCCTCAATTGAGCCAAATTGAATTCTGTCTCTGTTTAATTATTTGCTTCTTGTCTTGTTTAATATATGTTATCAGTGTTTGAACCTGACATAGCTATTCCATTAGCTCCCCGTGCTATTGGCGTACTGTACCTTTTGTATTTTTAAATGATTTATGGACATTAAATCATTTTCTTACCTGCACGCTGCATCCCGAGTTCCATCTTGGTAGAACGATCAAATCAATCAAAAGTGAGCATTTGTATTATATAATCAGAAACATCTCAGATCAAGTGTGACCAAAGTGAGGCTCCCGGGCCCAATTTGGCCTGCCGTGTTGTTTTGTTTGGTCCACCAGTGGCTTACCAAATTGAACACATATTCATACTGACCTCTTTCAAGCTCACACAATCATTAATCGCATGTCTGCAAGGCTAACTCATGACGTGACGATCTCTACTCAGGGGCGCCGAAAAGGGGGGGTAAAGGAGACGGATTCTAGGGGCCCATGATGGAGGGGGGCCCAGAGAGGCCCCTAATGAAGATGAAATTATAATACAGAAAAAATAATGACACTGTGTTGGGGGCCCTGTAAAGATTATTTTCATGGGGCCCAAAATCCCTAGCGGCGCCCCTGTCTCTACTACCTTATATATAATGGCGGTATGGGGCTAAACTCCCCACTTATGCTGTGTTTGGCCCCTGACCCATTGGCACATTTTCACTTTGGCTCTTGGAGGCAAAAACCGCCACCACTTGTCCGTTTCCAGTGCTCTGCACGCTGTCAGAGATGCATGGAGGCTCATCATAACAACCCAAACGTCCATACGTCTCCGTGGCCTACATCAGTCCACCTACACGGTGTGAGAATAATTATGTATATATTATCACACTAACTTTAGTATGCTTAAAGTCCGTTGCTTTAGTTATTTAGCTATTGTGCTCAAGTTAGACTTTTCTAATCTATGCAAGTACAAAACTTCTTGTCTGAGGGTTATCTTTGTTTTAGCCCGCTAACAGCCAAGGACTTCAACGACCTCAACAAAGATAAGATGACAGCACGCAGACGAAGCAGAGACTTCAAGGACTTCAAGGAAGATAAGATGACAACACGCAGACGAAGCGGGGACAAGGCGAAATCACAAGGCCCCCAGCACATTCCGTCACATACTGTGCGTCCTGGACCCTGCTTTGCATAATATATGTGACCACTCCTTTTAGAGGCGGCCTCAGTGATGTTGACTATGGAGCTCTGAATAAAAAGAGGGCCGCGGAAATGAACCTTAGCGCGTAGGGCTAGACTGTGACTAAGTGTGCAGCTCCATGCGTTCTCCTCATGAGCTAAATTGAACTCTTTCTCTGCATGATTCCTTGCTTCTTGTCTGATTAATAGATGTCATCAGTGTTTGAACCTGACACACAATCATTAATCGCATGTCCGCAAGGCGACCTCATGACGTGACGACCTCTACTACCTTATATATAATGGCGGTATGGGGCTAAACTCCCAACTTATGCTGTGTTTGGCCCGTGACCCATTGGCACGTTTTCACTTTGGCTCTTGGAGGCAAAAACCGCCACCACCAAACCGCTACCTGTCCGTTTCCAGTGCTCTGCACGCTGTCAGAGATGCATGGAGGCTCATCATAACAACCCAAACGTCCATACGTCTCCGTGGCCTACATCAGTCCACCTACACGGTGTGAGAATAATTATGTATGTATTATCACACTAACTTTAGTATGCTTAAAGTCCGTTGCTTTAGTTATTTAGCTATTGTGCTCAAAGTTAGACTTTTCTAATCTATGCAAGTACAAAACTTCTTGTCTGAGGGTTATCTTTGTTTTAGCCCGCTAACAGCCAAGGACTTCAACGACCTCAATGAAGATAAGATGACAGCACGCAGATGAAGCAAAGACTTCAAGGACCTCAACGAAGATAAGATGACAACATGCAGACGAAGCGGTAACAAGGCGAAATCACAAGGCCCCCAGCACATTCCGTCACGTATTGTGCGTCCTGGAGCTTCTTTGCATAATATATGTGACCACTCCTTTTAGAGGCGGCCTCAGTGGTGTTGACTATGGAGCTCTGAATAAAAAGAGGGCCGCGGAAATGAACCTTAGCGCGTAGGGCTAGACTGTGACTAAGTGTGCAGCTCCATGCGTTCTCCTCATGAGCTAAATTGAACTCTGTCTCTGCATGATTCCTTGCTTCTTGTCTGATTAATAGATGTCATCAGTGTTTGAACCTGACACACAATCATTAATCGCATGTCCGCAAGGCGACCTCATGACGTGACGACCTCTACTACCTTATACATAATGGCGGTATGGGGCTAAACTCCCTACTTATGCTGTGTTTGGCCCGTGACCCATTGGCACGTTTTCACTTTGGCTCTTGGAGGCATAAACCGCCACCACCAAACCGCTACCTGTCCGTTTCCAGTGCTCTGCACGCTGTCAGAGATGCATGGAGGCTCATCATAACAACCCAAACGTCCATACGTCTCCGTGGCCTACATCAGTCCACCTACACGGTGTGAGAATAATTATGTGTATATTATCAAACTAACTTTAGTATGCTTAAAGTCCGTTACTTTAGTTATTAGCTATTGTGCTCAAGTTAGACTTTTCTAATCTATGCAAGTACAAAACTTCTTGTCTGAGGGTTATCTTTGTTTTAGCCCGCTAACAGCCAAGGACTTCAACGACCTCAACAAAGATAAGATGACAGCACGCAGACGAAGCAGAGACTTCAAGGACCTCAAGGAAGATAAGATGACAACACGCAGACGAAGCGGGGACAAGGCGAAATCACAAGGCCCCCAGCACATTCCGTCACGTATTGTGCGTCCTGGACCCTGCTTTGCATAATATATGTGACCACTCCTTTAAGAGGCGGCCTCAGTGATGTTGACTATGGAGCTCTGAATAAAAAGAGGGCCGCAGGAGCTGAACCTAAGAGCGTAGGGCGAGACTGTGACTAAGTGCGCAGCTCCATGCGTTCTCCTCATGAGCTAAATTGAACTCTGTCTCTGCATGATTCCTTGCTTCTTGTCTGATTAATAGATGTCATCAGTGTTTGAACCTGACACACAATCATTAATCGCATGTCCGCAAGGCGAACTCATGACGTGACGACCTCTACTACCTTATATATAATGGCGGTATGAGGCTAAACTCCCCACTTATGCTGTGTTTGGCCCGTGACCTATTGGCACGTTTTTACTTTGGCTCTTGGAGGCAAAAACCGCCACCGCCAAACCGCTTCCTGTCCGTTTCATGCATGCAGGCTCATCATAACAACCCAAACGTCCATACGTCTCCGTGGCCTACATCAGTCCACATACACGGTGTGAGAATAATTATGTATGTATTATCACACTAACTTTAGTATGCTTAAAGTCCGTTGCTTTAGTTTTTTAGCTATTGTGCTCAAAGTTAGACTTTTCTAATCTATGCAAGTACAAAACTTCTTGTCTGAGGGTTATCTTTGTTTTAGCCTGCTAACAGCCAAGGACTTCAAGGACCTCAACGAAGATAAGATGACAGCACGTAGACAAAGCAGAGACTTCAAGGACCTCGATAAGATGACAACACGCAGACGAAGCAGGGACAAGGCGAAATCACAAGGCCCCCAGCACATTCCGTCACGTACTGTGCGTCCTGGACCTGCTGTCAGAGATGCATGCAGGCCCATCATAACAACCCAAACGTCCATACGTCTCCGTGGTCTACGTGTGAGCACCTCATTACCGGATTGCACTTTAGCTTGTGATTTATGAGGAGTTTGTTCCATATATTTGTTAGACAGTGAACACACGCTGCATCCATGAAGGTCACAACACAATGATGGATTAAATTAATGCGAGGCTCACTAATAAAAAAAAGTGTTATGGTGAGGCTGCACAGGGAGAACATATTTATGGTTTTGGTGTCAATTGTGGGGATTTTTTGTTAACATGATGAGGACCACACTGAAAAGAAAATAATTTTAAAAAATTGCGAAAAAAAAGTTGCCAAAGAAATTGAACAACTTTGCAAGATTATAATTGCATTTAATGGGGGGAAAAAACAGCCAGTATTTACTGTATGTATTAATTGTAATTGTCATTTAGGAAAACAACTGAAAATCAGTATTTATATATTTAATACATATTTCATATAAAACTATTTGGTCTATGAAATATAAACCTTTTTCCTTGTTTTTCTCCAGTGGCTGTGAAGTCCCACTGAAGGCCTAATTAATCACTCGGCTCAGGTGAGCGTAATCACCCGGGGATGTCTTGCTCATTAATTATTAAGTCTGGCCAAGCAAAGTCATTACTACAAGTTGGGAAAGTCCGCAGTAATAATCGTTTCTGCAGCTATTGGCCATTCAAACATCTTATAACAGAAATGACACAATGTTATCCAATAATTGTTCATATTTTGTCAAAGTATGCACAGCAATGTGATAAATTAAGGTATGCAGAATGCATGTAACCTATGTTTAAATAGTATTTTTTAAATTCAGCCCCTGAAGTCAATTTTAAAGAAAAACATGTTATTTTCTAATCATACTGTAAAACTCAATTGACCTAGGGGGCTGCTGGAGTCTGGGGGAGGCTCGGCTGCATCGGGTATCCATCCATCCATCCATTTTCTACCGCTTGTCTAGGAAGCACCTGGTAAAACGCAGGATTTTTCTCATGGCTAAGAGTGCAGCCAAGTTAGATGTGCGGCTGCAACTTCTGCATTTGGCACTTTTAACACTCTTTATTTACATTGCATGCTGGGAGCTGGGAGCTTGCAACTTTTCTTTCAGTCTGTAGAGATGTCCATCATAGATAGACCCACAAAAATTCTCAAGAACCCATGTGTCATGACCCGTGGTTACAGTTCATGTCCTGTGTTGTTTTTTTGTGTTATTATTCCCTATGTTAGTGTTTATTTCTTGTCTAGCACTCCTATTTTGGTTTCCTCTTCCTATATGTGTCGTCCTGCTATGACGTGACCACTTATTGAGCCCTGCCTTTGTTTAGTGATTAGTGTCCCCACCTGCTGTCTACACTAATCACACACCCATTCACTCGGTGCGGGTACTTTGTTCACCACCTGTCAGAATAATTGTATATAAGTTATCACACAACTTGTTTGCTATGGTGCAGGTTGACCTGCGTCTTTGATCTTATCAAGCAAAAGGCAGACAGCTTTTAAACCTCCACTGTGTGCGATGGAATGCGCCATAGAGGTGTCGGTTTCTCAGATCTTGGACAGCCACAGGAAGGACCTTTATCAGGACCTGAAATCTACAAGCAGAGAGGGGGCAGACCTGACACCGCTCCAAGCACCTTTTTGTTTGAACTGTTTATTGACCCAGTGCAGCTGCTGTATAATGAGACCCCTCCCCTTAGAAGCAGCTGCAGCTATGTAATCAGGGAATGCCCATATAAAGGAAGAGGCGTGGAACCCTTTCCTCAGAGCGGCGGGGTGACACTGTACGAGGGTGCAGGTCGACGCACTCTCCTCATGAGCTAAATTGAATCCTGTCTCGGTTTGATTCCTTGCTTCTTGTCTTGTTTATTAGATAGTTCGGTGTTTGAACCTGACACCACCAGTGACTGTTACGTTGTCATTTACGCTCTGCTACTATTTATGTTTAAGTCTTCATTTATAATGCTATAGTTGCCTAACGCTTCACATACGCTTTCCCAGCGACACCGTCTCTGTTTTGTATTTTGTCTTGCTTCGGGATTAAAGGATGGCTCTTACTTGCGCGCTGCTTCCTGCCTGTCCTTCTGCATTCTGGTAACACTCTCGCTCTTGTGCGACCCGAACGTGACACCATGTCCAAAAACACAAAGGATGTTGGCCATTTTGGTTCGAGGCAGATATTTTTATTTATTTTCAGGGTCATTTAAAAACTAACTTTTGTACTTCGGCTAGAGAATTTATGTGACTACTACCAAACTTGAACCACGTGTTGTAGACCGATACACAGTGTTGGGTTGGTTACTGAAAACCAGTAACTAGTTACAGTTACTAGTTACTTTATTTCAGTTACTAACTCAGTTACTTACACCAAAAAGTAATGCGTTACTGTGAAAAGTAACTATTTAGTTACTTTTTTTTTTTTTTAAGGCTCCCATTAATGCCTTCATTTCAGTACTGTTATTGCACTGGAGAATAATACAATCTGTTGATCAACTCGGCATGCATTTGCATCACTGAACTCTGCTAAGCAATGTGGTCTACATGAAACACACAAAGACAAAGATATGTTTCAAAGGGCCAATTTGTTTCAGGCCAGAAAAAAAATGACAAAACTATTTGAAATAGCTGCAACATAACATACATAAGTAACAAACAGCATAATAACAACATAGCTGTAAACCTGGCTTCACCCAAGGAAGGCACACATGACATACACAAAGCCTAACCAGGCATTTTTTTTCTCTCAAGGAATTGTGAAATAAAATTATGTCTTCATGAGATCAACACTGTACTGAAGCCCAGAACACTCTACACATTTCCCCAGTTTTAGTTTAGAGATAAGGAAGGATTGGCCTGGCCCACTAGCATCCCTATTTATCTTTGTGAACTTTATAGTCTATACATTTAGAGTGATGTGATAATCAAACACTCTAGAAGTTTAGAATGAAAGAGCGTATAAGAGAATTGACAGAGTGTGTACCTTCAGTGATGAATGATGAGCAGAGGCAGAGTTTGGAGTGTTTTCTTTAGCTCGCTTTCCATGTTTATGTACTCACTGTCCACTGTGTCCAGCTGCCTGAAAGCGGGTGACTCCACTGTAGAAATAGCCTGCATGTCTTCTAGCACATACGCTGCAATGGCTCTATCAATGTTGTCCTGGCTGTCCTACCTGTAGCTTCTTAAAATCCAGCCACTGTTGGAGGTGGAGGTGAAGTGTGTCTCTCTTTACTAGCTTCGTCGAAGCATGTTGTTTTTGTAGCTGTTTCAGCAGATTTGAATTGCTGTTTTTGGCATTAGATAGGATCTTTGATCCAAGACACAACTTAGATTTAACTAAAATATAATTTTTCTTTGTGCTCGACAAAAGAAAAGTAGTGAGAATATCTTCATGTTAAGAAACTCGACTTCTGGCTCCACCATGATGTAAACACAGACACGCCCCACGCTCCCCCCTTCTTTTCCTTGTGACACAGAAGGACGACACCGCAGCTCTCCAATAAAACACACTCAGATCTTCTGTTTCTAGCCGATACTACATAAAAAAATAACGAAAAATAACGCAGTAACACGTCATGTAGTAACGGTAACTGAGTTACTGAATATAAAAAATAACGCATTAGACTACTTGTTACCGCCGAAAATAACGGCGTTACAGTAACGCGTTAGTCCCAACACTGCCGATACATGACACCTAAATGCCAAAGGTGGAAGGTAACCCAATATCATAACATGTGGACGGAGCATTGCAGTTTAACCCATGTCAACATTCTTAAATGTGATGAAGTTAAAATTGCACCTGATTATAACAATGATAATAGCAATAACCAGGGGCGTCACTAGCTTTTAAGGACAGGGGGGGCTTAGCCCCCAGGAGATACACAGGATGCAAGCGAACGTTACGCGCAAGCACAAAACTTCACAAACGGCTAACAAAGACTTAGAAATTATTCATTGTTATTTTTTTTTATTTTTTTTAAATGCATGGGATGAAATGAAATGCTCCCCGGGACGATGGCTTTTAACCATTTTTTTTCTTTTTCTTTTTATGTATTTATTCATTTTACATTTTATATTAAATGTCTTGGTTTTTCCTCCCTCTGAAAATCCTATGAAATGTTTAACAAGCCATCCTATAATAATACAACAGCTATTAATGTAACAATACAATAAAACAAATATATTTAATGATGTTTTTTTCATTATTTTAACAATAGGCTAATGTATATTACTTTATATAGATTCTACAAGAAACACAAAACTTAAAAACTAAATGATATACAATTGCACACACAAGGTTTCGTGCAGCTTCACTCATTGTAAAGGAAGATAATGTGCTTCGTACACTTGCAGGACCGCAAGCAAGGTCGCAGAGAAAATGCGGACTGGAATTTGAGTGATGTGGGCATTTTCTATATGAACAAGTGGAATGGATTGGATACCGACGCACTAAAGGGGCTCTCTATTTTACGCTATGAAGTGAGGGGAAACTGAGTGCATAATAACAGGTTATATGATTATTTATTTAAACTCATATTCGGGCCACTTTATAATGACTATGTCGGCATGTATTTGTAAAAAAAACAAACACCAAATTATTTAGGGGGGCTTAAGAATATTTTATATTTTTTTAAATATGCCTAACAACGCCAATGGCAATAACAATAATATTAATGGATTAGATTTATACACCACTTTTTTTCTCATGACGTAATGCATGGGACACTGACAAGCCATCATTCATTCACTCCACTTTAACACATTGATGTTGGTAAGCCAGTTTCATTCAGTAACATGAAATCTAATCATAAATAGACCCCACAAAACTAATACGAGAGATTGTGTGATTTCTACAAAACTCGAACCATGTGTATTAGACAAGAGTACGTGATACTAAATTGCCAAAGATCTGCGTTTTCGTCATAGCCTGTGGACGTAGCACAGCAGTTCAACCCATGTCAACAATCCTGAACATGAATTTCAAATTGTTCAAATACCAGTTACCTGCAATCTATTTTAACTCCACATTATGTGCACATTTTATAAACTGCTGGCTGCTTCGGTGTGGAACCAAATTGCATTGTGATGAAAATTGATTCCGACCTTCATTGATGCCTAGGTGCTTGGAGCTGTCACTCAACGACACATAAGTCTTTATTTGCTGAAATGTGCTGACAATAAAGGTAGCCGGACGTCCCTTTACATCATTTTAATGCTCCTTCACCGTGTGACCTCTGTCACCAGCCTCACCTCCCAATGCTGCAGACATCCTTTCACCGTTCACACGCACTTTCTAAAGGTTCCGATATGCTGAAAAGCAACTTCATGACATTGCTGCAGTGTGTCCTGGTGTGTTGCTGCGCATTTGCTTCGAGCACAAGTCCCGAATCCATTAGCAGAAGCACAGGAAGCATATGTTAGAAATATCTCAGAAATATACATATACAAACCCTGTTTCCATATGAGTTGGGAAATTGTGTTAGATGTAAATATAAACGGAATACAATGATTTGCAAATCATTTTCAACTCATATTCAATTGAATGCACTACAAAGACAACATATTTGATGTTCAAACTAATACACTTTTTTTTTTTTTTTTTGCAAATAATAATTAGCTTAGAATTTCATGGCTGCAACACGTGCCAGAGTAGTTGGGAAAGGGCATGTTCACCACTGTGTTACATCACCTTTCCTTTTAACAACACTCAGTAAACGTTTGGGAACTGAGGAGACACATTTTTTAAGCTTCTCAGGTGGAATTCTTTCCCATTCTTGCTTGATGTACAGCTTAAGTTGTTCAACAGTCCGGGGGTCTCCGTTGTGGTATTTTAGGCTTCATAATGCGCCACACATTTTCAATGGGACTACAGGCAGGCCAGTCTAGTACCCGCACTCTTTTACTATGAAGCCACGTTGATGTAACACGTGGCTTGGCATTGTCTTGCTGAAATAAGCAGGGGCGTCCGTGGTAACGTTGCTTGGATGGCAACATATGTTGCTCCAAAACCTGTATGTACTTTTCAGCATTAATGGCGCCTTCACAGATGTGTAAGTTACCCATGTCTTGGCCACTAATACACCCCCATACCATCACAGATGCTGGCTTTTCAACTTTGCGCCTATAACAATCCGGATGGTTCTTTTCCTCTTTGGTCCGGAGGACAAGACGTCCACAGTTTCCAAAAACAATTTGAAATGTGGACTCGTCAGACCACAGAACACTTTTCCACTTTGCATCAGTCCATCTTAGATGAGCTCAGGCCCAGCGAAGCCGACGGCGTTTCTGGGTGTTGTTGATAAACGGTTTTCGCCTTGCATAGGAGAGTTTTAACTTGCACTTACAGATGTAGCGACCAACTGTAGTTACTGACAGTGGGTTTCTGAAGTGTTCCTGAGCCCATGTGGTGATATCCTTTACACACTGATGTCGCTTGTTGATGCAGTACAGCCTGAGGGATCGAAGGTCACGGGCTTAGCTGCTTACGTGCAGTGATTTCTCCAGATTCTCTGAACCCTTTGATGATATTACGGACCGTAGATGGTGAAATCCCTAAATTCCTTGCAATAGCTGGTTGAGAAAGGTTTTTCTTAAACTGTTCAACAATTTGCTCACGCATTTGTTGACAAAGTGGTGACCCTCGCCCCATCCTTGTTTGTGAATGACTGAGCATTTCATGGAATCTACTTTTATACCCAATCATGGCACCCACCTGTTCCCAATTTGCCTGTTCACCTGTGGGATGTTCCGAATACGTGTTTGATGGGAATTCCTCAACTTTATCAGTATTTATTGCCACCTTTCCCAACTTCTTTGTCACGTGTTGCTGGCATCAAATTCTAAAGTTAATGATTATTTGCAAAAAAAAATAATGTTTATGAGTTTGAACATCAAATATGTTGTCTTTGTAGCATATTCAACTGAATATGGGTTGAAAAGGATTTGCACATCTAACACAATTTCCCAACTCATATGGAAACGGGGTTTGTAGATTCTGCAGTATAAAGTAAACCATGGTGCAGCATACAAACAACAAGGGATCTGAGCAGAGGACCATTTTACGCATTGTGTGTGCATTGAAGCCCTTAAACTGCAATTCCTACCATGTCAGAGCCTTTGCACGATTTATTACTCCTCTCCCCCAAACGCTTGGACCACAGAGCTAGACCACATACTCCTGGGACATAATATTGGGCACACAGCAAAAAATTCTGCCTGTACATAAATTAAATGTGCGGCGCCCCGTGTGTTGTGGTCAAAATGCTTTGTAAAACTTGTATAATCATCAGACAAATGCACAATGACTTATTGGTTGCTAAGTCAAGCCCATAGGAATGGGTAGCTTTTACAATTCCTGGTACCTGGAAATGTATATATAGTCGCGATCAAAGGTTTATATACACTTGTAAAGAACATCATGTCATGGCTGTCTTGAGTTTCCAATCATTTCTACAACTCGTATTTTTTTGTGATAGAGTGATTGGAGCACATACTTGTTGGTCACAAAAAACATTCATGAAGCTTGGTTCTTTTATGAATTTATTATGAGTCTACTGAAAATGTGCTGGGTCAAAAGTATACATACAGCAATGTTAATATTTGCTTATATGTCCCTTGGCATGTTTCACTGCAATAAGACACTTTTGGTAGCCATCCACAAGCTTCTGCTTGAATTTTTTGACCACTCCTCTTGACAAAATTGGTGCAGTTCAGCTAAATGTGTTGGTTTTCTGACATGGACTTGTTTCTTCAGCATTGTCCACACAATTAAGTCAGGACTTTAGGAAGGCCATTGTGAACCCTTAATTGTAGCCTGATTTAGCCATTCCTGACGTGTGTTTGGAAGTCATTGTCCTGTTGGAAAACCCAACTGCACCCAAGACCCAACCTCCGAGCTGATGATTTTAGGTTGTCCTGAAGAATTTGGAGGTAATCCTCCTTTTTCATTGTCCCATTTAAAGCACCAGTTCCATTGGCAGCAAAACAGGCCCAGAGCATAATACTACCACCACCATGCTTGACGGTGGGCATGGTGTTCCTGGGATTAAAGGCCTCACATTTTCTCCTCCAAACGTATTGCTGGGTATTGTGGCCGAACAGCTCAATTTTTGTTTCATCTGACATCACATGGACAAAGATAAGGCAGGGTGTGCTTTGGTTGTCTACAAACCGGGTGTAACTAAATAGTAATAACATTCCCACAGAATATATATACAAGTGAATAATACGTTAAAAAATATGTATATTTTAGTGATTAATTGGCTGCCTTTTTTTGGTAGAGGGGAAGAGGCACCTTGTTAGCGCAACCTCCATGATGCAGTGCAATATAACACCATACTACAAACCCCGTTTCCATATGAGTTGGGAAATTGTGTTAGATGTAAATACAAACGGAATACAATGATTTGCAAATCCTTTTCAACCCATATTCAATTGAATGCACTACAAAGACAACATATTTGATGTTCAAACCCATAAACATAATTTTTTTTGCAAATAATATTTAACTTAGAATTTCATGGCTGCAACACGTGCCAAAGTAGTTGGGAAAGGGCATGTTCACCACTGTGTTACATCACCTTTTCTTTTAACAACACCCAATAAACGATTGGGAACTGAGGAAAGTAATTGTTGAAGCTTTGAAAGTGGAATTCTTTCCCATTCTTGTTTTATGTAGAGCTTCAGTCGTTCAACAGTCCGGGGTGTCAGCTGTCGTATTTTACGCTTCATAATGCGCCACACATTTTTGACGGGAGACAGGTCTGGACTGCAGGCGGGCCAGGAAAGTACCCGCACTCTTTTTTTACGAAGCCACGCTGTTGTAACACGTGCTGAATGTGGCTTGGCATTGTCTTGCTGAAATAAGCAGGGGCGTCCATGAAAAAGACGGCGCTTCGATGGCAGCATATGTTGTTCCAAAACCTGTATGTACCTTTCAGCATTAATGGTGCCTTCACAGATGTGTAAGTTACCCATGCCTTGGGCACTAATGCACCCCCATACCATCACAGATGCTGGCTTTTCAACTTTGCCTCGATAACAGTCTGGATGGTTCGCTTCCCCTTTGGTCCGGATGACACGATGTTGAATATTTCCAAAAACAATTTGAAATGTGGACTCGTCAGACCACAGAACACTTTTCCACTTTGCATGAGTCCATCTTAGATGATCTCGGGCCCAGAGAAGCCGGCGGCGTTTCTGGATGTTGTTGATAAATGGCTTTCGCTTTGCATAGTAGAGCTTTAACTTGCACTTACAGATGTAGCGACAAACTGTTTTTAGTGACAGTGGTTTTCTGAAGTGTTCCTGAGCTCATGTGGTGATATCCTTTAGAGATTGATGTCGGTTTTTGATACAGTGCCGTCTGAGGGATCGAAGGTCACGGTCATTCAATGTTGGTTTCCGGCCATACCGCTTACGTGGAGTGATTTCTCCAGATTCTCTGAACCTTTTGATGATATTATGGACCGTAGATGTTGAAATCCCTAAATTTCTTGCAATTGCACTTTGAGAAACGTTGTTCTTAAACTGTTTGACTATTTGCTCACGCAGTCGTGGACAAAGGGGTGTACCTCGCTCCATCCTTTCTTGTGAAAGACTGAGCATTTTTTTGGGAAGCTGTTTTTATACCCAATCATGGCACCCACCTGTTCCCAATTAGCCTGCACACCTGTGGGATGTTCCAAATAAGTGTTTGATGAGCATTCCTCAACTTTATCAGTATTTATTGCCACCTTTCCCAACTTCTTTGGCACGTGTTGCTGGCATCAAATTCTAAAGTTAAAGGGGAACATTATCACAATTTCAGAAGGGTTAAAACCATTAAAAATCAGTTCCCAGTGGCTTATTATATTTTTCGAAGTTTTTTTCAAAATTTTACCCATCACGCAATATCCCTAAAAAAAGCTTCAAAGTGCCTGATTTTAACCATCGTTATAAACACCCGTCCATTTTCCTGTGACGTCACATAGTGAAGCCAACACAAACAAACATGGCGGAAAGAACAGCAAGCTATAGCGACATTAGCTCGGATTCAGACTCGGATTTCAGCGGCTTAAGCGATTCAACAGATTATGCATGTATTGAAACGGATGGTTGTAGTGTGGAGGCAGGTAGCGAAAACGAAATTGAAGAAGAAACTGAAGCTATTGAGCCATATGCAAGCGAAACCGATGGAAACGACACGACAGCCAGCGAGAAAGCGAGGACGAATTCGGCGATCGCCTTCCAACCAACGATTGGTATGTGTTTGTTTGGCATTAAAGGAAACTAACAACTATGAACTAGGTTTCCAGCATATGAAATACATTTGGCAACAACATGCACTTTGAGAGTGCAGACAGCCCAATTTTCATCAATTAATATATTCTGTAGACATACCCTCATCCGCGCTCTTTTCCTGAAAGCTGATCTGTCCAGTTTTGGAGTTGATGTCAGCAGGCCAGGGAAGCTAGGGTCGATAGGGGGTTTAGCTCGCTCGTCTGCGGGAACAATCTGCCGCCATTGCTTGCCGTGCTACCGAGGTCCTTTGTCCCTGAATTGCTCACACACTCCGGCAGATTCAATGGGGGTCTGGCGGCAGATTTCTTTGACTTTATCGTTGGAAATGCATCTGCTTTGAGTGTCGCAGGATATCCACACATTCTTGCCATCTCTGTCGTAGCATAGCTTTCGTCGGTAAAGTGTGCGGAACAAACGTCCAATTTCTTGCCACTTTCGCATCTTTGGGCCACTGGTGCAACTTGAATCCGTCCCTGTTCGTGTTGTTACACCCTCCGACAACACACCGACGAGGCATGATGTCTCCAAGGTACGGAAAACAGTCGAAAAATAACAGAGCTGATTTGACTCAGTGTTTGAGAAAATGGCGGATTGCTTCCCGATGTGACGTCACAACGTGACGTCATCGCTCCGAGAGCGAATATTAGAAAGGCGTTTAATTCGCCAAAATTCACCCATTTAGAGTTCGGAAATCGGTTAAAAAAATATATGGTCTTTTTTCTGCAACATCAAGGTATATATTGACGCTTACATAGGTCTGGTGATAATGTTCCCCTTTAATGATTATTTGCACAAAAAAAAAAAAAAAAATGCTTATGAGTTTGAACATCAAATATGTTGTCTTTGTAGCATATTCAACTGAATATGGGTTGGAAATGATTTGCAAATCATTGTATTCCGTTTATATTTACATCTAACACAATTTCCCAACTCATATGGAAACGGGGGTTTGTACAATGGGTTGTTACCTTTGCAAAAGTCAGGATCATCTATGTAGCTCCTGTATTGGAACTTATTATGATAGATAGTGATGATATCTTTTTGCAACAATAACATGACAAATGTCCTCCTCTCTCCCTCTCTCTCTCTCTCTCTCTCTCTCTCTCTCTCTCTCCATGCACAACAAGGGGGAGCTGCAGCTGGCCCGCCCCTGCCTTGCCTTGCCTTGCTAGGTTGGGTGCATCCATGGTGGAGCACAGGAGCACTCTTTTCTTCTTCTTCTTCTTCTTCTTCTGCAGCTCTGGCACCAACGTCGCCATGCACACGCCTTGGAAGGATGCCATTTTCTGTCGAGGTAAGCATGTTTTGTTTTTTTTTGCCTCAGTGCAAACATGACTCATTTGACACCAAAAAAAATAAAAAATTTAAAAAAAAAACGTCCATAAGAACACCGTGTGCGTGGATGCCAAACGCATCATTTTGCAGCCAAATTGACATTAATGTGACAAGATGAGCACGGGAATATGTCACGCATCTGCCGGGAAGCAGCGAACTTTTTTTTTTATGGCTGTTCGCGTATTTGACAGCTGCCTTTTTTTTTTTTTTTTTGTGCGTGTGTGCGTGATTTTATATGCGTGCGTGGTTTTCGTCAGGGGCTGCGTGTGTTTTGTCATGTTTGGACGTGACGTTTCTGGACATTTTCAGGTGCGCGCACGCACACGCACACGCGCAAAAAAAGAAAGAAACAGATGTGCTGCCACGGCGCGTCATTTGCGCTAAAACACGCGCCCCCGCAGTTTGGACTGAAGGCCCCCCACCCACCCACCCCAAAAAAAAAAATGAAAATATGAAGCCCATCCTCCTTCCTTTTCGTCCTTGGCAATTGTGACGCTTTTTAGGGAAGCAGACGGAGACGCGAAAACGATCCACACCCACACTCATGCCCCCCCTCCAAAAAAAAGCTCACGGCACAGTCCACGTCCAGCCCCCACGCGTCACTTTAATGCATGTTGACTGCTGAATGCAGTCACCTCTACAGTACCGCTCCTATACTTGCACTGTACAACAACGTACCAAAAAAAAAATCACAAAAGGATCATCCATCCATCCATTTCCTACCGCTTGTCCCTTTTGGAGTCGCGGGGGGGTGCATGGAGCCTATCTCAGCTGCATAAATTAACGTTGTTCGGCAACCCAAAATGCTGAAAGAGCCATATTGGACCAAAAATACAAAAAAAGACTTATATAAGTGTTATAATGATGGCAACACATGATGTACAAAACCCCGTTTCCATATGAGTTGGGAAATTGTGTTAGATGTAAATATAAGCGGAATACTGCAAATCCTTTTCAACCCATATTCAATTGAATGCACTACAAAGACAAGATATTTGATGTTCAAACTCAGAAACTTTTTTTTTTTTTTTGCAAATAATAATTAACTTAGAATTTCATGGCTGCAACACGTGCCAAAGTAGTTTTGGAAAGGGAATGTTCACCAGTGTGTTACATGGCCTTTCCTTTTAGCAACACCCAGTAAACGTTTTGGAACTGAGGAGACACATTTTTTAAGCTTCTCAGGTGGAATTCTTTCCCATTCTTGCTTGATGTACAGCTTAAGTTGTTCAACAGTCCGGGGGTCTCCGTTGTGGTATTATAGGCTTCATAATGCGCCACATATATTCAATGGGACTACAGGCAGGCCAGTCTAGTACCCACACTCTTTTACTATGAAGCCACGTTGATGTAACACGTGGCTTGGCATTGTCTTGCTGAAATAAGAAGGGGCGCCCATGGTAGCGTTGCTTGGATGGCAACATATGTTGCTCCAAAACCTGTATGTACCTTTCAGCATTAATGGTGCCTTCACAGATGTGTAAGTTACCCATGTCTTGGGCACTAATACACCCCCGTACCATCACAGATGCTGGCTTTTCCACTTTGCGCCTATAACAATCCGGATGGTTCTTTTCGTCTTTGGTCCGGAGGACACAACGTCCACAGTTTCCAAAAACAATTTGAAATGTGGACTCGTCAGACCGCAGAACACTTTTCCACTTTGCATCAGTTCATCTTAGATGAGCTCAGGCCCAGTGAAGCTGACGGCGTTTCTGGGTGTTGTTGATAAACGGTTTTCGGCTTGCATAGGAGAGTTTTAACTTGCACTTACAGATGTAGCAACCAACTGTAGTTACTGACAGTGGGTTTCTGAAGTGTTCCTGAGCCCATGTGGTGATATCCTTTACACACTGATGTCGCTTGTTGATGCAGTACAGCCTGAGGGATCGAAGGTCACGGGTTTAGCTGCTTACGTGCAGTGATTTCTCCAGATTCTCTGAACCCTTTGATGATATTACGGACCGTAGATGGTGAAATCCCTCAATTCCTTGCAATAGCTGGTTGAGAAAGGTTTTTCTTAAACTGTTCAACAATTTGCTCACGCATTTGTTGACAAAGTGGTGACCCTCGCCCCATCCTTGTTTGTGAATGACTAAGCATTTCATGGAGTCTACTTTTATACCCAATCATGGCACCCACCTGTTCCCAATTAGCCTGCACACCTGTGGGATGTTCCAAATAAGTGTTTGATGAGCATTCCTCAACTTTATCAGTATTTATTGCCACCTTTCCCAACTTCTTTGTCACGTGTTGCTGGCATCAAATTCTAAAGTTAATGATTATTTGCACACAAAAAAATGTTTTTCAGTTTGAACATCAAATATCTTGTCTTTGTAGCATATTCAATTGAATATGGGTTGAAAATGATTTGCAAATCATTGTATTCCGTTTATATTTACATCTAACACAATTTCCCAACTCATATGGAAACGGGGTTTGTAAGTAACTAATTAGCTATATTAGCCTACTATCAAAACGACTATGTGTTGCAGGCTGACGCAAATCTTCGTTGACAGAAATGTTGAAATGTAATATTTATTCTACACATTTATACAACATTGGAAAACATTAGTAAAACTTCTCAGAGGGTGAGATAACTCCTGCAAATGACTGTCTTAGAATGACCAAAGTTAAAGGAAACAGCAGGCTGTCTTCTTCTAATGGATTTATTACAATCTTTGCAAGCTGGGTAACGTTTGCTGTGGTCTGGAACAAGATGGCGAGGCATAATGATGCAATATGTACATACAGCTAGCCTAAATAGCATGTTAGCATCGATTAGCTTGCATTCATGCAGTGACAAAATTAGCACTCCAACAAGTCAATACCATCAACAAAGCTCACCTTTGTGCATTCACGCACAGCATAAAATGTTTGGTGGACAAAATGAGACAAAAAAGGAGCGGCATAAAACACGTCTTTCTGTGGCAGCGTCGGAGAAAGTTATACATGTAAAAAAACTGTTGAGTCACAGTCCACACAACGGTGTGTTCAAGGGCCGCTGAAATTAGTAGGACCAAATTATCCACACACATCCTCTAATGTGGTGTTTTTGAGATACAGATCCGGTGTGCCATGGGAGATTATGTCATTTCAGCTATTTGGGTTAAAAATGTTTTTTTTTTGCAAACCAGTAATTATAATCCGCAAATAATGTGCCGTTGTTGAGTGTCGGTGCTGTCTATCAATCATCAATCGATCAACGTTTACTCATATAGCCCTAAATCACGAGTGTCTCAAAGGGCTGCACAAGCCACAACGATATCCTCGGCTCAGATCCCACATCAGGGCAAGAAAAAACTCAACCCAATGGGATGACAATGAGAAACCTTGGAGGGGACCGCAGATGTGGGGGCCCGCCCCCGGGGGACCAGTGCAATGGACATCGAGTGGATCTAACATAATATTGTGAGAGTCCAGTCCATAGTGGATCTAACATAATATTGTGAGAGTCCAGTCCATAGTGGATCTAACATAATAGTGTGAGAGTCCAGTCCATAGTGGATCTAACATAATAGTGTGAGAGTCCAGTCCATAGTGGATCTAACATAATATTGTGAGAGTCCAGTCCATAGTGGATCTAACATAATAGTGTGAGAGTCCAGTCCATAGTGGATCTAACATAATAGTGTGAGAGTCCAGTCCATAGTGGATCTAGCATAATATTGTGAGAGTCCAGTCCATAGTGGATCTAACATAATATTGAGAGTCCAGTCCATAGTGGATCTAGCATAATAGTGTGAGAATCCAGTCCATAGTGGATCTAGCATAATATTGTGAGAGTCCAGTCCATAGTGGATCTAACATAATATTGTGAGAGTCCAGTCCATAGTGGATCTAGCATAATATTGTGAGAGTCCAGTCCATAGTGGACCTAACATAATATTGTGAGAGTCCAGTCCATAGTGGATCTAGCATAATAGTGGGAGAGTCTAGTCCATAGTGGATCTAGCATAATAGTGTGAGAGTCCAGTCCATAGTGGATCTAACATAATAGTGTGAAAGTCCAGTCCATAGTGGATCTAGCATACTAGTGTGAGAGTTCAGTCCATAGTGGATCTAGCATAATAGTGTGAGAGTCCGGTCCATAGTGGATCTAGCATAATAGTGTGAGAGTCCAGCCCATAGTGGATCTAGCATAATAGTGTGAGTCCAGCCCATAGTGGATCTAACATAATATTGTGAGAGTCCAGTCCATAGTGGATCTAACATAATATTGTGAGAGTCCAGTCCATAGTGGATCTAACATAATATTGTGAGAGTCCAGTCCATAGTGGATCTAGCATAATAGTGTGAGAATCCAGTCCATAGTGGATCTAGCATAATATTGTGAGAGTCCAGTCCATAGTGGATCTAACATAACATTGTGAGAGTCCAGTCCATAGTGGATCTAGCATAATATTGTGAGAGTCCAGTCCATAGTGGACCTAACATAATAGTGTGAGAGTCCAGTCCATAGTGGATCTAACATAATATTGTGAGAGTCCAGTCCATAGTGGATCTAACATAATATTGTGAGAGTCCAGTCCATAGTGGATCTAGCATAATATTGTGAGAGTCCAGTCCATAGTGGATCCAACATAATATTGAGAGTCCAGTCCATAGTGGATCTAGCATAATAGTGTGAGAATCCAGTCCATAGTGGATCTAGCATGATATTGTGAGAGTCCAGTCCATAGTGGATCTAACATAATATTGTGAGAGTCCAGTCCATAGTGGATCTAGCATAATATTGTGAGAGTCCAGTCCATAGTGGACCTAACATAATATTGTGAGAGTCCAGTCCATAGTGGATCTAGCATAATAGTGGGAGAGTCTAGTCCATAGTGGATCTAGCATAATAGTGTGAGAGTCCAGTCCATAGTGGATCTAACATAATAGTGTGAAAGTCCAGTCCATAGTGGATCTAGCATACTAGTGTGAGAGTTCAGTCCATAGTGGATCTAGCATAATAGTGTGAGAGTCCGGTCCATAGTGGATCTAGCATAATAGTGTGAGAGTCCAGCCCATAGTGGATCTAGCATAATAGTGTGAGTCCAGCCCATAGTGGATCTAACATAATATTGTGAGAGTCCAATCCATAGTGGATCTAACATAATATTGTGAGAGTCCAGTCCATAGTGGATCTAACATAATATTGTGAGAGTCCAGTCCATAGTGGATCTAGCATAATATTGTGAGAGTCCAGTCCATAGTGGATCTAGCATAATAGTGTGAGAGTCCAGTCCATAGTGGATCTAACATAATATTGAGAGTCCAGTCCATAGTGGATCTAACATAATAGTGAGAGTCCAGTCCATAGTGGATCTAACATAATAGTGTGAGAGTCCAGTCCATAGTGGATCTAAAATAATAGTGTAAGAGTCCAGTCCATAGTGGATCTAGCATAATATTGTGAGAATTCAGTCCATAATGGATCTAGCATAATAGTGTGAGAGTCCAGTCCATAGTGGATCTAACATAATAGTGTGAGAGTCCAGTCCATAGTGGATCTAGCAGAATAGTGTGAGAGTCCAGTCCATAGTGGATCTAACATAATATTGTGAGAGTCCAGTCCATAGTGGATCTAGCATAATAGTGTGAGAGTCCAGTCTATAGTGGGTCTAGCATAATAGTGTGAGAGTCCAGTCCATAGTGGATTTAACATAATAGTGTGAGACTCCAGTCCATAGTGGATCTAGCATAATAGTGTGAGAGTTCAGTCCATAGTGGGTCTAGCATAATAGTGTGAGAGTGCAGTCCATAGTGGATCTAACATAATAGTGAGAGTCCAGGTCCATAGTGAATCTAACATAATAGTGTGAGAGTCCAGTCCATAGTGGATCTAACATAATAGTGAGAGTCCAGTCCATAGTGGATCTAACATAATAGTGAGAGTCCAGTGCATAGTGGATCTAACATAATAGTGTGAGAGTCCAGTCCATAGTGGATCTAGCATAATAGTGAGAGTCCAGTCCATAGTGGATCTAGCATAATAGTGTGAGAGTCCAGTCTATAGTGGGTCTAGCATAATAGTGTGAGAGTCCAGTCCATAGTGGATTTAACATAATAGTGTGAGACTCCAGTCCATAGTGGATCTAGCATAATAGTGTGAGAGTTCAGTCCATAGTGGGTCTAGCATAATAGTGTGAGAGTGCAGTCCATAGTGGATCTAACATAATAGTGAGAGTCCAGGTCCATAGTGAATCTAACATAATAGTGTGAGAGTCCAGTCCATAGTGGATCTAACATAATAGTGAGAGTCCAGTCCATAGTGGATCTAACATAATAGTGAGAGTCCAGTGCATAGTGGATCTAACATAATAGTGTGAGAGTCCAGTCCATAGTGGATCTAGCATAATAGTGAGAGTCCAGTCCATAGTGGATCTAGCATAATAGTGGGAGTCCAGGTCCATAGTGAATCTAACATAATAGTGTGAGAGTCCAGTCCATAGTGGATCTAGCATAATAGTGGGAGTCCAGTCCATAGTGGATCTAGCATAATATTGTGAGAGTCCAGTCCATAGTGGATCTAACATAATATTGTGAGAGTCCAGTCCATAGTGGATCTAACATAATATTGAGAGTCCAGTCCATAGTGGATCTAACATAATAGTGAGAGTCCAGTCCATAGTGGATCTAACATAATAGTGTGAGAGTCCAGTCCATAGTGGATCTAGCAGAATAGTGTGAGAGTCCAGTCCATAGTGGATCTAACATAATATTGTGAGAGTCCAGTCCATAGTGGATCTAGCATAATAGTGTGAGAGTCCAGTCTATAGTGGGTCTAGCATAATAGTGTGAGAGTCCAGTCCATAGTGGATCTAACATAATAGTGTGAGACTCCAGTCCATAGTGGATCTAGCATAATAGTGTGAGAGTTCAGTCCATAGTGGGTCTAGCATAATAGTGTGAGAGTGCAGTCCATAGTGGATCTAACATAATAGTGAGAGTCCAGGTCCATAGTGAATCTAACATAATAGTGTGAGAGTCCAGTCCATAGTGGATCTAACATAATAGTGAGAGTCCAGTGCATAGTGGATCTAACATAATAGTGTGAGAGTCCAGTCCATAGTGGATCTAGCATAATAGTGAGAGTCCAGTCCATAGTGGATCTAGCATAATAGTGGGAGTCCACGTCCATAGTGAATCTAACATAATAGTGTGAGAGTCCAGTCCATAGTGGATCTAGCATAATAGTGGGAGTCCAGTCCATAGTGGGGCCAGTAGGAGATCATATTGAGTGTAGACAGGTCAGTAGCGCAGAGATGTCCCCAACTGATGCACAGATGAGTGGTCCACCTCAGGGCCCGACTTTAGACAGCTAGCGCTTCATCTGTGGTCACCGAATCTGTGTGAACATGGTTTGTCGTGATCACAATATGCAGACAATAGCGGGAGGCAGTGTGAAGGTAAAAAGGTATCTAATGCTTAAACCAAAAATAAAACAAAAGGTGAGTGCCCCTAAAAAAAAGGCATTGAAGCTTAGGGATGGCTATGCGGAACAAAACTACAACTGAACTGGCTGCAAAGTAAAGAAAAACAGAATGCTGGACGACAGCAAAGACTTGCAGCGTGTGGAGCAGAGATGGCATCCACGAAGTACATCCGTACATGACATAATAACAGTGTCCACACAAAGAAGGATAGCAACAACTGGAATAGTCTTAATTGCTAAAACAGAGCAGATGCGGGGAATAGCGCTAAAGGGAAGACATGAAACTGCAATGGGGAAATACCAACAAAACAGGAAAAGCCACCAAAATAGGAGCGCAAGACACTACACAAAGGAAAACACCAAAAAACTGAAAATAAGTCACGGCGTGATGTGACAGGTCTTGACAGTACTTTGAGACAAGTATAGAATAGAAAGTACTTTATTGATCCCTGGGGAAAATTCAGCACCACAGTTCCCTCACAATAAACAATAAACACTCAGGTATTTTTTTACATGTGAATAATATAAATACAGTCTATTATACAGCATTATTCACATGTGAATAATATAAATACAGTCTATTATACAGCATTATTCACATGTGAATAATATAAATACAGTCTATTATACAGCATTATTCACATGTGAATAATATAAATACAGTCTATTATACAGCATTATTCACATGTGAATAATATAAATACAGTCTATTATACAGCATTATTCACATGTGAATGATATAAAGATAGTCTATTATACAGCATTATTCACATGTGAATGATATAAAGACAGTCTATTATACAGCATTGTTCACATATGAATAATATAAATACAGTCTATTATACAGCATTATTCACATGTGAATAATATAAATACAGTCTATTATACAGCATTATTCACATGTGAATAATATAAATACAGTCTATTATACAGCATTATTCACATGTGAATAATATAAATACAGTCTATTATACAGCATTATTCACATGTGAATAATATAAATACAGTCTATTATACAGCATTATTCACATGTGAATGATATAAATACAGTCTATTATACAGCATTATTCACATGTGAATAATATAAATACAGTCTATTATACAGCATTATTCACATGTAAATAATATAAATACAGTCTATTATATGTACCCCACCTTCTGCCCATGTGCAGCTGAGATAGGCTCCAGCATCCCTCGCGACCCCGAAAGGGACAAGCGGTAGAAAATGGATGGATGGATATACAGCATTATTCACATGTGAATAATATAAATACAGTCTATTATACAGCATTATTCACATGTGAATAATATAAATACAGTCTATTATACAGCATTATTCACATGTGAATGATATAAATACAGTCAATTATACAGCGTTATTCACATGTGAATAATATAAATACAGTCTATTATACAGCATTATTCACATGTGAATAATATAAATACAGTCTATTATACAGCATTATTCACATGTGAATGATATAAATACAGTCTATTATACAGCAGTATTCACAAGGGAATAATATAAAATACAGTCTATTATACATTCAAGTACAGTCAAAAGGAACATAAGCATTATACAGTCTGATGGCTGTCGGTATGAAGGACTTCCTGTGTCGTTCCGTGTTGCATTTTGGGAGTGATGCATGGTTGGTTATGGTTTGAATTCATATTCAACAATTGCGACGGCAACTTTTTATTGTCAATATCGAGGTCAATTCTTTTTATGTTTTTTGCTGGTGGCGTGCCTTCTGATTTTTTCAATGAAAAAAATGTGCCTTGGCTCAAAAAAGGTTGAAAAACACTGCTCTAGTGAGCGCATTTGTCATCATAGCACATGGTGACGTTTGTGCAAAGAAGCATATAAACCAGACTATGCCTACACCTCAAGGTTCATGGTTCATGAGTCTGCACCTCATGTCCAGGGTACACCCTGGACAAGTTGCCATCTCATCGTAGGGCCAACCAACACAGATAGACAGACAAACATTCACAATTTAGTGTTGCCACTCTATATTATAGATCAGTCCTGGGCAAATTACGGTCCGGGGGCCACACGCGGCCCGTTAAGCTTTTCAATCTGGCCCGCCGGACATCCCTAAATATTTTTTTTAGATCTTTAAAGGGGAACATTATCACAATTTCAGAAGGGTTACCGTAAAACCATTAAAAATCAGTTCCCAGTGGCTTATTTTATTTTTCGAAGTTTTTTTCAAAATTTTACCCACCACGCAATATCCCTAAAAAAAGCTTCAAAGTGCCTGATTTTAACCATCGTTATATACACCCGTCCATTTTCCTGTGACGTCACATAGTGATGCCAAAACAAACAAACATGGCGCACAGAACAGCAAGCTATAGCGACATTAGCTCGGATTCAGACTCGGATTTCAGCGGCTTAAGCGATTCAACAGATTACGCATGTATTGAAACGGATGGTTGTAGTGTGGAGGCAGGTAGCGAAAACGAAATTGAAGAAGAAACTGAAGCTATTGAGCCATATTGGTTTGAACCGTATGCAAGCGAAAACGACGAAAACGACACGACAGCCGGCGACACGGGAGAAAGCGAGGACGAATTCGGCGATCGCCTTCTCACCAACGATTGGTATGTGTTTGTTTGGCATTAAAGGAAACTAACAACTATGAACTAGGTTTACAGCATATGAAATACATTTGGCAACAACATGCACTTTGAGAGTGCAGACAGCCCATTTCAGGCATATATTTTTCCACGATTTCAGCACTCAGGTTAACCATACCTAAATAGACACAAAATACTGCATTACACAAGACTACCCGAATGTACTCGAATGATTGAAAAAAATAAATGTTTTTAAGCTAAATTATTGGTAAACACAGCTTATGTATAATAATTTACGTAAAACCGCGAGTAATGAATAAAGTTTTCATCAATTAATATATTCTGTAGACATACCCTCATCCGCTCTCTTTTCCTGAAAGCTGATCTGTCCAGTTTTGGAGTTGATGTCAGCATCTGCTTTGAGTGTCGCAGGATATCCACACATTCTTGCCATCTCTGTCGTAGCCAGTGACGTGCGGTGAGGTTGATGGCTGGTGAGGCACTGACTTCATCACAGTCAGATTTACAAACATATGAACCCTAAAGAGTATCTTATTCACCATTTGATTGGCAGCAGTTAACGGGTTATGTTTAAAAGCTCATACCAGCATTTTTCCCTGCTTGGCACTCAGCATCAAGGGTTGGAATTGGGGGTTAAATCACCAAAAATTATTCCCGGGCGCGGCGTCGCTGCTGCCCACTGCTCCCCTCACCTCCCAGGGGGTGATTAAGGGATGGGTCAAATGCAGAGGACAAATTTCATTACACCTAGTGTGTGTGTGACAATCATTGGTACTTTAACTTAACTTTAACTTTACACATACAAACTGTAGCACACAAAAAAGCACATTTAATAAAAAAAAACGTTTTTATGGTCTTACATTTACTTATAAATAAAGTCCATTCGCCGCTGTTGTGCTGGATTAATGAACCCCCTGACGGGTGTGTTATATCAACTAAAGCCCTCACTTAAACTTTCCACGTACAAGATTGAATCTATTTAAAAAAGTGTAACCTAGGGTTTATAAATGTCGCCTATACTGTATGAAACTACAAAATAACAAACACGGAGGCTCCAGTTTACACGAGGACCACTTTATTTACCTTCTTTCAAAAACCTCCGCTCCACTACAACATGTCATCACTTCTGCTCTTGGCGCCTTCAAAATAAGAGCTCAAGGCATATACTGTATAACAGCGCATAACAGGAACTTAACATCACAAAGAGGAAAGCCCATGAAAATAGGTTACAAAAGTTATTTAATAAGAAGCCAAAAAGTGCAAAAACAATAATGTTCATGTTGGAGGAGTTGTGAATTAGGTACACCTGCAGTCTGCAGGTGTACCTAATGTTGTGGCCCTGCAGTCATTCACAACTCCTCCAACACGAACATTATTGTTTTTGCACTTTTTGGCTTCTTATGAAATAACTTTTTTAAATAGATTCAATCTTGCACGTGGAAAGTTTAAGTGTGGGCTTTAGTTGATATAACAATTATACGGCGGGGGTGCAGGAGGCGGGGCTACTGGAGCCTCAGCCAGTGCGTCTTTTGCAGCCGTTTTATGATCGCTCAGCACAAGAAATACGTTACACAAATACAGTTGTTGACAAAATACACTGTACATTATATACCTCAGCTAACTAAACTATGGAAATGTATAATATAATTCATATAGCAATACAGTCTCACTGCACAGCAGGCCAGCAGTTAGCCGAGTCCGTCCATGTTGAGGCACTGAGTGACGTGCCTCAACTGGCTGCTGTTCACAGCACCGTCTCTTCTCAGTATTTGAACGGCAAATGTGAAAATTCAGCGATTTTGAATAAAAATAATCTAAAACTGGTGAAGTTAAATGGAAAATAACTTTATAGTATAATCACTGCATACATAAAACAATTTAATTCATTTTTTTTCTTTTTACATTTTTTTTCTTTCCATGGTGGCAGGTGAGGCCCCGCCTCACCTGCCTCTAGTGACTGCACGTCACTGGTCGTAGCATAGCTTTCGTCGGTAAAGTGTGCGGAACAAACGACTGACCATTTCGTCGGCTTTCCCCACAGCCTCGTATTTTGAACACATTTTGTCCAATTTCTTGCCACTTTCGCATCTTTGGGCCGCTGGTGCAACTTGAATCCGTCCCTGTTCGTGTTGTTACACCCTCCGACAACACACTGACGAAAGTGAGAAAATGGCGGATTGCTTTCCGTTGTGACGTCGCTCCGAGAGCGAATAATAGAAAGGCGTTTAATTCGCCAAAATTCACCCATTTAGAGTTCGGAAATCGGTTAAAAAAATATATGGTCTTTTTTCTGCAACATTAAGGTATATATTGACGCTTACATAGGTCTGGTGATAATGTTCCCCTTTAAGATGGAAACTGTAGCTGCCTTTATGATGTGCAGTGATGTTTTCTAATGACCGTAAGTCTTGAACTAAGTATTTCCATGGTTGGAATCTGCATTTTTGCATGATATACTAGTTACTATGGTCATCTAATTAGTTACTATGGTCAACTAAGTCACAGCAGCTCAGACGAGGCACCAAGCAGTGTGGGTGGGGAGCGTTTCCACAGAGCGTTTCCACAGAGTGTTTCCAAAGCGGCCAGCTTGGGTGTAAGGGAAAGACTCGGAAGGATATTTTTACAACAAAGTTCTAAAGCTTTGTGCTATATCAGATATATAAGATTGTAGGTGGGGTTTTTTTACCCTTCACATTCATATTTCGCTGTGTTTGTTGCATTTTTGTTTTGTTTCGCTTGATTGTCAAATATGTCGATCGTTCATATATTGTCAATATTCAGTGTTTTATCGTTCATAGTTAATATTGTAAATCCCACATTCTTTATTTTCATGTATATTCTGGGTGTCTCATTCAGTAAAAAAATGGAACATTCCATTCTGTTTTTTAAAGCGGTCTGTCATAACGTTTTTAGCATTATTGTGAGGTTTTGTATTAGTGTTCCTAAAAATAGATATACCGGCCCCCAGACACATTTTTTTCTCTAAATTTGGCCCCCCTGAGTCAAAATAATTGCCCAGGCCTGTCATAGATAATAGCTCTTAATATTTCCACAACAGTGGACCACAGGAACTTGGACCCAAAATTCCAACTAAAATCGTGTCCAAAAGGACAACAGAATCCCTCAAAAATAGGACACAACTACAATAAAGTCTGTATTTGTTTGTGTTTGGTGCATTTAATTTCCGTTTTTTGGTGACAATGTGCATGAAATGTAAAATAACTATTTGATAGATTAGAAACAGCTCTGTGTATACACAAAAAAGGACCAGAATTGTAAAACAAATAATAGGCTTTATTACTCCTCAAGCAGTACACATGGAGCATTAGAACATGGACAACAAATTACCTAGAAAATATTGTCCAAAGTATTGTGTTTATAGCTGGGTTGCAATCACGTGACCTAGCGGCATGTCCGGGTGATGGTCTGAGTCCCATTAGGCTACTGTTTATTTACCTGAATCAGTGCAGATTTGGGTGTATTTTGCACGGTTGAAATGAAATGAAATGAGTTTATTTCGGTCATATAATCAACCATTTTGTGTGATCAATTTAACAGCACAGATTATACATATTAACAATCATACACATACACACACAAAAAGAAAAAGAATGACTAAAAAAGAAATAGGCTGCTCGCATAATGTGTGACCCCTTCTTTAAGAAGCAGCCTCAGCATGTAACTAGGGAACTCCTCCACCAAATAAATAGAGGAGCGCATGGACTGATCCTCAGAGCGTAAGGTGAGACTGTAACTGAGTGTGCAGATCCATGCGTTCTCCTCATGAGCAAAATTAAACTGTCTGATTAGTTGCTTCTTGTTCTGTTTAATAGTGTCACACCTGGGTTTCGTCTGGTCTGGGTTTCGTCTGGTTTCGTGTTTTGTCATTTCCTGTTTTATTTTGAAATGCTGACCCTCCCTCGTGTGTATAAATGTCTCATCCTCCTTCTGTCCTGTGCCAGAGTGTACTGTCACGAGCCGACTAGGACTCTGGACACAGATGCAGGATTACTGAAAACAGTTGTTTATTCTCAGAAGTTTAGGGGTCCAAAACGGGAGAAACAAAACAGGCTATCAAAACAGATCTAACCTGACTACTAAACTAACAAAAATATTAACAACTCAAAACGCCCCGGCTATGGAGGGAAAAAGGGGCTAAAGAAGAAAAACTAACAAATACAACAAAAGGCGCTAAATGAAATGAGTTTATTTCGGTCATATAATCAACCATTTTGTGTGATCAATTTAACAGCACAGATTATACATATTAACAATCATACACATACACACACAAAAAGAAAAAGAATGACTAAAAAAGAAATAGGCTGAAGCCAATGCTTATATTTGCCTATCCTATACCTTCACTGTACATCTACGTTCAAAAAATCAATGGGATGAAAGTAATCATTGCTATATTTTATAGTTTTCCATTATTTTACCTTTCAAGGCTTTCTTAAACTGTAACAAAGAACTACATGTCGTCAACTCATCACTGAGCTTGTTCCACGGGGACGGCGTGGCGCCGTTGGGAGAGTGGCCCTGCCAGCAATCTGAGGGTTCCTGGCTCGATACCCAGCTTCTACCAACCTAGTCACATCCGTTGTGTCCTTGAACAAGACACTTCACCCTTGCTCCTGATGGGTCGTGGTTAGGGTCTTGCATGGCGGCTCCCGCCATCAGTGTGTGAATGTGTGTGTGAATGGGTGAATGTGGAAATAGCGTCAAAGCGCTTTGAGTACCTTGAAGGTAGTAAAGCCCTATACAAGTGTCAGGTTTAAGCACCGAACTATCTATTTGTCACACCTGGGTGAAGTCTGGTCTGGGTTTTGTCTGGTTTCATGTTTTGTCATTTTCTGTTTTATTTTAAAATGCTGACCCTCCCTCATGTGTGTAAATGTCTCATCCTCCTTCTGTCCTGTGCCAGAGTGTTTCGTATCGTCGTGTGCGAACCCCAGCGTTCCTTTGCCACAGCCTTGTCTACAGCCATTGCCACGTTTTTTGTACTTTTGATCCACGGGAGATTCTTTGTTTGTAACCTTTTGTCAGGTAAGATTAGCTTCTTAGCATCGCCTCCGTTGGAGCGCCTTTTGTTGTATTTGTTAGTTTTTGTTCTTTAGCCCCTTTTTCCCTCCATAGCCGGAGCGTTTTGAGTTGTTAATATTTTTGTTAGTTTAGTAGTCAGGTTAGATCAGCCTGTTTTGTTTCTCCCGTTTTGGACCCCTACCCTTCTGAGAATAAACAACTGTTTTCAGTAATCCTGCATCTGTGTCCAGAGTCCTAGTCGGCTCGTGACAGTACACTCTGGCACAGGACAGGAGGAGGATGAGACATTTATACACACGAGGGAGGGTCAGCATTTCAAAATAAAACAGGAAATGACAAAACACGAAACCAGACGAAACCCAGACCAGACTTTACCCAGGTGTGACAGAAAAACATGAAACCAGACGAAACCCAGACCAGACTTCACCCAGGTGAACAGAACAAGAAGCAAGGAATCAGACAGTTTAATTTTGCTAATGAGGAGAACGCATGGAGCTGCATACTCAGTTACAGCCTCACCGTACGCTCTGAGGAACAGTCCATGCGCTCTTCTATTTATTCGGTGGAGGAGTTCCCTAGTTACATGCTTAGGCTGCTTCTAAAGGGAGGGGTCACACATTACGCGAGCAGCTCAGTACGCACAATACGTGATTATTCAGAACGGAATGTGCTGGGGGCCTTGTGATTGCGCCCTGTCTCTGCTTTGTCTGCTGTTGATATTCCTTATCTTCGTTGAGGTGCTGGTTCGTCCTTGGCTGTTAGCAAGCTGAAAGACAGGAAACATCTGCGGCGAGGCCACTCCTCACATGCAGTGGAAGATAACAAGTCGTGTGCCCTTGCACGAGAAGAAAAAGTACAGCTTGAGCACAATAGATAATGACTAGAGCAACGGCCTTTAAGCATAAGAGTTCTGTGATAACTTATATATAATTATTCTAACAACAAGTATAACTCATTTAACTCCTAAAACTGGAGGGTTACCCACATATGCGGTCCTCTCCAAGGTTTCTCATAGTCATTCACATCGACGTCCCACTGGGGTGAGTTTTTCCTTGCCCTTATGTGGGCTCTGTACCGAGGATGTTGTTGTGGCTTGTGCAGCCCTTTGAGACACTTGTGATTTAGGGCTATATAAAAAAACATTGATTGACATTGATTGATTGTATTTCATATTCGTTCTTACTTTACATATTTCAAAAATCAATACCCCCCCATAAATTATAGTTTTTTCCTTTTAATTTAAATAACCTAAGAATACAAGCTGGAAGGCTGTTGTTCTTTACTCGAAACACAATTTCCATTGTTTTTTAAAAACACAATATCTGAAAATTTTAAAAAATTAGAACTTATGAATAATGGATTGGTATTGTGTTTATAGCTGGGTTGCAATCACGTGACCTAGATGCACGTCCGGATGATGGTCCGGAGTCCCTGAATCAATGCAGATTTGGGCGTATTTTGAAAGGTTTGGAGCAGGGGTCGGCAACCCACGGCTCCGGAGCCGCATGCGGCTCTTTGATCACTCTGATGCGGCTCAGCTGCATACTTGCCGACCTTCCCGGGAGTCTTCGGATTTCGGTGCCTCTCGCAGAAAATTCCCGTGATTAATATTCTCCGATTTTCACCCTAACATTATTAATTAGGGTGTGCCATGATGGTACAGCATTTGGCGTCCTCTACAATCTGTACACAAATCATGCCAGCCCAGTCTTTTGTTGTATGCATCATCTACTTGAACATGTAAGTGACAGCAAGGCATACTTGTTCAACAGCCACACAGGTTACACTGACGGTGGCCATATAAAACAACTTTAACACTCTTACTATTAATGCGCCACACTTTGAACCAAAACCAAACAGGAATGACAAACACATTTCGGGAGAACATCTGCACCTTAACACAACATAAACACAACAGAACAAATACCCAGAATCCCATGCAGCCCTGACTCTTCCGGGCTACATTGTACACCCCTGCTACCACCAAACCCCGCCCCTACCCCAACCCTGCTCCCTCACACATCAACACCCCCCCCCCCCCCCCCGCCCCCCTCCGTGCGTCGGATGAGGTGGGCGGGGTTTGGTAGCGGTATAATGTAGCCCGGAAGAGTTAGGGCTGCATGGGATTCTGGGTATTTGTTCTGTTGTGTTTATGTTGTGTTACGGTGCGGATGTTCTCCCGAAATGTGTTTGTCATTCTTGTTTGGTGTGGGTTCACAGTGTGGCGCATTATTAGTAAGAGTGTTAAAATTTTTATACCACCACCGTCAGTGTAACCTGTGTGGTTGTTGAGCAGGTATGAATTACTTTCACTCACGTGAGCAAACAGAAGCCTCAAACAACGTGTGGCAGGGCCGGCACGGTAGTTGTAATGTGTGCTAAATGCCGCACCATCACGGCACGTTCGAGATAAAAGTAAGTTGCATCGGAATTCGTAGTTTGCCGGAAAAATCAAGAGGGTTGACAAGTATGATGATATCAAGCGCCGTTCAATTAAAACTCGCGGGCCGCATTAACATTTAATTTTCATTTTAAGGTGTGGGCCGCGTGTCTGAGACCCTTGGTTTATACATTGCGCAAAGCAAAAATAAAACTTTGTATGTAGTGTTATTTCATTTTATATATCAAAAGATTTTTGTGGCTCCCATTGTTTTCTTTCATTTGTGAAACTGGTCAAAATGGCTCTTTGAGTGGTAAAGGTTGCCGACCCCTGGTTTAGAGGCAAATATATAAGCAAACATGACAAAAAGATTTAAAGCGGGATGGAGTGGATTTATAAACTGTTAAGAAAAATATTTCCTTCATATTTTAAACCATTTATCATCACCAGTTACTGTTCACTTCATTTGACACTCACGGTATTTAGAGAAGAAAAGATTGGAGGCACATCATGTCTTTACATCGGGAGGGTCCACAAATTAAGCATTCACCCGTGAAATCGGTAAGTCCCGTATTTGATTGAAATAATAATAAGTTGATTTCCTGCTAAAAAATATTTGTCTGTCATCTACAATTCATGTTTGCAATTGTTTTTATGCTGTGAAGTTCAAAGCTTGTGTCCTTATTTAGCTATAAATGTCCATGTTGTTTAGCAATGTTTGCTTGCAATGTCAAGATTCAGTATATGCTGTTTAGCCTACAAGAGATTTATTTATTGACCGTGTTTATTAATACTCTTAAGGATATTTTCTTGATGCGAACAAATATCATCAAAGTGGTCATCTGTGTTGACTTGGCTTTCCTGCACAACAACTAAGCTTTTAGTTTCTGTTATAAAAATCAAGAAGGAAAATACGGTGGATTGGTCCAACAATCACAATATTTATTACTAGGACTTATGGATGATGTTTGATAAGAAATTACCGAGTTCGAGCCCATTATCAAATCCTCTTATTGAACCGATTCCTTATCGATTCTCTTATCGAATCCAGATAGGTTGTTGTATATGGTATATATAGTTGTATTTTGGTTTAACAAAAGCTCACTTTTATTTTATAAGAAAAAAATAAAATTAAATAAATAAATAAATATTGACTGTTACCCCCCTGAAAAAAAATATATATAAAAAATATTGACTGTTGTTACCCAAAGTATATTAAGAGGGATTTTTCAGAAAAACAAATATATACAGTAACACAAAAACAACCTGTCTCTGTGATCACTATAGGTGTATAAATAATAATATAGTGTTAAATAAAATCAGTCCCTTTAGCACAAAATTGAAAATAATACAGCTCTCCAAAAAGTGCACTTCTGCTGCTATTGGAACATACTAACTACACACACAGGCAATCCAAGACGTCTAATAAAGTTCCAAAGCAGATTAATCCATTTAGGCTCTTTAGTGTTGTTGATCTTACTTTGTCTTTTCCTATCTTTACTTTTGTTTGCACTGGACTGTTATTTGTATTTTTATTTAACTGAAATATACACAATGACAAATGTATAAGCTATGTGATTCAATTAACATACTGAAATGTAATACACAATATGTAAATATTAGCTTCACACAAATATACAGTACTATCATCAAACGAATACTTCTGAGTGTTGAAACTATTTCAATGGTGGAAATACACGACTGGCAGCCCTTTTAATTCCTCAAAACATCCATTGAAACAGGCCACAAAAATCGTTTTTCAATAAACATCTTAGTATCAAATTGAACCACTTTCCACCTTAATATTGAGTTACATAAACAAGTTAAACAGTTTACTTACAGACTTATCTTTTCCAAGGCTTCTAAGAGCTAACACAACTTGTCTACTTCTCAATTGTCTCATGAACTGAACAGACGTTGCCAACTCGGAAGTGCCCAAACTAATGACGCGTAGTATTTTCATATCGCCACAAGGTGTCAGTTAGAGTCTACAATCAAATGGGCATAACATTGCCGTCCCACAGGGCATTTCCTGTGGGAAGGGATTCGTTCCCAGGGATTCAAATAAAGAACCAACTATTTTTTTTTACTATAGTGGCCTCGATAACGGGAACCAGTTCTCAAAAAGGGATTCGAGTCCATGGAATCGGTTCTTTTCTTATCGAACAACCGGGAGAACCGGTTTCGAACATCATCCCTATTAGGACTTAACGTGACGTTAGTTTATTTGCACAACCAGGTCTTCGTAGTTATATTTAGGCATAGCAACCACAAAAGAGCACCAACTCATGCGCTTGTCGTTTCTTTACGTTCAGTTCTGCTATCAAACACTACTAATATAGTAGAGATTGAACTTGATTGAATCACAGAAAGTTTCTCAAACAAATCAAATGTTCAAACAAACATTTTACAAAGTAATCACTGCAGACACAGGTGGTCCGTTTGTATTCCACAAGATGATGACAGTAAAATTGTTAAGAGCCATTTCCTTCAACACACTTTTGTTTTGTCCTGACTTTATTACCTTTATGAACTACTCCTTTCGGAACTATATAAAATCTATTTCATATCTCTCTATTAGAACGACTGGAACACCCAAGAACAGAACAACAATACCACATGTTCTGATCAAACTCTACACTCACTGTTACTTGTTTTAATGCTACGCTCAAGCTGCTTTACAATCGTGTGAATTAAGCCGCAAAGAAGAAAAACTGATGTGAATACGAGTACAAGTTTTTTGGGATACGAGCTGTCTCTCGACTAATTATTATGCTAGCAAAATTTCATGTTATGAGTCTCCCCGCCACTAGTTGGTGTAACGAAAGTCACAGTGAACCCCGTAAAGATCTGACCAAAACATCCGGTCTTTTTTGCTCGCATTACCTTATATCTAGAGATTAACATAACTTTGTTTTTCCAAGCATAGGAAGGAAGAAAGTGAGTGGTGGAGAAGTGGACGATGTTTGTTGAATTAAACAAATAAATAATCTAGAACCTGTGTGCACCATACGGAAGCGGAATTTGTCAATAACGCCAGCCAAGGATGATGAAATAATATCTGAATGGCAAACATTTATCCATGAAAATATGGAATAGCTGCTGATGGTGTGCTTGGTGGAGAGGCAGCTGGAATTAGATATTGTAAAAGTCTGCTGTACTTTATATTACTTCATAAAACTACTGTAGTTGTTAGTAATACATTTTATTTTCATACAATATTTCTTATCTAAGAGTTGTTGTTTTTTCTTATTAGAAAGCATGTTACATGGCCGTGCCGAGCACCACAAAAACAATAACATTTACTAAAATGTAAAGAAAGAAATACATTTTATATGACAAACAATACAATATAATGTAGTAAAACAACTACACTAGTTTTATGAAGTAATGTAATAATAATGTAAAGCATTTTACAAAGTAATCACTGCAGACACAGGTGGTCCGATTGTATTCCACAAGATGATGACAGTAAAATTGTTAAAAGCCATTTCCTTCAACACACTTGGAGAGTGGACTTCCATTCATCCATCCATTTTCTACCGCTTGTCCCTGTTCTATGGTATCTAAGTCCAGCTGCTGCTCCGTCAACCACACCAGCCGCAGCCTCTCTATATTTTCATGGATAAATGCCCGTCGTTACATATAATTTAGACATCCTTGGCCGGCGTCATCAAATCATTCTGCTTCAGTATAGTGCAGACTAGCAGTGGTACGCTCCAACTGCTTCACCAAGTTAGCTTGCTACAAGTTTTTGATTATTTCTTTAATTCAATGGCCATCATTCACTTCTTCTTCTCAGTACTGTTCTTCACACTGACTTTCTTCCCTCCCATGCTTGGAAAAACAAAGTTTTGTCGATCTCTAGCTGTAAGATAATGCTAGAGAGTAAGACTACGGTAGATGTTTTGGTCAGATCTTACGGGGTTCATTGTGACATTTGTTACGCCACCTACCAGCAAGGATGCTCGTTAACTGGAAATTTTTGCGAGCAACCCCCGAAAATATTCTTAAGCCCCCCTAAATAATTTGGTGTTTTGTTTTGTTTTTTTACAAATACATACTGACATAGTCATTATAAAGTGGCCCGAATATGAGTTTAAATAAATAATCATATAACCTGTTATTATTCACTCGGTTTCCCCTCACTTTGTGGCTTAAGGTAGAGAGCCCCTTTAGTGCATCGGTATCCAATCCATTCCACTTGTTCATATAGAAAATGCCCACATCACTCAAATTCCAGTCCGCATTTTCTCTGCGACCTTGCTTGCGGTCCTGCAGGTGTACGAAGCACATTATCTTCCTTTACAATGAGTGAAGCTGCACAAAACCTTGTGTGTGCAATTGTAAATCATTTATTTTTTAAGTTTTGTGTTTCTTGTAGAATCTATATAAAGTAATATACATTAGCCTATTTTTAAAATAATGAAAAAAACATCATTAAATATATTTGTTTTATTGTATTGTTACATTAATAGCTGTTGTATTATTATAGGATGGCTTGTTAAACATTTCATAGGATTTTCAGAGGGAGGAAAAAACAAGACATTTAATATAAAATGTAAAATGAATAAATACATAAAAAGAAAAAGAAAGAAAATGGTTAAAAGCCATCGTCCCGAGGAGCATTTCATTTCGTCCCGTGCATTTTTTTTAAATAATAATAATAACAATGAATAATTTCTAAGTCTTTGTTTGCCGTTTGTGAAGTTTTGTGCTTGCGCGTAACGTTCGCTCGCATCCTGTGCATCTACTGGGGGCCAAGCCCCCCCTGTCCTTAAAAGCTAGTGACGCCCCTGCCCCACAGTATCAGTGACTACGTTTCCATGCACTAAACTAGACCGATTTTTAAAAATAATTTGGCTTAGAGCTGGGGGATATATCGAATATACTTGATATATCGCGGGGTTGTCTCTGTGCGATATAGAAAATGACTATATCGTGAGTATTCGAGTATACGTTCTCACGCAGTTGCTTTTAGCTGCGGGCATTACACTACAGGCTCTTTTCACTCTTTCTTGTCTCTTCTTCTCACAGAGACATAAAACAAGCGCACCTTCTTACATACGTCACGTACTGTCGCGTGTGCAACGTCATACGCCCTCGCGAAGCAGAGAGGTAGCGTTAGCTGTGGTGCTAGCGGAGCGGTGGGAGTGGTAATACAAGAGAAAGAAGGTGCGAATCTGGTAATAAATGGAGGAAGAATTAATTCCCAAGAAAAACAGCAGGGGGTCCATCGTCTGGCGGTGGTTTGGCTTCAAGTGGGAATATGTCGAACAGACAACCGTAATATGTCAAGTATGACATATTACAATTTTTTTTCTTTCAAACTGTCATTGCTCAAAACATAATATTGAATCAAGATCAATGTTATTATGAATTATTGACCTATCCAAGATTCCGATTACTTCACATAAAATATTACACTAAGAAAAATATTTTTGGTGGAAGATTTTGCAAATTTGGTAAATAGATAACCCAAAAATGGATATTTTGTTGTTTTTTTACTGTACCGAAAATGAACTGAACCGTGACATCTAAACCGAGGAATGCACCGAACCGAAATTTTTGTGTACCGTTACATAGGGATGATACTCGAAACCGATTTTCCCGGTTGTTCGATAAGAAAAGAACCGAGTCCTCGGACTCGAATCCCTTTTTCAGAACCGGTACCCGTTATCGAGACCACTATCGTAAAGAAAAAGAGTTGGTTCTCTATTTGAATCGACCAGAAATGCCCCGTGTGACATCACAAGAAATGACGTCACGTAGCTCAGTCATGAGGCGCAGATAGCGAAAGCAGGAAAAACAATGGACTGGAAAAAGCGCTCCAAGGTGTAATAAAGTTCAAAACAAAAGGTATAATCCAATGAATAACTTTACCGAGAGATTCGAGCAGGGTACAAACACATGACCAACACTTTTACGACCAACCGGAAACATAGCAACCAGGCTAGCAATGCACCTCCTTTACGGCAGACATGATCTCCCTTTTTTAACTTTTGTTTTTCTTTCCTATTTTTTTAGGGGGAGTAACAGTCAATATTTATTTATTTATTAGATTAAAATGTTTTCTTATATAATAATGAGCTTTTGTTAAACCAAATATTGTGTGTTTTTTTTTCCATATAGAACAACTTATCTAGACTCGATAAGAGAATCGATAAGGAACCGGTTCGATAAGAGGATTCGGTAATAGGCTCGAACTCGGTAATTTCTTATCAAACATCATCCCTATCGTTACACCCCTATCCCGAACACACGTCAAAAGTGGTAAAGGAATGGCTAAATCAGGCTACAATTTAGATTTTAGAATGGCCTTCCCAAAGTCCTGACTTAAACGTGTGGACAATGCTGAAGAAACAAGTCCATGTCAGAAAACCAACACATTTAGCTGAACTGCACCAATTTTGTCAAGAGGAGTGGTCAAAAATTCAACTTTTTATTGCAGTGAAACTTGCCAAGGGCCATGTAAGCAAATATTGACATTGCTGTATGTATACTTTTGACCCAGCAGATTTGGTCACATTTTCAATAGACCCATAATAAATTCATAAAAGAACCAAACTTCACAAATATCACACAAAAATAAGAGTTGTAGAAATGATTGGAAACTCAAGACAGCCATGACATTATGTTCTTTACGAGTGTATGTACAAATTTAAATATTACTTAAAATGTTACCTGTATTTAGGAGGCCGTGGACCACTTGGGTTTTCTTGGGGACCGGTAGTGGCTTGTGGAACACACCTTGAGAAACCCTGCACTCATGTAACACTCCCACAAAAAAGGGGTCAGAATAATGTGTGTGGGTGATTTATGAGGAATTGCACGGTATAACAGGGCGAAAATGTTGTAAGGCGGCTCCCGTTCGATTGTGCAGGTGTACCTAATGAAGTGTCCGGCTAGAGAGCGCTGTCACCTCGAGGTGTCTCAGACGGAAATGGATTTGCTTTGAGAGCAGCGAGAGGGGGGTCGCAGCGGTGAGGCGGGGGTGAACACGCCCGCTGGCCTCCTGTCTGGACACATCACCTCCTCCCTGGCTGATACGGCCGATACGTCGACTCACTCAGCACTCCTCGTCCCTTGCATCACCATACAGATCTGGCCTGGAGACCCTTTTTTATGACTAACGTGGTTGGCCAGCTGAAGTCGTTCTACTTGTAGCTTTTTACCTGCCCACTGAACCCAAAAATAATCTTTATTTTTGGAATCACGCCTCCCACTTTCACTTCAAACGCACCGCACGAATGACGCTTTAAAAACCTCCGAGCACCCGCGTTTGCGTTTAAGAATAGTGCGGCACCAACCACTTAGGTAGGCCGTATATCAAGTCAACTGATTGCTTTTCAACATTTTCTTCCAATATATTTTCCAAAAGCAATTTGCTTGCAGGCAACGAACGTGATTTATTATAAACAGCTTTTACAATGACTCCTATTATTTTTCCTCGTTCCCTGACATAATTTACGGGGTACAAGACCAATATAATTTGCAGGGACATGTATGATTTTGTGACATCAAAACAACAAAACGTAAATGAAGTTGGCTCCTTGTCAAGTCATGCTCTCGTGTGGCACCCTTCTAACTGCACCCTAAACATTGCTGAGTGGCCGTTTAATTGACGAACTACATGGAATGATGGCAGAATAGGAAGTCAGCCAAGTTAATTAATACACATTACCTCCTCCTTCACATCACTACTCTATACTAGTGTTGTCCCGATACCAATATTTCCTCGGTGAGGAGAAACGTGTACATCTGTACCCTTGTACAGTGTCATTACGCTCTGGTGAAAGATTGTACGCCTCCTCTTTTATTTGGACCTTCCCTGATTACGTGGCAACAGCTGTTTCTAAGGGACGGGGGTCGTCAACAGCCATCGCCTTTGATTACAACAGTTCAAAGAAAAGGTCTTAAAGCAGTTCAAAGAAAAGTTCGCCTTGAGGCATACTTGCCAACCTTGAGACCTCCGATTTCGGGAGGTGGGGGGAGGGGGAAGAGGGTGGGTGTGGTCGGGGTGAGACGGGGGCGTGGTTGGGGGCGTGGCTAAAAGGGGAGGAGTATATTTACAGCTAGAATTCCCCAAGTCAAGTATTTCATATATATATGTAAGAAATACTTGACGTTCAGTGAATTCTAGCTATATATATATATATATATATATATATATATTTATTATATATATATTTTTTTTAATTATTTATATATATATATATATATATTTTATTATTTATATATATATATATATATATATATATATATATATATATATATATATATATATATATATATATATATATATATATATATATATAAAATAAATACTTGAATTTCAGTGTTCATTTATTTACACATATACACACACATAACACTCATCTACTCATTGTTGAGTTAAGGGTTGAATTGTCCATCCTTGTTCTATTCTCTGTCACTATTTTTCGAACCATGCTGAACACCCTCTCTGATGATGCATTGCTGTGTGGCACGCACAAAAGTGCTTTCATCAAATGCACTAGATGGCAGTATTGTCCTGTTTAAGAGTGTCACAACATTGCTGTTTACGGCAGACGAACTGCTTTACGGTAGACGAAAAAGTGACTGCTGTTGTTGTGTGTTGTTGCCACGCTGGGAGGACGTTAATGAAACTGCCTAACAATAAACCCACATAAGAAACCAAGAACTCGCCCTCCATCATTCTATAGTTATAACGTGATTGGGCAGGTACGCTTTTTTATATTGTGGAGGACCTGAGTCCGCCTGAATTTCGGGAGATTTTCGGGAGAAAATTTGTCCCGGGAGGTTTTCGGGAGAGGCGCTGAATTTCGGGAGTCTCCCGGAAAATCCGGGAGGGTTGGCAAGTATGCCTTGAGGGGAGTCAGGCCCTGCTTCCTCTCCGCTTTGTAGTTCTTTGGTCAAGACAATATCTTTCTGTTGATTACAATACATGAAAGAAACAGAACACCTTCATGTTGCTTCCCATCCTACACAGTGGAGTTTTACAAGCCTTCTTCTTGGTAGGTTCGAAGACAGCTTTTGTCTTCTGGCCGGGAACTCATGGAAACACAAAGTTTTGTGATAACTTAGACACAATTATTCTGACAATACCGCCTCTAAAAAGTACCGGTGGATCTACACCTGACATACACTGTAATGATGCCAAGTACAGGAGCGTATCTAGTCGATACTACTATGATTACATAGACATGTTTTGGCATCACAACATCTTTTTTATTTTATTTTTAAATGTATATTATGTTTATAAACTCAGGAAATATGTCCTTGGACACATGAGGACTTTGAATATGACCAATGTATGATCCTGTAACAACTTGGTATCGGATTATACCACACTAGTTGTAAAGTATTCTATAGTTCACATGTCGCTGGGTCTGTTAGGGAAACCATTGAGACTCTGGAAAAGACTCTAAGTAGAGCCAAGCTAGACTTGCTATATGAACCACTACTCTGTATTAAATTAAAAATACCACTGCAACTGGTCAATGTTGCATCCCTGCATCACAAAGTAGTCTTTCTCTCAGAGCTTCTGATATCCCGCTGTTCGCGGACTAATCCATGGGCTGTGATAAATCAGGATTACGCGTATAAGCTGTGTGGACTGTGTGGAACATTTACATCAAGTGCGGCCATCTGCTTCTCCTGTGTCAGCATGCATGTACTGTAATGTAACCCATCTTTTGTGTCCACTTCCAGGTTGAGTAAGAAGCCCGCTGTCTCAACGCCGCCATGATCGCCACCGGCGGTCTGCTGCGCATGAACCGGCGCCAGGATTCCCTGCGCTCCAAGAACCGCGCTGAAAACAAGAAGAAGCGGAAATCCAAGAAGAAGAAGAAGAATGACGTGGTGGTGGTGAAGGGCAAGCTCAAGTTATGCTCGCCGGCCGGTTTGGTGGCGGCCGCCGGTGTTGTGGTTCTCATCGTGGGGATTTCCATGGCCATACTGGGCTACTGGCCCAGCCAGAACCAGCAGCCGTACCAAGATCGCCGCAGGACTGGAGTGTACAACAGGTTGAGTTTCTCCCAAAGTCAAAATGTTTCCTCCAACGCCGGCCGAAACCCTTCCAACCAGACCAAGCTCTTGAACCACAGCCATTCCAACAGCACCCCCTCCGCCCAGTGTGGCTTCCTCTGCGACTTCCTGGATAACCACCTTTACTCGGACAACCTCAAAGTCTTTGGACCGCTGGTGATGGGGATCGGGATTTTCCTTTTCATCTGCGCCAACGCAGTCCTCCACGAGAACCGAGACAAGAAAACCAAAATCATTAACCTGAGGGATATCTACTCCACGGTTATAGACCTGCACAGTGTTCGCTCCAAGGAGTACTCGCCGCTCAATGGTTTGGTGAATTATACCCAGTCCAAGAGCGCAGAGGGTCCGTCGGTCTCCCACCCCCCGAGCGTGATGCATACTCGCAGCTCCTGGCCCTCCACTGGACTAAATCTGCGCGGTGACCTTGGCGGGGATGAGGTCTTCAGACGTCCGTCATTGGCCAGCCGCACACAGAGCTGGTCCAAAGACGTCCAGACCTTCACGGACACGGTCTACAGCATCTATAAGGACTATAGCAACAGCAGCGAGGAGGCTCCGCAGCCACGACAGTGGGAGACCACCTCCATCGTCACCTCCTCCGTCAACGCCTTCACCCTCCCAGTCATCAAACTGAACAACTGCGAGGTGGAGGCGTCTGCAAATTTGGCGGAGGGACACTCTGAGGAAGGCGTGGTCATCGAGGCGGGAAATATTAGTGAAGAAGCACAGGCCGGCGACGGCCATATTGACGAGACGGAGAAGGAGCACTCCGCGACGAGTCCGCCGTCACCTCGGCAGTCACACGAGGACATACCCACAACTGACCACCAGGGTGCGAGACAGGACCCGCTACAGTGGACACAGCTATTTCCTCCGTCCCCAGTTGCCAGGGCGATGGGGTCGCGGCTATCTCTCAACTCGCTCACGGATCAGCCCCGCTCCGCCCGGCGCTGCAGCCTGTCGGCGGTCGTGTGTCGTCAAGGCGACAGGGGCAGGCGTTTCAGCTGCCCCCGCTTGGAGCGCTCCAACAGCAAGGGCTACATCAAACTGAGTGACCTTGGGGGCGAGTCCTTTGAAGCCCCGGATACTTCTTTAGCGAACACCGAGCAGGGCATAGCAGCGGCTGACGAAGCTCAGGGAGAAGAGGGTCTGTCCACCCCCAGCGGCTCTGCGGAATCGTGAACATTTTTCAGATGACTCCCTCACAACTCTCCCATCGCTGACGTCTTGTCATTGGGGACGCCGGGCTGAGCATCACAGCCATGAGCACTCAAGGGCACAACACAAAAACCACAGCTCCAATAGTCATACTGACTTTTCTATTTTTTCAATGTAGCAAGAGCAATACTAAAGACTTTTCAAGAATTTGTAAAAAAGTTTTGGCTCGCAGTAGAGGCAAGGAAAAAAACTGTAGCTTGTAGAACAAAGCAGAAAAGACCGGAAAAGTCGCCCTTGTAGCATCAACTCTAACTTAAACTAATCGTCTCCACTGCATCGCTATGTGAAGAACCACGCCATGAGGTCAACCAAGAATGAATCTCAGGTTTGATTTACGGAGCCCCGCGGGGACTTGGTAGGGGGACGTGGTCTTTCTTCCCTCACGTGCACAACTGTTTATACAAAACGTCACGGTTGAATAAATATGACCCCCCCATACACATGTTGGCCCTGATACAATGTACTGTAGGCGTCCTTTTTGTGCAGCGAATGCGACGTAGCTTGTTTGCGCCCGATCACGGGAAAAAAATTAAAAGATGACTAAAGAAGGTTGGAGTCTTTCAGTCTGCAAACTTGATCTGCTGTTGATGTAATATTCCCTGAACTCATGTCACAAATTGTCTTCATCATACAACTTAACTTCATATGCACGTTAGTAGTTGAGAGTGGTATTCAAAAGGCAAACAAGGACCCTTACAATTCTTCAAGGTGCTTTAGATGCAAACATGCCCAATGTATGCACTTGTGTACATGCAGCTAACTGACGTGTTTGTACGTGCATTTGTTTCTATGAGGGGCCGTTAGGGACATTATTCAGAATTACCTCTACTGAAATGTTTTTCTCTCACACACACTACTGAAACACTCTTATTGTCAGGTTCAAACACTGATGACATCTATTAAACAAGACAAGAGGCAAAGAATTAAACAGAGACAGAATTCAATTTGGACTCAATATTGAGGAGAGTCGTCTGTACACTGTACCCTTGGACAGTATCTCAGCACGCTCTGCCAAAAGATTGCACGCCTCCTTCTTTTATTTTGGACCCTACCCAACCATATGCCCACCGCTGTTTCCAAAGGACAAAGGTCGCAAAAAGTTCACAGAAAAGGTCGTAAACAATTCACAGAAAAGGTCGGTTCAAAAAGAGTTCGTAAAATAGTTCAAAACGAGGTCCCTAAAATACTTCAAAAAGAGGTCCATAAAAATAGTTTAAAAAAAGAGTTTGTCTGGAAATTGGGCAGATCCTGCCATCTCTCCGCTTTGAAGTCCTTGGGTTAGAACAATATGTTTCTGTTGATTACCAGAAAAAAGAAACACCTTCATCTTGCTTTCCCCCTACACAGTGGAGTTTTACGAGCCTTACTCTTGGTAGGTTTCAAAGACAGCTTTTGTCTTCTCACCAGACCCTCAATGTAACACAAAGTTTTTGTGATAATTTAGAAATAAAGAAATATATATATATATATATATATATATATATATATATATATATATATATATATATATATATATATTTTTTTTTTTTTTTTTTTTTTTTTTTTATAAAGGATTCTTCACTAGAGTGAATCTTTGGGCACCACACGATTCGATTTGATTCTTGGGGGTAACGATTCTCGATACAAAATCGATACTTTTTCAATAACATTGGGTGCAAGTTCTTTGATTAACTATATTCCTCCATAAAAAAAGATGAACAGCTCTGATACATTTCTAAATTACTTGAAAGAAAACCGATTTTGTTTAATAAAATTCTACACAAACATTTAATAAAGTCAAATACGAAATAAGGCAACAAGAGAAGTATCCCACACCTCTCTTTTCTAAAGTACATCTGTACAGATGGAAATCCACATCGACAATATGATTTACCTGAAAGGGTGGAAAGACCATATTTGTGGAGGGAGATGTCAGCACTGCCTGCAGGAGCAAAGGTCACCGCCTCTGTCCGTGGTTGCTGAGGACAGAGCACCATCAGACGGGGGCGTGGCAGTGCTGACGGCGAGACACAGCTGGCAGGTGATTAGATTTCACAGGTGGTACGTGTTAATCCAATCATCTGTTGTATTTAACAGTAAGCGGCCGGGAGCAGAGAGAGAGAGAGGATACGGACGTGGCTGAAAGGTCACGTTCTACTGGAGGGAAAACTTTTGTTGAAACATTATCATTAAAACCTGCAAGCTTGGCTCCTGCGCCGTGTCTGAGAGTGGGACCGCTAGGAAACGACTTCCACAATATTATCTTTTTTATTACGCCCCTATTCCTTACTATTGTGCTTGGGAGAGGTATGCGCTCTCCAAGTGCTTTTCATTAGGCACACCTGCACAATGGAAAGAGATATGCACTGTGGGACTACTGCTAGTTGAGTCAAGTGTTTATTTGCACTCTGGTGGAAATACATTCATCTGTTTGTGGTATCGTGGTTAGGTTTGTTAATTAGGTGAATGGGAGCAGCTCTCAGCATGATGCAGGTGATGCACGTAGCTGCAAACCACAATAGCAAATAGGGTTGCCAACGGTCCCTTGAAAAATGGAATTGTCCCATATTTAAAGACAAATGGTGCACACGTTCCGTATTTAGCTGTCACTTTGTCCCGTATTTTTATGATAGTCACACTACACAGGCCCGTCCCTAATCAATCTGGCGCCCTAGCCAAGATCGGCAGTGAAGTGTATATACTCACAAGAACCCGAATAGCTTTGTCTTTGACCTTTTTTTTTTACTTACAACTATACCTAATATATAAAGGGGTGGAAAAGTGACTATTACCTGCAGGGAAAACATTAGCTAACCAGAAGGCAATAATGTAAACAAAAAACACCTGCTTAAAAGATCTAATACAACTGTCCCTGAGGAATGTAAGGTGGGAGTACTGTAATTACCTAACGTTACATTATTATTTTCCATAACAATTTAGCCCCCTCCACAATATTAACCCGACGTTAAAACAGAACTAGCTATTTATTGATTAGCAATTGCCGAGTCATGTAACATTAGCTTAATGCTAAAAAGCCAGGTTACTATCACATTCTGTAACAGACAAATAATTTCATGTAGGCTAACGTTACCTACCTGCTACCTCTGTCTTTTCTCGTTTCTCCTCCTCTTCTTTTCTCTTTTTTCTTCCCTGGGCACCTGACAGTTTTGGCCGTTTTGACATCTTGTGTTGATTTTTTGATGTGGTGACGTCCAAAAAGAGTCATGATACGGGAAGGGAGGGGGCGCACCGTGCGTGGGGAGGAGGGGGGGCGTAATGTTGTAACAAATAATATTTCTATTAAATAGGCTTTACTTTGCATTTTAATTAACGTGAGATTATTTTTTGTATTTAGAAATAATAGTAACAACTTTTTCTTTTTTTTTTTTTTTTCTCCAACATTTGTGGCACTGGCGTGGCGCCCCCTGATGGACGGCGCCCTTAGCATTTGCCTATACGGCCTATGCCACGGGCCGGCCCTGACACTACACTTTGATAGTCACACTACACTTTATGATAGTCACACTACACTTTGATAGTCACACTACACTTTATGATAGTGACACTACACTTTATGATAGTCATACTACACTTCATGACAGTGACACTACACTTTATGATAGTGACACTACACTTTATGATAGTCACACTACACTTTATGACAATGACACTACACTTTATGATAGTCACACTATACTTTATGATAGTGACACTACGCTTTATGATAGTGACACTACACTTTATGATAGTGACACTACACTTTATGATAGTCACACTACACTTTATAATAGTGACACTACACTTTACGATAGTCACACTACACATGATAGTGACACTACACTTTATGATAGTCACACTACACTTTATGATAGTCACACTACACTTTATGATAGTCACACTACACTTTATGATAGTCACAATACACATTATGATAGTCACACTACACATTATGATAGTGACACTACATTTTATGATAGTCACACTACACTTTATGATAATGACATTACATTTTATGATAGTCACACTACACTTTATGATAGTGACTCTACACTTTATGATAGTCACACTACACACTATGATAGTCACACTACACTTTATGATATGTTGTTGCCGACTGCTGGGATGTTAATATATACACTTTATGATAGTCACACTACACTTTATGATAATCACACTACACTTTATGATAGTGACACTACACTTTATGATAGTGACACTACACATTATGATAGTGACACTACACTGTATGATAGTCACACTACATTTGATAGTGACACTACATACTATGATTGTCACACTACACTTTATGATAGTGACACTACACTTTATGATAGTGACACTACACTTTATGATAGTCACACTACACTTTATGATGTGACACTACACTTTATGATAGTCATACTACACATTATGATAGTGACACTACACTTTATGATAGTCACACTACACTTTATGATAGTCACACTACACTTTATGATAGTGACACTACACTTTATGATAGTCACACTACACTTTATGACAATGACACTACACTTTATGATAGTCACACTATACTTTATGATAGTGACACTACACTTTATGATAGTGACACTACACTTTATGATAGCCACACTACACTTTATGATAGTCACACTACACTTTATGATAGTCACACTACACTATGATAGTGACACTACACTTTATGATAGTCACACTACACTTAATGATAGTCACACTACACTTTATGATAGTCACACTACACATTAAGATAAGGACACTACACTTTATGATAGTCACACTACACTTTATGATAGTCACACTACACATTATGATAGTGACACTACACTTTATGATCGTCACAATACACTTTACTATAGTCACACTACACTTTATGATAGTGACACTACACTTTATGATAGTGACACTACACTTTATGATAGCCTCACTACACTTTATGATAGTCACACTACACTTTATGATAGTGACACTACACTTTATGATAGTCACACTACACTTTATGATAGTCACACTACACTTTATGATAGTCACACTACATTTTATGATAGTGACACTACACTTTATGATAGTGACGCTACACTTTATGATAGTGACACTACACTCTATGATAGTGACACTACACTTTATGATAGTCACACTACACTTTATGATAGTGACACTACGCTTTATGATAGTCACACTACAATTTATGATAGTGACACTACACTTTATGATAGTGACACTACACTTTATGATAGTCACACTACACATTATGATAGTGACACTACACGTTATGATAGTCAGACTACACTTTATGATAGTGACACTACACTTTATGATAGTCACACTACACATTATGATAGTGACACTACACTTTATGATAGTCACACTACACTTTATGACAATGACACCACACTTTATGATAGTCACATTACACTTTATGATAGTGACACTACACTTTATGATAGTGACGCTACACTTTATGATAGTGACACTACACTCTATGATAGTGACGCTACACTTTATGATAATCACACTACACTTTATGATAGTGACACTACACATTATGATAGTAACACTACACTTTATGATAGTGACACTACACTTTATGATATAATAATAATATCACTAATACTTGGTTACGATACGTAAATTGAGTTATGTTAGCGCTTTTTGAATGTTTTTTTAAGACATTTTTATGGGCGGAGCTGCAATTGGCTCCGCTGTAAGTGGACTTTTATTTACGTTTATTTCCGAGTTAGATTGCATTTTAAAAAATCCATCCGTCGTCATGTCTTTTATAATAATTGTGAACGGTAGGCAAAATAAAAAATAAAAAATTGCAGTTCCCCTTTAATAGTTTTATAAGAGTTACATTCTGACATTCTGCTTCTATTTATTGACAAGTTATCGAAATATAGCATAAAGACCATGGCCACAGGTGATTTCATTTCAATGTTGCCATTCATATAATTAAAAGACACATTTCTCACTTCTCCTTTCTTCTTGTCAAAGTATTTATCAAACTGATGAAAGTTGGAGACCCCTTCTCTATCATAAATCTGCATATAAAGCAGTACTGTTAGATGTTTAAAAAAACATGTTTTTTTTTAAATCTGTTAGGTTAAACAGGTAATATTTCTATTCAGGAATTGTTTTTATTCTGGGCATTTTGTTATTCTGCATATATATATTGGACAATTACTTTCCCATGTATTTGTATTAATCCAAAACCTGCACATCTAATTACATTCTGGTTGAACATTAAGTAGTATAACATTATTTCTGTGTAGATTGTCAATAGAGATGTCTATGTAAGAGATGTAAATGCTTTAAAATGTAATATCGGAAATTATCGGTATCGGGTTTTTTTTATTACTCCTAATTACCGATTCCGATATATAGATCAGTCGAGGAAAATGATCAAACTCCATAAATAACATTCTGTAATTGGATTTTGATATATTTTTTTCATTTTAATGGACACCAATGAGTTGACGGATGAACATTATCACATAATTTATTCAGAAAATATAAATAACGACAAATAAATGATTAACCGCAACATGTAAGTGTAAAAAAAAAACTAACAACTAGAGATGTCCGAGAATATCGGACTGCTGATATTATCGGCCGATAAATGCTTTAGAATGTAATATCGGAAATTATCGGTATCGTTTTTTTTTTATTATCGGTATCGTTTTTTTTTTGTTTTTGTTTTTGTTTTTTTTATTAAATCAACATAAAAAACACAAGATACACTTACAATTAGTGCACCAACCCAAAAAACCTCCCTCCCCCATTTACACTCATTCACACAAAAGGGTTGTTTCTTTCTGTTATTAATATTCTGGTTCCTACATTATATATCAATATATATCAATACAGTCTGCAAGGGATACAGTCCGTAAGCACACATGATTGTGCGTGCTGCTGGTCCACTAATAGTACTAACCTTTAACAGTTCATTTACTCATTTTCATTAATTACTAGTTTCTATGTAACTGTTTTTATATTATCTTTTTTATTCAAGAAAATGTTTTTAATTTATTTATCTTATTTTTTTTTTTTTTTTTTTTTTTTTAAAGGACCTTATCTTCACCATACCTGGTTGTCCAAATTAGGCATAATAATGTGTTAATTCCACGACTGTATATATCGGTTGATATCGGTATCGGTAATTAAGAGTTGGACAATATCGGAATATCGGATATCGGACATCCCTACTTGTCAGTCATCAGGTCATATAATCCAAAAAGGTATAATGCAAATGGACTCTTCTGAATAGGAGTCAAGCTGCTTCCATAAAACCCCTTTCACACAAATAAAAAAAAACAAAAAAAAACAGGTCAACCATCCCCAAAATAGGTGTCCTTTATTTTTGCAAGGAATTGGCAACCCTAAAAGGCATATCTTTCTGACCGTGTGAATCAAAATGGAGCTTTTTTTATCTTTGTAAGGGCACTTTTAATTCTTAATGCATACCTAATGACTTTTATTGCGGTTAGTAACCATACAACGTCAGCATTTATTTCCACAGTATAACTCTGCTGCCCTCTAGCGGCCATGAGTATTTATAGTTTGTATATCTAACATGACCACTAGATGGCACTAACACCGTGCTGATTGTTGCAGCCTCATTAGGGTGGGCGCGCCTCATAGTTGAACCAATGGGGGGTGTTTCCAATCAAAAGGGGCGGGGCTAAGGCAAAGGATTGGTTCCTCCTCGCTGAACCTGACCTGACTTTACAGGTGTCAGGTCCTTTTTCCCTCCCAGGCGCTCCTCCCGGTGGCAAGTCACACAGCTGTGGGGTCAGGGGAGCACTTTGAACAGTCAGGTAAACATAATGTCTGTTTAAGAGAGTTTAAAAACATCAGATTAGCACTTTTTGCACAGTTGGAACCTTCAAGCTAAAACGTGCAATGTAACTTGTGGTATTTTGATTATAATTTGTGCTTCTGTTGCTTCAACACGGGGGGCGCCCCTCTGCACAATGCGACTGACGACCACCCCCCCACCCCCCTCGGCCCGTGGAATGTGAAATGGTGAGTCCTCATTCATTCACACGAGCAAAATAGACACTGGTGAACCATGTCAAGGGTGCAGTTTGTATATTCAAAGTGACAATGTCACAAATTCAGTCATTGAGTTACGGGGTCAGCAGCAATGAAGTAAAGTTATATTGTTGCTTGCTCTACGTACAAAAAAAGGATGTGTTTTTTTTTAATAGAGTGATTACTTTACTTTGAACATTGACTGAAGTGCTGAGTATGGGGGTTTTCCTCGCACACTTGATCAGATGTGTTTCCTGGCAAATGGGATGTTCGCACAGCACGTGTTTCCGCTCAGGAGAATAGGATGTGAATGGATCAAAGAAGGGATTGTCTTACCACTTTGTGAATCCACAACAGGCTCTGGACATTGAGTGTGCCACGGTGACCTTCTGTCTGCTTTATGAGTGTGACTGATGAAGGTGAATGTGCAAAGGCAGAGAGATAAGACCAGAGCAAAGTCCACGAGAGATGTCGTGTTTATTGGCTGGCGGCGATGGGCCGTACTACATCCGGCTTGTTCCTCTTTAGTGTTCCTCCCTGGGAAATGCGCTGAGGTAGGACCCCCCCCCCGGGGTCGCCACGTGATTATTGGGCCTCGGGTTGTCGTAGTATAGAAGCTGCAGATGGAAATATTGGGAATATACCGTATTTTTCGGAGTATAAGTCGCTCCGGAGTATACAGTAAGTCGCACCGGCCGAAAATGCATAATCAATCAATCAATCAATGTTTATTTATATAGCCCTAAATCACAAGTGTCTGCACAAGCCACAACGACATCCTCGGTACAAAGCCCACATAAGAGCAAGGAAAAACTCACCCCAGTGGGACGTCGATGTGAATGACTATGAGAAACCTTGGAGAGGACCGCATATGTGGGTAACCCCCCCCCCCTCTAGGGGAGACCGGATGCAATGGACGTTGAGTGGGTCTAACACACCGTATTTTCCGCACTATAAGGCGCACCTAAAAACCACAAATTTTCTCAAAAGCTGACAGTGCGCCTTATAACCCGGTGCGCTTTATATATGGATAAATATTAAGATTCATTTTCATAAAGTTTCGGTCTCGCAACTTCGGTAAACAGCCGCCATCTTTTTTCCCGGTAGAACAGGAAGCGCTTCTTCTTCTACGCAAGCAACCGCCAAGGTAAGCACCCGCCCCCATAGAACAGGAAGCGCTTCTTCTTCTACTGTAAGCAACCACCCGCCCGCGTAGAAGAAGAAAAAGCGCGCGGATATCACCGTACGTTTCATTTCCTTTGTGTGTTTACATCTGTAAAGACCACAAAATGGCTCCTACTAAGCGACCGGGATCCGGTTCATGAAAAGACGCAATCTCTCCATCCGCACACGGATTACTATTTCACAGCAACTGATATTCCTGTGAACCGCACTGTGGATACAACGGGAGCACGTACGGTGAATATTCGCACCACAGGGAATGAGAAGTCATCCTTCACTGTGGTTCTAGCTTGCCATGCTAATGGCCAGAAACTTCCACCCATGGTGATATTCAAAAGGAAGACCTTGCCAAAAGAGACCTTTCCAGCCGGCGTCATCATAAAAGCTAACTCGAAGGGATGGATGAAGAAAAGATGAGCGAGTGGTTAAGGTAAGTTTAAGTTTACGCGAAGAGGCCGGGTGGCTTTTTTCACGCAGCTCTGTCCATGTTGATATACGTATGTTTGTGATTGCACATTTGCGTACATTTTGGGAGTGAACAGAGTTGTTAGAACGCTGGTTTTTAATATATTATTAAAGTTTGACTGACCTATCTGACTGTTTTTTTGACATTCCTTTAGCGCAGTTAGATGCGGCTTACAACACCGGGCGGCTTATAGGTGGACAAAGTTTTGAAATATGCCGTTCATTGAAGGCGCGGCTTATAACCCAGGGCGCCTTATGGTGCGGAAAATACGGTAACATTGTAAGAGTACAGTCCATAGTGGATCCAGCATAACAGTAAGAGTCCAGTCCACAGTGGGGTCAGCGGGAAAAAAGTCTGCGGGCTATACGGCGTTTTCTATTCGGGCTCCAGTACTATGGAATGCCCTCCCGGTAACAGTTAGAGATGCTACCTCAGTAGAAACATTTAAGTCCCATCTTAAAACTCATTTGTATACTCTAGACCAGGGGTCGGCAACCCAAAATGTTGAAAGAGCCATATTGGACCAAAAATACAAAAACAAATCTGTCTGGAGCCGCAAAAAATTAAAAGCCATATTACATACAGATAGTGTGTCATGAGATATAAATTGAATTAAGATGACTTAAAGGAAACTAAATGAGCTCAAATATAGCTACAAATGAGGCATAATGATGCAATATGTACATATAGCTAGCCTAAATAGCATGTTAGCATCGATTAGCTTGCAGTCATGCAGTGACCAAATATGTCTGATTAGCACTCCACACAAGTCAATAACATCAACAAAACTCACCTCTGTGCATTCATGCACAACGTTAAAAGTTTGGTGGACAAATCGAGACAGAAAAAGAACTGGCATAAAACACGTCCTAGAAAGTCGGAGAAAGTTATACACGTAAACAAACTACGGTGAGTTCAAGGACCGACAAAATTAGTAGGACAAAACGACGCTCGCCAAATACTCGAATCAGTGAGGCATGTTTAATATAAACGGTGTGCTTTATAACAATTAGGGAGGTTTGCGTCATGTTTGTCCTCCTACGAAAACCATATTAAAACAAAACAAAAACAAAATTCCCCTCATCTTTTCATTTTTCATACATGTTTGAAAAAGCTCAAGAGAGCCACTAGGGCGGCGCTAAAGAGCCGCATGCGGCTCTAGAGCCGCGGGTTGCCGACCCCTGCTCTAGCCTTTGAATAGCCCCCTTTTTTTAGACCAGTTGATCTGCCGTTTCTTTTCTTTTCTCCTCTGCTCCCCCCTATCCCTTGTGGAGGGGGAGACACTCAGGTCCGGTGGCCTAATAAAGAAGGAAAAAAACTAGGGATGTCCGATAATGGCTTTTTTTGCCGATATCCGATATTCCGATATTGTCCAACTCTTAATTACCGATACCGATATATACAGTCGTGGAATTAACACATTATTATGCCTAATTTGGACAACCAGGTAAGGTGAAGATAATTCCTTTTAAAAAAAAATAAAAAAATAAGATAAATAAATTAAAAACATTTTCTTGAATAAAAAAGAAAGTAAAACAATATAAAAACAGTTACATAGAAACTAGTAATTAATGAAAATGAGTAAAATGAACTGTTAAAGGTTAGTACTATTAGTGGACCAGCAGCACGCACAATCATGTGTGCTTACGGACTGTATCCCTTGCAGACTGTATTGATATATATTGATATATAATGTAGGAACCAGAATATTAATAACAGAAAGAAACAACCCTTTTGTGTGAATGAGTGTAAATGGGGGAGGGAGGTTTTTTGGGTTGGTGCACTAATTGTAAGTGTATCTTGTGTTTTTTATGTTGATTTAATTAAAAAAATAAATTAATTAAAAACGATACAGATATAAAAAAAAAAAAACAATACCGATAATTTCCGATACTACATTTTAAAACATTTATCGGCCGATAAACATCTCTAGTATTTTTCGGAGTATAAGTCGCTCCGGAGTATAAGTCGCACCGGCCGAAAATGCATAATAAAGAAGGAAAAAAACTAGGGATGTCCGATAATGGCTTTTTTTGCCGATATCCGATATTCCGATATTGTCCAACTCTTAATTACCGATACCGATATCAACCGATACCGATATATACAGTCGTGGAATTAACACATTATTATGCCTAATTTGGACAACCAGGTAAGGTGAAGATAATTCCTTTTAAAAAAAAATAAAAAAATAAGATAAATAAATTAAAAACATTTTCTTGAATAAAAAAGAAAGTAAAACAATATAAAAACAGTTACATAGAAACTAGTAATTAATGAAAATGAGTAAAATGAACTGTTAAAGGTTAGTACTATTAGTGGACCAGCAGCACGCACAATCATGTGTGCTTACGGACTGTATCCCTTGCAGACTGTATTGATATATATTGATATATAATGTAGGAACCAGAATATTAATAACAGAAAGAAACAACCCTTTTGTGTGAATGAGTGTAAATGGGGGAGGGAGGTTTTTTGGGTTGGTGCACTAATTGTAAGTGTATCTTGTGTTTTTTATGTTGATTTAATTAAAAAAATAAATTAATTAAAAACGATACAGATATAAAAAAAAAAAAACAATACCGATAATTTCCGATACTACATTTTAAAACATTTATCGGCCGATAAACATCTCTAGTATTTTTCGGAGTATAAGTCGCTCCGGAGTATAAGTCGCACCGGCCGAAAATGCATAATAAAGAAGGAAAAAAACTAGGGATGTCCGATAATGGCTTTTTTTGCCGATATCCGATATTCCGATATTGTCCAACTCTTAATTACCGATACCGATATCAACCGATACCGATATATACAGTCGTGGAATTAACACATTATTATGCCTAATTTGAACAACCAGGTATGGTGAAGGTAAGGTCCTTTTAAAAAAAATTAATAAAATAAAATAAGATAAATAAATTAAAAACATTTTCTTGAATAAAAAAGAAAGTAAAACAATATAAAAACAGTTACATATAAAATTAACTGTTAAAGGTTAGTACTGTTAGTGGACCAGCAGCACGCACAATCATGTGTGCTTACGGACTGCATCCCTTGCAGACTGTATTGATATATATTGATATCAGTGACGTGCGGTGAGGTTGATGGCTGGTGAGGCACTGACTTCATCACAGTCAGATTTACAAACATATGAACCCTAAAGAGTATCTTATTCACCATTTGATTGGCAGCAGTTAACGGGTTATGTTTAAAAGCTCATACCAGCATTCCTTCCCTGCTTGGCACTCAGCATCAAGGGTTGGAATTGGGGGTTATTAAATCACCAATAATTTTTCCCGGGCGTGGTGCCGCTGCTGCCCACTGCTCCCCTCACCTCCCAGGAGGTGATCAAGGGGATGGGTCAAATGCAGAGGACAAATTTCATTACACCTAGTGTGTGTGTGACAATCATTGGTACTTTAACTTAACTTTAACTTTACACATACAAACTGTAGCACACAAAAAAGCACATTTAATAATATTATCGGCCGATAAATGCTTTAAAATGTAATATCGGAAATTATCGGTATCGGTTTCAAAAAGTAAAATGTATGACTTTTTAAAACGCCGCTGTACGGAGTGGTACACGGACGTAGGGAGAAGTACAGAGCAGTTGCGTCTCCCAGTCATACTTGCCAACCCTCCCCATTTTCCCGGGAGACTCCCGAATTTCAGTGCCCCTCCCGAAAATCTCCCAGGGCAACCATTCTCCCGAATTTCTCCCGATTTCCACCCAGACAACAATATTGGGGGCGTGCCTTAAAGGCACTGCCTTTACGTGCCGGCCCAGTCACATAATATCTACAGCTTTTCACACACACGAGTGAATGCACCGCATACTTGGTCAACAGCCATACAGGTCACACTGAGGGTGGCCGTATAAACAACTTTAACACTGTTACAAATATGCGCCACACTGTGAACCCACACCAAACAAGAATGACAAACACATTTTGGGAGAACATCCGCACCGTTACACAACATAAACACAACAGAACAAATACCCAGAACCCCTTGCAGCACTAACTCTTTCGGGACGCTACAATATACACCCCCCGCTACCTCCTACCCCAAAAACCCGCCCCCCCTAACCCCGCCCACCTCAACCTCCTCATGCTCTCTCAGGGAGAGCATGTCACAAATTCCAAGCTGCTGTTTTGAGGCATGTTAAAAAATAATAATAAACTTTGTGACTTCAATAATAAATATGGTAGTGCCATGTTGGCATTTTTTTCCATAACTTGAGTTGATTTATTTTGGAAAACCTTGTTACATTGTTTAATGCATCCAGCGGGGCGTCACAACAAAATTAGGCATAATAATGTGTTAATACCACGACTAAATCGGAATCGGTAATTAAGAGTTGGACAATATCGGATATCGGCAAAAAAGCCATTATCGGACATCTCTAACCACTAATCCTTATGCACTTTGCAAAAGTGGAAGTCCTCAAGTTACAAATGGACCAAAACAACTTAAAATGAATAGAAATAAACATTTTGAAAATCAATATTACATCACGAGAGGAAGTATTGCAATATATATACAAATCCATATTTTCTCCCGTCCCTAGAAGACCCATGTAAAAACAGTTAAAGTACATTGTTAATCTTCTGAATTAAGACACGGCTTTTGCACGAGCAAATGTGTATTTGACTGCAGCACAAGCATGTTTTCCCCACGCAGCCCACTGGGACACAGGAAAGCTTATAATTACAGGAACGGTGCAGGGAATTCCCAAATCCCAACTTGGACTGCAGAGTTTTTTTTATTTGCATTAAAAAAGTTTATTATTTTGGTTTGAACTTGTTGTGAGTCTTTAATTGGATTTTTAAAAAAAGCCTATTTTGTCTTCTTGCTCTGCAGTTCAAGGAAACGTTTTGTCGTTCACTTTGACCTCAAAAGCTTTTAGAGGCTCGACATGTGATGAAGGCTATCTCTTGACTATTCATCTGTGGAATTTCAGTCAATAACGCCGCCAGTTCGGGTTCTGATCAATACGTCGAGCATTGTGCTGGAGGAGAAGGCGCTCTGTGTAGTTTGGCTTCAGCTCTTGCTGTGCAGCATGTTGGACACAATGGCGATTATGATGCAGAGATAAGGAATGCAAAGGTTACAGTAATATATTAATGTCTCTTGATAGTCTCTTGGGTAAAAAAAATTAAAATATGGCCACTCTATGTAAATTTATTAATCATCTTATCGAGAGATGTCCGATAATGGCTTTTTTGCCGATATCCGATATTCCGATATTGTCCAACTCTTAATTACCGATATCAACCGATACCGATATATACAGTCGTGGAATTAACACATTATTATGCCTAATTTTTTTGTGATGCCCCGCTGGATGCATTAAACCAGTGTTTTTCAACCTTTTGCGTTGACGGAATCCAAAGGCACACCACCAGCAGAAATCATTCAAAAACAAAACTCAGTTGACAGTAAAAAGTCATCGTCGCAATTGATGACATGCATCAATATAGCTCTTGTCTCAAAGTAGGTGTACTGTCACCACCTGTCACATCACACCCTGACTTATTTGGACTTTTTTGCTGTTTTCCTGTGTGTAGTGTTTTACTTCTTGTCTTGCGCTCCTATTTTGGTGGCTTTTTTCTCTTTTTTTGGTATTTTCCTGTAGCAGTTTCATGTCTTCCTTTGAGCGATATTTCCCGCATCTACTTTGTTTTAGCAATCAAGAATATTTCAGTTGTTTTTATCCTTCTTTGTGGGGACATTGTTGATTGTCATGTCATGTTCGGATGTACTTTGTGGACGCCGTCTTTGCTCCACAGTAAGTCTTTGCGGTCGTCCAGCATTCTGTTTTTGTTTACTTTGTAGCCAGTTCAGTTTTAGTTTAATTCTGCATAGCCTTCCCTAACTCACCGTTTGTTTATTTTTGGTTTAAACATTAAACACCCTTTTACCTGCACGCTGTTTCCGACATCTACAAAGCAATTAGCTACCGGCTGCCACCTACTGATATGGAAGAGTATTACACGGTTACTCTGCCAAGTTCTAGACAGCACCAACACTCAACAACAACACATCATTTGCAGACTATAATTACTGGTTTGCAAAAAATATTTCTTTACCCCAAATAGGTGAAGTTAGATCATCTCCCACGGCACACCAGACTGTATCTCACGCGGCACAGTGGTTGAAAAACACTGCATTAAACAATGTAATAAGGTTTTCCAAAATAAATCAACTCAAGTTATGGGAAAAAAATGCCAACATGGCACTGCCATATTTATTATTGAAGTCACAGAGTGCATTCCTTTTTTTAACATGCCTCACAACAGCAGCTTGGAATTTGGGACATGCTCTCCCTGAGAGAGCATGAGGAGGTTGAGGTGGGCGGGGTTGAGGTGGGGGTGGGTAGGGCGTTGCCGGGGGGGGGGGGGGGGTGTATATTGTAGCGTCCCGGAAGAGTTAGTGCTGCAAGGGGTTCTGGGTATTTGTTCTGTTGTGTTTAATATGCGGTATGGCGTAGTGGGTAGAGCGGCCGTGCCAGAAACATGAGGGTTGCAGGTTACCATCCAAAATCGCTGCCGTTGTGTCCTTGGGCAGGACACTTCACCCTTGCCCCCGGTGCCGCTCACACTGGTAAATGAATGATGAATGAATGAGTTGTAAAAATTAATGATGGTTTCTCACTTCTCTGTGAAGCGCTTTGAGTGCCTAGAAAAGCGCTATATAAATCTAATCCTGTCACGTCTGTGTGATCATGTTTTGTTTTAGTCATGTTCGGTTTTGTTTTTGGACTTTTTGTGCACTTTTGTTTGTTTTGTCACCATAGCAACCATTAGTTTTCACCTGTCACGTCACGCACCTGTTTCACGTTTTGAGTCACGCACCTGTTTTCACTAATCATGTCTGTAGTATTTAAGTTCATTGTTTTCAGTTTGTCTTTCTGGCAACATCTGCAATTATGCTCTGCACACTCTTCATCCTCTTAGATCATGCTTCATGTCCCATGCCAAAGTAAGTTTTTGTTCCATGTTTATAGTCTTTTTGGTTTCATAGTTTGTTCTCCGCCATTGTGCGCGCCTTTTGTTTACTTCTTTTTGTTTTAGTAATTATAAAATAAATTATGTACTTACATTCCCGTCTCGCCCGAGCCAACTTTCCGTTGCCTTCCGGAAAAGCAAACACCCAGGACCAAGTCTTGACAAATCCATTATTATTATTATTATGTTGTGTTACGGTGCGGATGTTCTCCCAAAATGTGTTTGTCATTCTTGTTTGGTGTGGGTTCACAGTGTGGCGCATATTTGTAACAGTGTTAAAGTTGTTTATACGGCCACCCTCAGTGTGACCTGTATGGCTGTTGACCAAGTATGTCTCGCATTCACTTGTGTGTGTGAAAAGCCGTAGATATTATGTGATTCGGCCGGCACGCAAAGGCAGTGCCTTTAAGGCACTGGGTGGAAATCGGGAGAATGGTTGCCCCGGGAGATTTTCGGGAGGGGCACTGAAATCCGGGAGTATCCCGGGAAAATGGGGAGGGTTGGCAAGTATGACTGGGAGACGCAACTGCTCTGTACTTCTCCCTACGTCCATGTACCACTCCGTACAGCGGCGTTTTAGAAAGTCATACATTTTACTTTTTGAAACCGATACCGATAATTTCCGATATTACATTTTAAAGCATTTATCGGCCGATAATATCGGCAGTCCGATATTATCGGACATCTCTAGTTGTTAGTTTTTTTTTTAACACTTACATGTTGCGGTTAATCATTTATTTGTCGTTATTTATATTTTCTGAATAAATGATGTGATAATGTTCATCCGTCAACTCATTGGTGTCCATTAAGATGAAAAAATTATATCAAAATCCAATTACAGAATGTTATTTATGGAGTTTGATCATTTTCCTCGACTGATCTATATATCGGAATCGGTAATTAAGAGTTGGACAATATCGGAATATCTGATACCGGCAAAAAAAGCCATTATCGGACATCTCTACTAACAACATTATGATTTGTACATTTGGGCTTGTTCTATTTTTAAACAATCTGAAGTTGTCTTTATTTTTAAGTTATCGTGCAGTGATTTTACCAGTCCGGCCCACTTGGGAGTAGATTTTTCTCCATGTGAGCCCCCGATCTAAAATGAGTTTGACACCCCTGAGCATACTTGCCAACCTTGAGACCTCCGATTTCGGGAGGTGGGGGTGGGGGGGCGTGGTGGAGGGGCGTGGCTAAGAGGGGAGGAGTATATTTACAGCTAGAATTCACCAAGTCAAGTATTTCATATATATATATATATATATATATATATATATATATATATATATATATATATATATATATATATATATATATATAAGAAATACTTGACTTTCAGTGAATTCTAGCTATAAATATATATTTATTTTATTGTATATATATATATATATATATATATATATATATATATATTTTATTTGTATTTTTTATTGTATATACATATAAAAGAATACTTGAATTTCAGTGTTCATTTATTTACACATATACTTGTTGAGTTAAGGGTTGAATTGTCCATCCTACTATTTTTCTAACCATGCTGAACACCCTCTCTGATGATGCATTGCTGTGTGGCACGCACAAAAGTGCTTTCATCAAATGCACTAGATGGCAGTATTGTCCTGTTTAAGAGTGTCACAACATTGCTGTTTACGGCAGACGAACTGCTTTACGGTAGACCAAAACGTGACTGCTGTTGTTGTGTGTTGTTGCCACGCTGGGAGGACGTTAATGAAACTGCCTAACAATAAACCCACATAAGAAACCAAGAACTCGCCCTCCATCATTCTACAGTTATAACGTGATTGGGCAGGCATGCTGTTTATATTGTGGGAAAGCGGACGTGAAAACAGGCTCACTCAGGTCCGCCTGAATTTCTGGAGATTTTCGGGAGATAATTTGTCCCGGGAGGTTTTCGGGAGAGGCGCTGAATTTCGGGAGTCTCCCGGAAAATCCGGGAGGGTTGGCAAGTATGCCCCTGAGATAGCGTAATTGTGCCTAATGAAGTGATCAACAGTTAATTTCCTGAGTGACATTTAAGATCTTGATGTGTTTCAAATGTAAATGGCAACCTAGTCCTACCTCCACCCCCTCCACTCCAAGTCAAACACGCGAGCGCTGCATTGATGGTGATGCCTTCAGAGGCCGCAGGAGATAACGCCTCTGACTCAATCGTGTTGTGTGTTAAGATAAGCTCGTTGTCGGTCGTGCTATCTTCTAGCAGTGGCCCTGATCACTTGAGAGTGGCGTAGGGCTTGGCCTAATGAGGCCACGTCGATCTTGACAGTGCTAGAGTATTTATAGTGGGAATAAGGATTAGCCTTGGATTTGGATATCTCTTCAAATGTTGAGAGATGACTTTGGCCACAGAAAGTGTGGGATATCAAAACTCCCTCGCTTTTTTGATTGATTGATTGAAACTTTTATTAGTAGATTGCACAGTTCAGTACATATTCCGTACAATTAACCACTAAATGGTAACACCCGAATAAGTTTTTCAACTTGTTTAAGTAGGGGTCCACGTTAATCAATTTATGGTACAAATATATACTATCATCATAATACAGTCATCACACATGTTAATCATCAGAGTATATACATTGAATTATTCACATTATTTACAATCCAGGGGGTGGGATGAGGAGGGTTTGGTTGATAACACCACTTCAGTCATCAACAATTGCATCATCAGAGTCTGACTTGGTAGGATATGTACAGCGAGCAGAGAACATAGTGAGTTCAGATAGCATAAGAACAAGTATATACATTAGAAATACATTATTTACATTTGGTTATTTACAATCCGGGGAGGTGGGATGTGGTGGGGGTAGGGTGTTAGTCAAGGTTTGAAGTTGCCTGGAGGTGTTCTTTTAGTGCGGTTTTGAAGGAAGATAGAGATGCACTTTCTTTTACACCTGTCTTTCTTTTACACGTCCCGGGGGGGCGTGGCTGGGGGCGTGGTTAAGAGGGGAGGAGTATATTTACAGCTAGAATTCACCAAGTCAAGTATTTCACATATATATATATATATATATAAATATATATATATATATATATATATATATATATATATATATATATATATATATATATATAAGAAATACTTGACTTTCAGTGAACTCTAGCTATATATATATATATATATATATATATATATATATATATATTTATATATATATATATATATATATATTATTATATACATATATAAATAAGAAAAATATTTGAATTTCAGTGTTCATTTATTTACACATATACACACACATAACACTCATCTACTCATTGTTGAGTTAAGGGTTGAATTGTCCATCCTTGTTCTATTCTCTGTCACTATTTTTCTAACCATGCTGAACACCCTCTCTGATGATGCATTCTGCTTCGTCTCCTTGTTGTGCACTGCACTCTCTAAAAGCCCTAGATGTTATTGTCACATATGCATGTACAGTAGATGGCAGTATTGTCCTGTTTAAGGGTGTCACAACATTGCTGTTTACGGCAGACGAACTGCTTTACGGACGTGAAAACAGGCTGGCGACACGTCACTCAGGTCTGCATGAATTTCGGGAGATTTTTGAGAGAAAATTTGTCCCGGGAGGTTTTCGGGAGAGGCGCTGAATTTCGGGAGTCGCCCGGAAAATCCGGGAGGGTTGGCAAGTATGGATTACGGACTTTTTTGAAAGCTTTCATTTTCAAAATGTAAACATAGTAGGCTATAGGCTTGTAGGAGTTAGCAGCTGCACAGTAGCTAAGCACACATTGGCACACAAGCTGGGTATATGTCAAATGTGTCCTTAATTGAACAATATTGCAGTCTAAAACACCACAAATGTCAGCATACACAAGTATCAAATAATTGTAGTTGCATCGCATCTCAAAGGCAGAAGCGTATTAGACAGGCTTGTCTAAAGTCGGAATTCCGTCTTTTTTAATCTCGGGGGAAAAAAAATAATTATTTCCCGTTTTTCCGTTTTTTTTTCCGACCCTAAATCAAGATTCGAGACGTAGTTTATATTACGCCGTAGTTGATTGGTCGATATGTTCATTATGACCAATCAGGACATCTGTTATGAATGATGACGTTAATAACGTCATCATTCATAATGGTTATTACCGCCATTTTCCATATGTAAACAATGTCGATTCTCGAGAGAAAGGACGCTTTACCAGTAAAAGAAATTGATAAGCATGTCAAAAATAAGTTTGGATGGGACTGGATGGAAAGGGAAATCACTGATACTGTTGGGAAGAAGGAAGTTACGACTTTGTTCGGTGATTTTATTCGGAAAATCGGTCGTCCCGGAAAGGTTTTGTGCACGTGGTGTCATGATAATATTGACTATGGATCACGAGGTTTCAAGGCTTTGGAAGTACATGCGAAACGCCAAAAACATATGAAACAACTTGAAGCAAGGAAAACGAACTATTCGCTAGCTGGTACTTTTGGATGTCAACCGAAAGTGAGCAAACCTTACGGACTTCATCCTTTGTTTACATCGACAACTGCCGTAGACTTCGAGAGGAAAGATCCACCCAAACAACCCACTTCAGTTGCAGACAGGGTTGTTAATAATGAGGTAAGCTAAAAAATATTTGCTTGCGAAATACGCGTGTTTGTTTTAAATATTAACCAATTATTGCTTTGCGAAATATAAATGGGTTTTTCTAAAAATAAAAAGCCACGTGAAAATATATTATGAAATTACAGAAATTCAAAGAGTCGCATTATTGATTCCAGTTAACAATTTATTTGAAATAAATTTGCATATAATACTATTTTGTAATATTAAGCTAATGTGTGAAGTGAACTGAAGTAATGTGGTAATACTGTAAATAAACTGTAGATAATAACACTGGTCAATGTGACACTTGTGGATGTGAAATGAACACAAGATGTAAATATTAGTGACTAAATACTGTTGGGACTGAACCATATACAGTGATTCATTAGGATAATTGGGTTATGTATGTTCTATTAATGATGTTTTCATGTCTTTAAACACTAAAATATTTTCTTCCAATGGTGCTGTCTTTGTTAATTTTAGCATGTTAAATTGGTGAAAAACCAGGAGCTTCGGGGGGCGTCGCCCCCCTTGTCCCCCCACCTGGACCTGGCTGGGGGCCTTCGTCCCCCAGACCCCCGGAAATTTATTCAGTCTTTTTCATTGTGGTCAAATCACATGCCTGATTAGAAAGTATCCAGTAACAAACGAGGCTCTATCATTCAACTGCCTCATGAGTCATGTATTCAACGTAATGTGTGATTGTGACCTCTAAGTTTTGCCAAAAACAAATTCGCACTATACTTCAATTTAATTAAAGACAGTAAAAGTCCATTACAGACAGTTAATAATAAATAGGTTAGTGTCCAAACTACAAATTATACAGGTATGCGCTGGTATCGTATCAGTTTTATATCGTTATCGGCCAATACACAAAGCTCCAATATGGGTATCTTATCGGAAGTGACACAGTTGTATCAGGACAGACCTAAATAAAAGCACTGATAAGTTGATTGTAAACCATGCTGCAATTGAAACACACATGACTTTGACACCAACAGCTGAGTAGCAACATTTTAAAGCACAGATAAAGCATACTTGCCAACCCTCCCGGATTTTCCGGGAGACTCACGAAATTCAGCGCCTCTCCCGAAAACCTCCCGGGACACATTTTCTCCCGAAAATCTCCCGAAATTCAGGCGGACTCAGGTCCATGCGGACCTGAGTCCGCTTTCCCACAATATAAACAGCGTACCTGCCCAATCACGTGATAACTGTAGAATGATGGAGGGCGAGTTCTTGGTTTCTTATGTGGGTTTATTGTTAGGCAGTTTCATTAACGTCCTCCCAGCGTGGTAACAACACACAACAACAGCAGTCACGTTTTCGTCTACCGTAAAGCAGTTTGTCTGCCGTAAACAGCAATGTTGTGACACTCTTAAACAGGACAATACTGCCATCTAGTGCATTTGATGAAAGCACTTTTGTGCGTGCCACACAGCAATGCATCATCAGAGAGGGTGTTCAGCATGGTTAGAAAAATAGTGACAGAGAATAGAACAAGGATGGACAATTCAACCCTTAACTCAACAATGAGTAGATGAGTGTTATGTGTGTGTATATGTGTAAATAAATGAACACTGAAATTCAAGTATTTATTTTATATATATATATATAATAAAATAAATATATATTTATAGCTAGAATTCACTGAAAGTCAAGTATTTCTTGCATATATATATACCGTATTTTCCGCACTATAAGGCGCACCTAAAAACCACAATTTTTCTCAAAAGCTGACAGTGCGCCTTATAACCCGGTGCGCTTTATTACGATTCATTTTCATAAAGTTTCGGTCTCGCAACTTCGGTAAACAGCCGCCATCTTTTTTCCCGGTAGAACAGGAAGCGCTTCTTCTTCTACGCAAGCAACCGCCAAGGAAAGCACCCGCCCCCATAGAACAGGAAGCGCTTCACCCGCCCCCGGAAGAAGAAGAAAAAACGCGCGGATATCACCGTACGTTTCATTTCCTGTTTACATCTGTAAAGACCACAAAATGGCTCCTACTACGCGACAAGGATCCGGTTCATAAAAAGACGCAATCTCTCCATCCGCACACGGATTACTACCGTATTTCACAGCAACTGATATTCCTGTGAACCGCACTGTGGAACGGGAGCACGTACGGTGAATATTCGCACCACAGGGAATGAGAAGTCATCCTTCACTGTGGTTCTAGCTTGCCATGCTAACTTCCACCCATGGTGATATTCAAAAGGAAGACCTTGCCAAAAGAGACCTTTCCAGCCGGCGTCATCATAAAAGCTAACTCGAAGGGATGGATGGATGAAGAAAAGATGAGCGAGTGGTTAAGGGAAGTTTACGCGAAGAGGCCGGGTGGCTTTTTTCACACAGCTCCGAAGGCGAACACACCTTCACTAAGACGGGCAGATAGCGCCGGTCGACATACGCCAACATCTGCCAGTGGATCGTAAATGCCTGGGCAGATAGTTTCGGTCACAACTGTGGTCCGAGCTTTCCGGAAGGCAGGATTCACAGAACTGCTGCACAACAACAGCGACACTGAATCCGATGACTTCGACGAGGCGGAGCCGGCCATTTTTGGATCCCACGCTTGCGCAACTTTTCAATTCGGACACCGAAGACGAAGAATTCGAAGGATTTACGAATGAAGAATAACTTCAGAAGGTGAGCGCTATGTTTATTTTGTGTGTTGTGACATTAACGTTCGAGCAACATTATGTTGCTATTTATTGCTCTACACCATTTTGAATTTTACTATGTTTGTGATTGCACATTTGCGTACATTTTGGGACAGAGTTGTTAGAACGCTGGTTTTCAATATATTATTAAAGTTTGACTGAACTATCTGACTGTTTTTTTGACATTCACTTTAGCGCAGCGTTTTTTTGACATTCACTTTAGCGCAGCGTAGGCGCGGCTTATAGTCCGGGGCGGCTTATTGGTGGACAAAATTATGAAATATGTAATTCATAGAAGGTGCGGCTAATAATCCGGTGCGCCTTATAGTGCGGAAAATACGGTATATATATATATATATATATATATATATATATATATATATATATATGAAATACTTGACTTAGTATTTCTTATATATATATATATATATATATATATATATATATATATATATATATATATATATATATGAAATACTTGACTTGGTGAATTCTAGCTGTAAATATACTCCTCCCCTCTTAACCACGCCCCCAACCACGCCCCACCCACCCCCACCTCCCGAAATCGGAGGTCTCAAGGTTGGCAAGTATGAGATAAAGCTAAATAAAGCTACTTGTGATACTTCAAGTTTCTGCTGCTGCCACCTAGTGATTTTTACAAAAAAATAAAAAAAGACATATGAGGTGTGTGAGAAATGTACTAGGACTGGTGTCACAAAATATATATTTCAAATCTAATCAACAATATTTCCCCTTTGAATTAATAACCTCTGGATGTTGGTTGCTCTGGCACGGCGATGTTGTACTGCCACAACTCTCGCCTCTTCTCGCTCGCACTGAACAAAGCAAATGTCTCAGGATCTCTTTGCCCCCTGCTGGTTATCGTATGGCCAAGTGGCAAGGACTTGCATTGGGACTAAGCGATCTAAATAAACATTCCTGAAACATTTTTGACACACATCATACATCAGGAGGTTGCCCACAGCCACAGCTGTTAATGCCAATGTTATTTGACATGGTACTGATTCGCTTCGCTTTTGTAGCCCATGACTGTAGGAAACATAAATCGTTTTAGTCTTAGTCAACAGTCCTGCAAGTACAAAGAATGTTGGCCTAAATCTTGTCTTTTTTTTAATTGGATTAAGCTGCTGAGCTGCCACCTTACAGTGGTAGAGGAGTGTGAGTGTCTCAATGATTCTAGGAGCTATGTTGTGTGGGGGGTTCTGTGCCCCCTGGTACGGTCTCCCAAGACAAACAGGTCCTAGGTAAAGAACCAGACAAAGAGTAGCTCAAATGAACTCTCTGGAAAAACTAAAAATTTACCCAGATTACCCTCTAAAGCCAGGCCTGGAGGTGATGCTCAATTGCGAGCATGGGAGTGCATGGTTGTTCAACCAGTCTACATGTACTTTGTGGACTTGGAAGTCCCTTAAGAAGTCTTGTGGGGAGTGCTCAGAGAGTAAGGGGTATCGGACTGCCTGATTGTGGCAGTCCGTTCCCTGTATGATCGGTGTCAGAGCTTGGTCTGCCAGTAAGTCGGATCTATTTCCAGTGAGGGTTGGACTGCACCAGGGCTGCCCTTTGTCACCGGTTCTGTTCATAATTATTATGGACAGAATTGAAGGCGCAGTCAGGGCACTGAGGACATCAAGTTTGGTGCCTGCAGAATTAGGTCTCTGCTTTTTGCAGATGATGTAGTCCTGCTGGCTTCATCAGGCCATGATCTTCAGCTCACACTGGATCGGCTCGCAGCCGAGAGCGAAGCGACTGGGATGACAATCACCACCTCCAAGTCTGAGGCCATGTTTCTTGCCCAGTAAAGGATGCGGTTCCATCTCCGGGTTGGGGAGGAGACCTTGCCCCAAGTGGAGGAGTTTAAGTACCTCGGGGTCTTGTTCACGAGTAAGGGAAGAATGGATCGTAAAGTCGACATGCAGATTGGTGCGGCATCTGCAGTGATGCGGACGCTGTATCAATCCGTAGCGGTGAAGAAGGAGCTGAGTCGGAAGGCAAAGCTAAAGTCTTAACAAGCTGCTTCTGTCTCAGCACCCAGCATTGTCCCATCCACACAACCATCTCATTGGTTACACAAAAAGCGGTAACAGCCAATCAGCAGTGCGTATTCAGAGCGGTAACAGCCAATCAGCCTTGCGTATTCAAAACGCATGTAGTCAGCGCTTCAGCGTCGAGCAGATAGGTGTTTAGCAGGTGAGCATAAGGCAGCGTACTCTCCCCAAATTATGATAAACACCTCCCAGTCAACTACTAGTAACATCACTATGAGCCCGTTGACCTTCTAGAAACTTAAACTGCAGCTCAGCTCGCTCGCAGTCCTGGCTTGAGGTGAAGGCTAATTAGCTTTTAGCGTAACGTTAGCTCATTTTGCGGTGTGTGTGTGTGCGTGTGCGTGTGTGTGTGTGTGTGTGTGTGTGTGTATAGTCTCTCCTATTGCTATTGTACTATTTTTTTCAGTTATAGTTACATTAATCATTAGTAATGTAGCAGCCTAGTTTTGAATGGCAGGGTCCCTGCTATCACATGTTGATAAAAATATAACATTTACATAATAAAAATCAACTACAGGCTTCCCAAATGCTGTAATAAATTAAGCATGATGAGTTGACTTGAAACTGTTTAATGTTGCACTTTTTATATGTAGAAGAAAAGTTTTGTCATTGTATTTAATTTGAGCAACAACTTGAGGCAGTTTAGTGTTGATTAACGTGGGCAGAATTATTATAGTGTTCCCAATGTTAAAAGGATAAAGCCATTGTTTACAAATTTGGTAAATAAATAACCAAAACATTTATATTGTGTTGTTTTCTTACTGTACCGAAAATGAACCGAACCGTGACCTCTGAACCGAGGTACGTACCGAACCGGAATTTTTGTGTACCGTTACACCCCTAATATATATATATATATATATATATATATATATATATATATATATATATATATATATATATATATATATATATACAGGTAAAAGCCAGTAAATTAGAATATTTTGAAAAACTTGATTTATTTCAGTAATTGCATTCAAAAGGTGTAACTTGTACATTATATTTATTCATTGCACACAGACTGATGCATTCAAATGTTTATTTCATTTAATTTTGATGATTTGAAGTGGCAACAAATGAAAATCCAAAATTCCGTGTGTCACAAAATTAGAATATTACTTAAGGCTAATACAAAAAAGGGATTTTTAGAAATGTTGGCCAACTGAAAAGTATGAAAATGAAAAATATGAGCATGTACAATACTCAATACTTGGTTGGAGCTCCTTTTGCCCCAATTACTGCGTTAATGCGGCGTGGCATGGAGTCGATGAGTTTCTGGCACTGCTCAGGTGTTATGAGAGCCCAGGTTGCTCTGATAGTGGCCGTCAACTCTTCTGCGTTTTTGGGTCTGGCATTCTGCATCTTCCTTTTCACAATACCCCACAGATTTTCTATGGGGCTAAGGTCAGGGGAGTTGGCGGGCCAATTTAGAACAGAAATACCATGGTCCGTAAACCAGGCACGGGTAGATTTTGTGCTGTGTGCAGGCGCCAAGTCCTGTTGGAACTTGAAATCTCCATCTCCATAGAGCAGGTCAGCAGCAGGAAGCATGAAGTGCTCTAAAACTTGCTGGTAGACGGCTGCGTTGACCCTGGATCTCAGGAAACAGAGTGGACCGACACCAGCAGATGACATGGCACCCCAAACCATCACTGATGGTGGAAACTTTACACTAGACTTCAGGCAACGTGGATCCTGTGCCTCTCCTATCTTCCTCCAGACTCTGGGACCTCGATTTCCAAAGGAAATGCAAAATTTGCATGGTTGGGTGATGGTTTGGGGTGCCATGTCATCTGCTGGTGTCGGTCCACTCTGTTTCCTGAGATCCAGGGTCAACGCAGCCGTCTACCAGCAAGTTTTAGAGCACTTCATGCTTCCTGCTGCTGACCTGCTTTATGGAGATGGAGATTTCAAGTTCCAACAGGACTTGGCGCCTGCACACAGCGCAAAATCTACCCGTGCCTGGTTTACGGACCATGGTATTTCTGTTCTAAATTGGCCCGCCAACTCCCCTGACCTTAGCCCCATAGAAAATCTGTGGGGTATTGTGAAAAGGAAGATGCAGAATGCCAGACCCAAAAACGCAGAAGAGTTGAAGGCCACTATCAGAGCAACCTGGGCTCTCATAGCACCTGAGCAGTGCCAGAAACTCATCGACTCCATGCCACGCCGCATTAACGCAGTAATTGAGGCAAAAGGAGCTCCAACCAAGTATTGAGTATTGTACATGCTCATATTTTTCATTTTCATACTTTTCAGTTGGCCAACATTTCTAAAAATCCCTTTTTTGTATTAGCCTTAAGTAATATTCTAATTTTGTGACACACGGAATTTTGGATTTTCATTTGTTGCCACTTCAAATCATCAAAATTAAATGAAATAAACATTTGAATGCATCAGTCTGTGTGCAATGAATAGATATAATGTACAAGTTACACTTTTTGAATGCAATTACTGAAATAAATCAAGTTTTTCAAAATATTCTAATTTACTGGCTTTTACCTGTATATATATATTAGGGGTGTAATATATATATATATATATATATATATATATATATATATATATATATATATATATATATATATATCTCTCTCTCGGGATCTCCCGGGAGGAGCTGGAAGAAGTAGCTAAGAGAGAGGGAAGTTTGTGCTTCTCTGCTTAGGCTGCTGCCCCCCACGACCCAACCTCTGATAAGCAGAAGAAGATGGATGGATAAATGGATTAAATCTGACATTTTCTGTAATATGTATCAATAAAATTATGTGTTAATATATGTGGCTATACAGTAAAAAAAATTATAATTGATGTAATACGGGACTACGATTAGGCGATGTGTCAATGCAATTTTCCACCAGCACAGAATTCTTAACCATCACTTAATGGACTTTGATTGTTATGCATATCTTATTTGATAATGCTGAGCACATATTTAAAAAATGCAACAGTGGCTCAAAGGTTAAACAAGGTCAAGGCTGAGCTGTGTGAGCAGATGACTGAGCAGAGCAGAAACAGGGAAGCGTGTAAGCAAAGCAGCAGGAAAAAAAAAAGTGACGACTCAAGCAGCCACATAAGCTCAGCAGAGTCCACAGGTCACGTTGTGTGTCGTTGTGCTGAGCCAGCAATGCGAGTATGCATTGATTAAGCTGCACTCACACTTCCACTTTTAAGGAGTGATATATGTGGCCTTGACGCCAAGTCCAGTTTCTTCTGGTTTTTAGCGCTGTCTTATCATCTGCATGAAGTTTTTATTCTAAGAAATCCAAAAGTACTCACAGGCTACAACATTAAGCACACTTGAGCTATATCATGCTATAGTATGTATATTATGTATTTACAACTACATAACAATAAAGAGATTTTATTGTAATTCATTAGATTATGCAGGCAAGGGACCACTAAACAAGAAGACATGGATTCAGGAGGGCATCCACCTACACCAGGGGTCGGCAACCTTTACCAGTCAAAGAGCCATTTTGACCAGTTTCACAAATTATAGAAGACAATGGGAGCCGCAAAAATTTTTCGAAATTTTAAATGGAATAACACTGCACACAAAGTTTTTTTTATGCTTTGTGCTATGTATGACCAGGGGTCTCAGACACGCTGCCCTCACCTTTATGTGGAATTTGAAAGCTGATGCGGCACGCGGGTTTTAAATTAATGGCGCTTGTCAGCATCATGCGTGCCGTGTTAGTACAGCATATAGCGGCCACTATAGTCAGCGTGCCTGATCAGCCACACGTTGTATGGGGCTTCCGCTTGCTCACGTAGGTGACAGCAAGGCATACTTGGTCAACAACCACACAGGTCACACTGACGGTGGCGGTATAAAAAAAACAAAAAAGTTTAACACTCTTACTAATAATGCGCCACACTGTGAACCCACACCAAACAAGAATGACAAACAAATTTCGGGAGAACATCTGTACCGTAACACAACATAAACACAACAGGACAAATACCCAGAATCCCATGCAGCCCTAACTCTTCCGGGATACATTATACACCCCCCCCCCCCCCCCCCCCCGGAAGAGTCAGGGCTGCATGGGATTCTGGTTGTTTGTTCTGTTGTGTTTATGTTGTGTTAAGGTGCAGATGTTCTCTGTTTGTCATTCTTGTTTGGTTTTGGTTCAAAGTGTGGCGCATTATTAGTAAGAGTGTTAAAGTTGTTTTATATGACCACCGTCAGTGTAACCTGTGTGGCTGTTGACCAAGTATGCCTTGCTGTCACGTACGTGTGGAAGCAGAAGATGTATATTGAATAACAAGTGTTGTACTGGCACGCTGGTAACACAGATTGTGGAGGACGCCAAATGTTGTACCATCATGGCACGCCCTTACTATAGCCGTAAGGGTGAAAATCGGTGAATATTAATCCCGGGAGTATTCTGCGAGAGGCACTGAAATCCGGAAGTCTCACGGGAAAATTGGGGGGGTTCAGCAAGTAAGCTACTGAGCCGCATCAGAGTGATCAAAGAGCCGCATGCGGCTCCGGAGCCGCGGGTTGCCGACCCCTGACCTACACTTACAGAGATTATTGAAACAACATCAAAGGTTGTTGAACAAGAAAATATGGAACTGAAAAAGTAAGAAAGACCATAAAAGCCAGGATTGGGAGAATGATATAGATCCAGATACACATTTTTTCTCCCATATCAGTAATATTTTTTTTTTACTATACAGATGAACAATATAATAGCAACATTAAATGTGATAACAAATTGTCAATTATTATTTTCAACAGCAGAAGCTTGTATGCAAATTACAACAACATGAAGCACTATTTACAACAATTCAAAGAACCCTATCAAAGATCGCTGTCACACAAACATGGATTAATAATAAAAAAAAAGAATAGATTTTGATCATATATAAATCGCCGTGACGTCACGCGCATATCGTCTGAATTTTGCTTTTATTTTCTTTCATTTCACTTTGTTGTCTGTGAAGCACTTTGAGTCTGCCTTGTGTATGAAAAGTGCTATACAAATAAAGTTGCCTTGCCAAGTTGCCTTCCATTGCGGAAATATTAACGTTTAATTCACCTTCATAAGCTGATGTGTGAGCCAGTATGTTAAGCTTTTGAGGTGGTACATACATGATGTTTGAGAACCATTGTTGGAGGATCCCTGTTGGGGTACATTAAGGTATTCTACAATCATGTTTATTGTTATTCTGTCTCTGTGAGAATAACAGAATATTGTGTTACCTTATTCATCAGGCAGCTCCAAACAGCCTCTCCTCGCTAAAGTCTCTGGTATTTAAGCTGTAATTGGCTTTTAACATGACTTGTGCTCGTTTTGCCGTGCCACAATTAGCTCCACAGCTACTTAAGAACCGTTGCCGGCTATTACGTTGAGCCTATTTTCGAGCTACGCCTGTCGCTATTTACGGAATTTGTGTGCTAGACGCGGCCCTGCTGCGTGCGTGTCTGTAGAGTATGTGCTGGCACGGAGCATGTTAGCAATTAAATGAAATAAAATGTTTGACCTAGTTGGGTCAGGTTCCCTTCTGGGAGGCGGGAGGCAGAAAGCCACAAACACAAACCCCCTCCCCCCGCCCCCAGAGGAAAAAATGAATTATAATACTTGCTGTTGTGCGCCGACAACAAAGTGCACCAAGCATGAGGGGAGCAGTGGGCTTGTGGTGTTTGTGCACTCAAGTCTCATCCAGCTAGAACAGTTTGTGTGGAGTTCATTTGGAAAATGTTGCAGCATTCAGACTACTAATGCAAGAAGCACTTACAGTATACATTTAACTTAATAATGCAATATTGTCCATTCACTTACATGACAGTGCTCTTCAATAGGAACTATTTACAGAGGAGCCCCCTCTTACCTGAAGTATAGGTATAGAGGTGTGTAGAACTCACTACTTGACACCTAAAGAGACACACCAATGATGACGGGCTTTATAGGATTGTCACCTTCCTCCCACCATACTTGCCAACCCTCTCAAATTTTCCGGGAGACTCCCGAATTTCAGTGCCTCTCTCGAAAATCTCCCGGGACAACCATTCTCCCGTATTTCTCCCGATTTCTTTGGCTCCTTCTTCACCACAACGGATCCATACAGCGTCCGCATAACTGAAGACTCCGCACCGATCCGTATATATATATATATATATATATATGTATATATGGTAACACTTAAGTATGGGAAACACATATTCACCATTAATTAGTTGCTTATTAACATGCAAATTAGTAACATATTGGCTCTTAATTAGTCATTATTAAGTACTTTTTAATGATGCATTCTGCTTGGCCTTATTATACAACCAGTAAGCCATTAACTAAGAGTTAACCCTAACCCTTATTGCTTATTAGTAACCCTAAACCTAACCTTAGCCCTAACCCTTATATGTTCCCCTAGTGTCCAAATAACTCTAAATTAAGTATTTGTTACATATATATATATATATATATATATATATATATATGTATATGTATATATATATATATATATATATATATATATATATATATATATATATATATATATATATATGTATATGTATGTATATATATATAACTCTAAATTAAGTATTTGTTACATATATATATATATATATATGTATATATATATATATATATATATATATATATATATATATATATATATATATGTATATGTATGTATATATATATATATATATATATATATATATATATATATATATATATATATATATATATATATATATATATATACTTAATTTAGAGTTATTTGGACACTAGGGGAACATATAAGGGTTAGGGGCTAAGGTTAGGTTTAGGGTTACTAATAAGCAATAAGGGTTAGGGTTAACTGCTGGCATGCTGTGCAGTGAGACCGTATTGCTATATGAATTATATTATACATTTCCATAGTTTAGTTAGCTGAGGTATATAATGTACAGTGTATTTTGTCAACAACTGTATGTGTGTAACGTATTTCTTGTGCTGAGCGATCATAAAACGGCTGCAAAAGACGGACTGGCTGAGGCTCGCAGTAATTCCGCCTCCTGCACCCGTAGAATGCACCCCCTGATGGGAGTGTTATATCAACTAGAAAAGCGCTATACAAGTATAACCCATTTATCATTTATCATTTAACTAAAGCCCACACTTAAACTTTCCACGTGCAAGATTGAATCTATTTAAAAAAGTTATTTCATAAGAAGCCAAAAAGTGCAAAAACAATGTTAGTGTTGGAGGAGTTGTGAATGACTGCAGGGCCACAACATTATGTACACCTGCAGACTGCAGGTGTACCTAATTCACAACTCCTCCAACACGAACATTATTGTTTTTGCATTTTTTGGCTTCTTATTACCGGTAAATAACTTTTGTAACCTATTTTTATGGGCTTTCCTCTTTGGGATGTTAAGTTCCTGCTATGCGCTGTTATACAGTATATGCCTTGAGCTCTTATTTTGAAGGCGCTAAGAGCGGAAGTGATGACACGTTGGAGTGGAGCGGAGGTTTTTGAAAGAAGGTAAATAAAGTGGTCCTCGTGTAAACTGAAGCCCCCGTGTTTGTTATTTTGTAGTTTCATACAGTATAGGCGACATTTATAAACCCTCGGTTACACTTTTTTAAATAGATTCAATCTTGCACGTGGAAAGTTTAAGTGAGGGCTTTAGTTGATATAACACTCCCTTCAGGGGGTGCATTAATCCAGCACAACAGCGGCGCATGGACTTCTTTTATAAGTAAAGGTAAGACCATAATAACGTTTTTTTTTTAATTAAATGTGCTTTTTTGTGTGCTACAGTTTGTATGTGTAAAGTTAAAGTTAAGTTAAAGTACCAATGATTGTCACACACACACTAGGTGTAATGAAATTTGTCCTCTGCATTTGACCCATCCCCTTGATCACCCCCTGGGAGGTGAGGGGAGCAGTGGGCAGCAGCGGCGCCGCGCCCGGGAATCATTTTTGGTGATTTAACCCCCAATTCCAACCCTTGATGCTGAGTGCCAAGCAGGGAAGGAATGCTGGTATGAGCTTTTAAACATAACCCGTTAACTGCTGCCAATCAAATGGTGAATAAGATACTCTTTAGGGTTCATATGTTTGTAAATCTGACTGTGATGAAGTCAGTGCCTCACCAGCCATCAACCTCACCGCACGTCACTGAGATATATATATATATATATATAAAATATATATATATATATGTGTGTGTATATATATATATATATATGTGTGTATATGTATTAGAGATGCGCGGTTTGCGGACACAACCGCGGAGTCCGCGGATAATCCGCGGGTCGGGCGGGTGAAATTAAAAAATTTTTGATTTTAAATAGATTCAGGCGGGTGGCGGTTAAACCAATTCGGAAATATATTTTTATTAGATGTGTATGTAACCAAACAGGAAATGGGTGTCAGACTATGTGTAGAATTTAACTGGAGGGTTTTACCGTAAGTGTTGGAGGTGCGTGTTGAGAGGAGCGGTGCTGTCAGACAAGGGCGAGGCAGGCAGGGTTTGTCCAGGGGCGGAAGCGTAGTCGGGAGGCAGGAGGAGGATCTCTGGTGACGGTTGTTTAAGTAGTCGTCCCTCTCATCAGTTTGTTGATTGAAGATGGAACGCAGCTGCCTGCAGCAGTTTGAGTGACGCGCGCTTGGAGGTGCGCTCAGCGCGGCTCCCAGATGATTGCGCACTGGTGTGTGTCTGGGCCGTGACAGCATGGCACGCATTGAATGTCTCTGCTGCATTGGATCAGTCTCCTTTCTTTAACAGGCAAAAGCTTTATAACCTCACTAATGCCTTGCATCATCTATATTAGATATATAACAATGGGCGGGTGCGGGCGGGTGTGGTTTTGATAAAATGTTGGTTCGGGTGGATGGCGGATGGTTGACGACTTTTGTGATGCGGTTGCGGATGAAATAATTGCCTATCCGCGCATCTCTAATATGTATGTATGTATAATCCTCAAAAGGTTTGGGGACCCCTGCATTACATTGTGAATAAATACTACATAATGTGAGTACTATACCTATAATAAGCGGTAGAAAATGGATGGATGGATGTAGATATTGTATGTGCCTAATAACATAGCTGCTTGATGTATGTTTTGGGACAACTAATGCACTTTACTTGTCAACATCTGAAAGAGGCATAACTGTCTGTCAACCTAACTGCACACACTGACTGTGCATACAAAGTCCTGAATAATTCCGTTTTTTTGACCCGGGCACTGAATGCAACATTTCCATAGAAAGCTTACACGGTGACGTCACGCCTTCGAGACGCCCGCGCTGCTTCTTGCTGGTAAACACCAGCCAGTACTTTTGGTCAGTAATTGCGTGGGCACGCGATTAATGTGGGTGCGCGCACGCAAGTTTGTATGCGCGTCTTGATTTCCCACAATTCTCCACTCGGTCGCGTAGAGGAGAGTGGACGGTTTTGGCTGGGCGGAGAAGGAGCAGGCAGCAGCCAGCAGAGCAGCGGTGCTGTCAGGAAACGAGCCCACGCACGGCGAAGGCAACCCGAGGACGTCTTCGCCTGGTAATCAAACCTCTACATGTTGTCTCCTTTATCTCCGCGTCACCTTAAGAGCTGTCGTCACAGTATAAAGACTGCTCGATAACGCTTCGTGGGTGCATGCAGTGTTGTTTATTGCCAAAAAGACAACTTGACATGTTTTTTCAACAAAGCTAGTCCGGCGTCGTGCTAACGTTGTTTTGCTAGCATAAGAGGCTATTTGCCGCGAGATTCAGGTTGGGACTATCTTCACTTCCAAGGTGAGCTAGCTTGTTATTATCACGGGTGACAAAAGTGTTAAAAACTATTCATTTCTGGCACGAAGTGATCTAGAAAATGACGCTACACCAGCAGTGGGTTGGAATTTACAAGGTATTCAGCGCCTTGAGACGGCAGAGTGGGTTGTTTTTGATCTGCAGTGCGGTAGGCGTGGTCAGGCAGGGGTGACACGGCGTGGGTCCTCTCTCCCAGCATCCTCGCATCTTCTCCGAGTGGAGGATGGCAAGATGGCTATTCTGAAGTCAGTAGACGAGCTGCTTGAGATGCACAGTGAGCTGTTGTTGCAGTTGCACTGAAGGGCAAAACAAAAAAAAACACAACTTTGTGGGCCTTGTTGTGCATTCATCTGCCTAATGAGCAGTGTTGGGTTAGTTACTGAAAACCAGTTACTAGTTACTTTATTTCAAAAGTAACTCAGTTACTTACACCAAAAAGTAATGCGTTACTGTGAAAAGTAACTATTTCGTTACTTCTTTTTTTTTTAAGGCTCCCATTAATGCCCTTTTAGCCTTCATTTCAGTACTGTTATTGCACTGGAGAATAATACAATCTGTTGATCAACTTGACATGCATTTGCATCACTGAACTCAGAAAGCAATGTGGTCTACGTACAACACACAAAGACAAAGATATGTTTCAAAGGGCCACTTTATTTTGGGCCAGAACAAATTGACAAAACTATTTTAAATAGCTGCAATGTTATTAAGTAGATAGGATATTTGATCCAAGACACAACTTACATTTAACTAAAATGTTATTTTCTTTGTGCTCGACAAAAGAAAAGTATTGAGAATGACTCCATGTTAAGAAACTCGATTTCTGGCTTCGCCATGATGTCTTGTTAGTTGTTATGAGAGTAGCGTATGTGTGTGTGTGTGTTTGTGTGGCCCTTTAAGATATGACAGCATGTGTGGTGAGTTACGTCAGTGAGTGAGTGGGCGAGAGAGGTGAGCAAGCGGCAACAGTGAGTGCATGCAGGTGCTCTAGCTTGGTGGATGATTGCGTCCAATAATCAATCAATCAATCAATGTTTATTTGTATTAGGGATGTCCCGATCCGATATTTGGATCGGCTGCCGATATTTGCCAAAAATTGCGTATCGGCAAGGCATGGGAAAATGCCGATCCAGATCCAGTTTAAAAAAAAACTCCGGTCCGTGTTTTCCTACGCACCGATTTAAATAATACATTCCACTTTTCTGCTGCTCCTTAATTTCCGTTCCGCATTTTCCAGCACACCTTCAACACATCCACAATTCTCACGCAGTTGCTTTTAGCTGCTGGCATTACACGACAGGCTCTTCTCACTCTTTTCTGTGTCTGTGCTTCTCACAGACAGCAAGCGCACCTTCTTACACACGTCACATACTGTCACGTCATACGTCACATACGTATACGTCCTCCCCGAGCAGAGAGGTAGCAGCATGGCTAACGTTAGCTGTGATGCTAGCGCAGCCGTGCGACCAACGTTCCCTCAAAGGTGTGCGCCTGTGCAATTGCGCACTGTTTAAGCGTCCTCTGCGCATAGCAAATCTATGCCACGCACAAAATCAAATAAAAAAATAAGCGCATAACAATTTTCGACACACGGACACGTCATCATTGTTCAAATATTATAACGTCTGTCGAGATGCTTATCTCCATTCGGTGCCACACGCCCACACCATCAAAATGCAGAGGCAAAAAATTTCCACATCAACACTGTATGAAAAAATTAGTGATTTTTTTAGTTGTGATTTCCTTCTCTGCATGAAAGTTTAAAAGTAGCATATATTAATGCAGTATGAAGAAGAATGTTTTAATGTAGACATGCAAGCCTTGAAAGAACATTTTGAAAATCAAGACTACATTTCCACCCTATATTTTAACATTGGATTTATTCTCATATCAAACTCTTTTGGCTATCTTTTTGACACTTACATCAGGCGCCCCCCTCCACACCCTGGATTATAAATAATGTAAATAATTCAATGTGATTATCTTGTGTGATGACTGTATTATGATGATAGTATATATCTGATAGTATGTATCTGTATCATGAATCAATTTAAGTGGACCCCGACTTAAACAGGTTGATAAACTTATTGGGGTGTTACCATTTAGTGGTCAATTGTACGGAATATGTACTTCACTGTGCAACCTACTAATAAAAGTCTCAATCAATCAATCAAAACACATAGAATCATCATACTGCTGTGATTATATGCATCAAGTGTTCATTCAAGGCTAAGGCAAAATATCGAGATATATATTGTGTATCGCAATATGGCCTTAAAATATCGCAATATTAAAAAAAGGCCATATCGCCCAGCCCTAGTTCAATGATGCCATTTCTGTTTGTGTTTATCCTTGAATAAACAGGTCAGTTTCTTGTTACCAACCATTGTGTATTATTCAAAGTCACCTAATTCAGCTGGCTAGTTGTTATCAAGAGTACTAAAACCCTTTTCAACATGATTCTGACAACTAAGTAGGCTAAATAACTTTAAACTTTAATACATGCTCGGATAGGCCAGTATCGGTATCGGATCGGAAATGCAAAAACAATATCGGTATCGGATTGGAAGTGCAAAAACCTGGATCGGGACATCCCTAATTTGTATAGCCCTAAATCACAAGTGTCTCAAAGGGCTGCACAAGCCACAACGACATCCTCGGTACAAAGCCCACATAAGGGCAAAGAAAAACTCACCCCAGTGGGACGTCGATGTGAATGACTATGAGAAACCTTGGAGAGGACCGCATATGTGGGTAACCCCCCGCCCCTCTAGGGGAGACCGAATGCAATGGATGTCGAGTGGGTCTGACATAATATTGTGAGAGTCCAGTCCATAGTGGCATAGTGGATCCAACATAATAGTAAGAGTCCAGTCCATAGTGGGGCCAGCAGGACACCATCCCGAGCGGAGACGGGTCAGCAGCGCAGAGATGTTCACAGCCGATGCACAGGCGAGCGGTCCACCCCGGGTCCCGACTCTGGACAGCCAGCACTTCATCCATGGCCACCGGACTTGTGCCCCCCCACCCCTCCACAAGGAAGAGGGGAGCAGAGGAGAAAAGAAAACAAACGGCAGATCAACTGGTCTAAAAGGGGGGTCTATTTAAAGGCTAGAGTATACAAATGAGTTTTAAGATGGGACTTAAATGCTTCTACTGAGGTAGCATCTCTAATTGTTACCGGGAGGGCATTCCATAGTACTGGAGCCCGAATAGAAAACGCTCTATAGCCCGCAGACTTTTTTTGGGCTTTGGGAATCACTAATAAGCCGGAGTTCTTTGAACGCAGATTTCTTGCCGGGACATATGGTACAATACAATCGACAAGATAGGACGGAGCTAGACCGTGTAGTATTTTATACGTAAGTAGTAAAACCTTAAAGTCACATCTTAAGTACACAGGAAGCCAGTGCAGGTGAGCCAGTATAGGCGTAATATGATAATAAAGTCACAAAGTTGCAACAAACCGCCGTCCTCGTCATTCAACCTCAGCTATAAAGACCCACTTCCTGGTAAAGTGAAGGTTGTTAGCCCCGAAGTACAGAGGCTCTGGAGGAACGTCTCCCCTGCGCCCCTCAACTACGGTCTGGGAGGCAGCCCCCCCCCCCCCCCCCCCCCCCCCCCGCCTCCACCCACACAAAGAACGCCTCTTCTTTTCCTTGTGACACAGAAGGACGACACCGCAGCGCTGCAATAAAACACACTCAGATCTTCTGTTTCTAGCCGATACTACATAACAAATAACGCAGTAACGCATCATGTAGTAACGGTAACTGAGTTACTGAATATAAAAAAATAACGCGTTAGATTACTAGTTACCGCCGAAACTAACGGTGTTACACTAACGCGACACTGCTAAAGAGTGTGTGCACAATGGGCTGGAATATGGAAATAGTTCATTTTCTTTTTGTTGGACAACTTTGCTTAAACATGCACCTGGGAATAGATTGATTGGCAACACTAACATTGGCCCTAGAGTGTGAATGTTGTATGTCTATCTGTGTTGGCCCTGCGATGAGGTGGCGACTTGTCCAGGGTAGAGATGTCCGATAATGGCTTTTTTGCCGATATTCCGATATTGTCCAACTCTTAATTACCGATTCCGATATCAACCGATACCGACATATACAGTCGTGGAATTAACACATTATTATGCCTAATTTTGTTGTGATGCCCCGCTGGATGCATTAAACAATGTAAACAAGGTTTTCCTAAATAAATCAACTCAAGTTATGGGAAAAAAAATGCCAACATGGCACTGCCATATTTATTATTGAAGTCACAAAGTGCATTATTTTTTTTAACATGCCTCAAAACAGCAGCTTGGAATTTGGGACATGCTCTCCCTGAGAGAGCATGAGGAGGTTGAGGTGGGCGGGTTTGGGGGGTGGGGGGTGTTAGCGGGGGGTGTATATTGTAGCGTCCCGGAAGAGTTAGTGCTGCAAGGGGTTCTGGGTACCGTATTTGTCGGAGTATAAGTCGCTCCGGAGTATAAGTCGCACCAGCCGAAAATGCATAATAAAGAAGGAAAAAAAACCATATATAAGTTGCACTGGAGTATAAGTCGCATTTTTGGGGGAAATTTATTTGATAAAAGCCAACACCAAGAATGGACATTTGAAAGGCAATTTAAAATAAATAAAGAATAGTGAACAACAGGCTGAATAAGTGTACGTTATATGAGGCATAAATAACCAACTGGTATGTTAACGTAACATATTATGGTAAGAGTCATTCAAATAACTATAACATATAGAACATGCTATACGTTTACCAAACTATCTTTCACTCCTAATCGCTAAATCCCATGAAATCTTATACGTCTAGTCTCTTACGTGAATGAGCTAAATAATATTATTTGATATTTTTCAGTAATGTGTTAATAATTTCACACATAAGTCGCCCCTGAGTATAAGTCGCACCCCCGGCCAAACTATAAAAAAAACTGCGACTTATCGTCCGAAAAATACGGTATTTGTTCTGTTGTGTTACGGTGCGGATGTTCTCCCGAAATGTGTTTGTCATTCTTGTTTGGTGTGGGTTCACAGTGTGGCGCATATTTGTAACAGTGTTAAGGTTGTTTATACGGTCACCCTCAGTGTGACCTGTATGGCTGTTGACCAAGTATGCATTGCATTCACTTGTGTGTGTGAAAAGCCGTAGATATTATGTGACTGGGCCGGCACGCAAAGGAAAGTGCTTTTAAGGTTAATTGGCGCTCTGTACTTCTCCCTACGTCCGTGTACACAGCGGCGTTTTAAAAAGTCATACATTTTACTTTATGAAAACAGATACCGATAATTTTGAAACCGATCATTTCCGATATTACATTTTAAAGCATTTATCGGCCGATAATATCGGCAGTCCGATATTATCGGACATCCCTAGTCCAGGGTGTACGCCGCCTTCTGCCCGAATGCAGCTGAGATATGCTCCAACACCCCCCGCTACCCCGAAAGGGACAAGTGGTAGAAAATGGTTGGATGGATGGATATAATATCCAATTCAATGTGGAACTTTTATTGCAATGTAAATGGTAAATGTGTTATACTTGTATAGCGCTTTTCTACTTTCAAGGTACTCAAAGCGTTTTGACACTATTTCCACATTCACCACACGCACATTCACACACTGATGGCGGGAGCTGCCAAGCAAGGCCCTAACCATGACCCATCAGGAGCAAGGGCTGAAGTGTCTTGCTCAAGGACACAACGGACGTGACAAGGTTGGTGGAAGGTGGGGATTGAACCGGGAACCCTCTCCCAACTGCGCTATGTCGTCTGCGTTATTTGTTATTATTTGTTCGTATTTTCTGCATACTGATAACACCTGCCTTCACAGGTATTATAAATACAGTGGCTAACAATGCAGTGGCCAACAGGGGTGTATAGCTTTTACCTTTAAGCTGATACCGAGGGCAACTGTTTGATTGATTGATTTAGACTTTTATTAGTAGATTGCACAGTACAGTACATATTCCGTACAATTGACCACTAAATGGTAACACCCCAATAAGTTTTTCAACTTGTTTAAGTCGGGGTCCACGTTAATCAATTCATGGTAAACATTGACTTAGTGTGACGCATGCAAATGGTACTGTGGAAATATGTTTGGATATGACAATTCTTTTATTTTAAGCAATCAAAATTAAATCAGTGCAGCATGGTGTAGAGGGGTTAGTGCGTCTGCCTCACAATACGAAGGTCCTGGGTTCGATCTTGCGCTCGGGATCTTTCTGTGTGGAGTTTGCATCCTGGGTTCGATCCTGCGCTCGGGATCTTTCTGTGTGGAGTTTGCATGTTTTCCCTGTGACTACGTGGGTTCCCTCCCGGTACTCCGGCTTGTTCCCACCGCCAAAGACATGCACCTGGGGATAGGTTGATTGGCAACACTAAAATTGGCCCTAGTGTGTGAATGTGAGTGTGAATGTTGTCTGTCTATCTATGTTGGCCCTGCGATGAGGTGGCTGCTTCTCCCGTCCAAAGGCAAAACCCAGTAACTCAATTTTGGTCAAAACTGAGCTGATAATAATTTTGGAGTTACTAGGTGATATAAAATATAAAATTGCAGGCTGGAATTGCGGATACCAATTAACATCAACAAAGCAGAAATCAAATCTCTGTGAATGGATGGGACTTTAATATAAAATAGATTGGTTTTCGTTTGTTTTATCAAAATCAGCTAGAAGTGAGTTACTAGGTTCTGCTTTTGGACGGGAGACTTGTCCAGGGTGTACCCCGCCTTCTGCCCGAATGCCCCCGCAACCCCGAACGGGACAAGCGGTAGAAACTGGATGGATGGAAGGAAAATGAAATCAAATTTAGGCTATAGAACATAATGTCATTGTTAGTATGCTGACCTTGAATTGAACAGTGTCACAGCAGCGAGACCTGACCACGCACGGCACGGTCGAAAACCGTTTGTGTCCTCCATACAATTGCACCTGAGTGCTACCACCTGAAGCCTAGATTAAATGAGGTTACCGCACCATAGCAACGGTCCTATCCCTGATGGGGACCAGTGACAACCATCAGCATGAACAGAGGCCAGCAATCATTTAGAGAAAACTAAATAAAAACAATATAAACAAAATAAGGAAATTTGGCTCCAACAAGGGGCAAATGTGCATCAAGATCCAAAACACACACAATTTTAATCAGTTGCTCTATAAAATTGTTTGAATAAAGTTTAATACAGATATTCTACCAGTTTTTTTCTGGGCATCCCACTCATGTATTTGTATATCCCTTTAGACCTGGCATCACTCATACAATATTCAGATGTTGCCTTCAGACTTGCCGGACACCATCTTGAGCAGGGGTTTAAACGTCAGACCGATCAGACCAGCGTGCATCTGACTGGTACTAAAATATTAATCATTGATACACTGCTGACTCCGTTAGAGATGTAACGATATTAAACCCCAATCTAAACTTATAGAAACACATTATTACTGTCTGAGCTACTCAGCTATTCAATTGTGCACATTTCACTTAGAAGGCATATGACATGAAAGTGTTTCTACCTTGCGTTCAAGGACCACTAAACCGTAGGACGCCACAACGTCTGCCAGAAATATTAAATAATAATAATGGATTTTTATTTGTTCTAATAAATGTTAAAGTGCTACAGTACAAACCAATATTTAAAACAATTACAATACATTTTGCCATCAAAGCAGATAAAAATACAAAGACTAAAACACTATCAGTGAAGCATAAGAAACTCAAAACATGCCAAAATAGTGTTTTATAACTGTATATTTATTTTAATTATTTAACAAAAATGTGGTCAAAAGATTTCAGTGTGTGTAAGTACTTTTTGAGCACATTTTAATAATATCACAGCAATAATTTTGGTAACGATAACTGCAATATGTATGGCCATATCGTTACATCTCTAGATTCAGTTGACTAATGCAGTAAATAGACACGGCGTTCCCCTGATCAATATGGCAGCCACTTTTGACACATCATTCCAATGGACAGAGTAAGAGACATGGCATCTATGTATTCATATCTATGAGGCTTACTTCCTAATAGCATGCTAACTTTCAGCTCCATTGTACTTCTAATTTGTTTTCCCTGTATTGCAATTGTTTTGGACATTGTTGTGCATTTGCCCTGCACTTGTGTGTAGTGTTTTGTGGAGTTTCATGTGTTTTGGTGGTTTGCAAATGTTTTGGATGTTTCTGCACTTTTCAAGTTTTGTGTGTTTTGAGGGTTTGTGTGTGTTTTGGACATTGTTGTGCGTTTGTCCCTGTACGCCACTCGACAAACACTGGTCGAAACGCTTCAAACACGGAAATGATCCAAAACCAAAGACGAGCAAACACCATAAAACACATAGATAAGGAAAATGCAATGGAAAAATAGCACTGAATTTGAACATTTGGCCATGACGCATGTAATTGTAATGGACCCTGGAGGAAAGGGGAATAACACACGAGAGAAAAAAGTACCATATTTTTCGGACTATAAGTCGCTTCGGAGTATAAGTCGCACCGGCCGACAATGCATAATAAAGAAGGAAAAAAACATATATAAGTTGCACTGGAGTATAAGTCCCATTTTTTGGGGAAATGTATTTGATAAAACCCAACACCAAGAATAGACATTTGAAAGGCAATTTAAAATAAATAAAGAATAGTGAACAACAGGCTGAATAAGTGTACGTTATATGACCCATAAATAACCAACTGAGAACGTGCCTGGTATGTTAACATAGCATATTATGGTAAGAGTCATTCAAATAACTATAACATATAGAACATGCTATACGTTTACCAAACAATCTGTCACTCCTAATTGCTAAATCCCATGAAATCTTATGCCTCTAGTCTCTTACGTGAATTAACTACCGTATTTTTCGGAGTATAAGTCGCACCGGAGTATAAGTTGCACCTGCCGAAAATGCATAATAAAGAAGAAAAAAAACATATATAAGTCGCACTGGAGTATAAGTCGCATTTTTGGGGGAAATTTATTTGATAAAACCCAACACTAAGAATAGACATTTGAAAGGCAATTTAAAATAAATAAAGAATAGTGAACAACAGGCTGAATAAGTGTACGTTATATGAGGCATAAATAACCAACTGAGAACGTGCCTGGTATGTTAACATAACATATTATGGTAAGAGTCATTCAAATAACTATAACATATAGAACATGCTATACTTTACCAAACAATCTGTCACTCCTAATTGCTAAATCCCATGAAATCTTATACGTCTAGTCCAGGGGTCGGCAACCCGCGGCTCTTTAGCGCCGCCCTAGTGGCTCTCTGGAGCTTTTTAAAAAATGTATGAAAAATGGAAAAAGATGAGAGGAAAAACTTTTTTTTTGTTTTAATATGGTTTCTGTAGGAGGACAAACATGACACAAACCTCCCTAATTGTTATAAAGCACACTGTCAGCTTCACTGATTCGAGTATTTGGCGAGCGCCGTTTTGTCCTACTAATTTTGGCGGTCCTTGAACTCACCTTAGTTTGTTTACATGTATAACTTTCTCCGACGTTCTAGGACGTGTCTTATGCCACTTCTTTTCCTGTCTCATTTTGTCCACCAAACTTTTAAGGTTGTGCATGAATGCACAAAGGTGAGTTTTGTTGATGTTATTGACTTGTGTGTAGTGCTAATCGGACATATTTGGTCACTGCAAGCTAATCGATGCTAACATGCTATTTAGGCTAGCTATATGTACATATTGCATCATTATGCCTCATTTGTAGGTATATTTGAGGTCATTTAGTTTCCTTTAAGTCCTCTTAATTCAATTTATATCTCATGACACACTATCTGTATGTAATATGGCTTTTATTTTTTTGCGGCTCCAGACTGATTTGTTTTTGTATTTTTGGTCCAATATGGCTCTTTCAACATTTTGGGTTGCCGACCCCTGGTCTAGTCTCTTATGTGAATGAGCTAAATAATATTATTTGATATTTTACGGTAATGTGTTAATAATTTCACACATAAGTCGCTCCTGAGTATAAGTCGCACCCCCGGCCAAACTATGGAAAAAAACTGCAACTTATAGTCCGAAAACTATGGTAAGTTAAAAACAAGAAAACAAAACAAACGTGGAGGGCACTACAAATTAACTTTCTTTTGCCGCTTCTTTTTGTATTTTTAATGTCACAAACGGAGCTAGCTGTGAGTACTTTTAGATATGTGAGGGCACCACATAAGCATCCTTTATTTCCTCGTTGAGATGAGCGATTCATGCAGTCTCCGAAAGAGGGCGGGACATAATGCTTGCAGCATGTACGGCAGCTGCATATCCGTGACATACAGCGGCTTTAACGTTTTCTCCTCGGCAGACATGTTTGTGCTAATCAAGTCACAGCTGATTTACTGATTACTTATAGTTAATCTCATAACATATTTGAATCCCCTCTGCTCCCTGTTTAAAAAGCCATTAGCTCTTCATCAAGTTACAAAGATTTAGTGAATAATCTGTGTCATGGACAAATGGGTTTCTGTTCAAGTGTCAGTGTCTTAAGCCTGGCTTTTTATATACCCATTAGAGATGCGCGGATAGGCAATTTATTTCATCCGCAACCGCGTCAGAAAGTCGTCAACCATCCGCCATCCACCCGATCAGAACTGCACCCGCCCGCCATCCGCCCGATCTAATATAGATGATGCAAGGCATTAGTGAGCCTGCCAACTACTCCGGTTTTCCCGTAATTCGTACGGTTTTCTTCAACCTATTCCGGGTTTTTCATTAATTAAAAAAAAAAAAAAGGGTGAAAACTACGCGAATTGCACCTTGTGCAGACAAGATTTTTCGATCGGACACGGAGGAATTAGCGATGTAAAAGACCACGTTGGGACAAAAAAACACAAGTCTAATGCCGTTGCTAGCGATACAAGTGGAAAACTTTCAACGTTTTTCGTCGCCCAAACAGATTCTTTGGATGTGATAAATGCCGAAGTTTTATTTACGGAGGCAATAATTGAGCATGGATTTCCAATCGCACTGGCTGATCACATGGGACAGTTAAATGTTTGTAATGCAACCTTTAAAAATCATTACGCGGTGATCGCGGCCCCAAAAATAAACTTTTCTTGCATGATAATGTCCAGAAAAATTCGCTTTATATTACTATAGAGTCCTTTTAACGAATGAGTTTGATGGTTTATCACAAACCTTAAATGAAAGAAGTCCTTTGTTCTCCTGCACCATGGCCTTGCTTCGTGTTTGGTGCGCAAGCTTTATAACCTCACTGAGGTTATAAAGCTTTTGCCTGTTAAAGAAAGGAGACTGATCCAATGCACAGACTTTCGCGTGCCACGCTGTCACGACCCAGACGCACACCAGTGCGCAATCATATGGGAGCCGCGCTGAGCGCACCTCCAAGCGCGTCTAGCTGCCGGCGACGACCGGGTATATGGGCCCGACGCTCCAGCGCCATCCATTTTCAGGTCTAGTTGATTCGGCAGGTGGGTTGTTACACACTCCTTAGCGGGTTCCGACTTCCATGGCCACCGTCCTGCTCTCTATATCAACCAGGGTGATCCCCACCCCTTTCGTGAGCGCACTGCGCGCGGAGTGACCCCTGTTACGCGCCCCCGGCAACAGGGGTGGCGGGCAGGTAAGCTGCGCGGGCGGAGCGCGCGGAGTGACCCCTGTTACGAGCCCCCGGCCACGGGGGTGGCGGGCAGGTAAGCTGCTTACCTGCTGCGCGTGACGCCGGCCGCGGCGAAGGCGGACGAGGCGGGGTGTCGGTGCGGTAGTGACCCTGGACGTGCGTCGGGCCCTTCTCGCGGATCGCCTCAGCTACGGCTCCCGGTGGGGCCCTCTCGGGGGAAGGGGCCTCGGTCCCGGACCCCGGCGAGGCGTCCCTTCTCCGCTCCGTAAAAGTGTCCATCTCTTTTCTTTTTTTTTCTTCTGTTGTGGCATATGCAGCAGGTGCCTGCTCGTTTTTCGTATGTGGGTAACAACATTTAACTATGTATATATATTTCCGAATTGGTTTAACTGCCACCCGCAAAATAAAAAAAAATAAAAAATCTAATTAATCCACCCGACCCGACCCGCGCACGGATAAAATCTTTTTTTTTTAAATTTCATCCGCCCGATCCGCGGATAATCCGCGGACTCCGCGGTTGTGTCCGCAAACCGCGCATCTCTAATACCCATACATCCATCCATTAATCCATCCATTTTCTACTGCTTGTCTCTCTCGGGGTAGCAGGGGGGCTGGAGCCTATCCCAGCTACACTCGTCCATATACAGTATATATAAAACTATGTATCAATGACACGGGTGTTTTCTATACACATACATATACACTGTATTGTACATGATGATGGGTTTATATGCCAAATATTTCGGTCTGTGACTGAAGGAGACCGCAAAGACCCATTTCCCCCTTGTGGTTCAGTTTGGTACATATTTTTCATCATTTTCAATAAAAAGGGTCCCAGAACTTATCAGTACCGTATTTTTCGGACTATATGTCGCAGTTTTTTTCATAGTTTGGCCGGCAACTTATGTGTGAAATTATTAACACATTACAGTAAAATATCAAATAATATTATTTAGCTCATTCACGTAAGAGACTAGACGTATAAGATTTCATGGGATTTAGCGATTAGGAGTGACAGATTGTTTGGTAAACGTATAGCATGGTTTATATGTTATAGTTATTTGAATGACTCTTACCATAATATGTTACGTTAACATACCAGTTGGTTATTTATGCCTCATATAACGTACACTTATTCAGCCTGTTGTTCACTATTCTTTATTTATTTTAAATTGCCTTTCAAATGTCTATTCTTGGTGTTGGGTTTTATCAAATAAATTTCCCCAAAAAATGCGACTTATACTCCAGTGCGACTTATATATGTTTTTTTCCTTCTTTATTATGCTTTCGGCCGGTGCGACTTATACTCCGAAAAATACGGTGCTATTTTACGAATGCTTGTGGCAGTGGTATACTTTGGTACACTTGTAAATCCCACCCCCGGCCAAACTATGAAAAAAAAACTGCGACTTATAGTCCGAAAAATACGGTAGTAAACTGCAAATACCAATAGCGGAACCTCTAAAGTCAACAAGGTAAAATATAACTAAACCCCAATACCAACCCTTAACTCTAACTGTAATCCAATCCAATCTAAAAAGTTGTAAAAAAAGAAACACTACACACAAACTTAAGAATTTGAACCTTTGTCATGCATGGTCTCACATGAGACCTCAGTGTACCTCACAAGACTCAAGCATGGCAAGCATCAAATGCTCTTTCTTTGGGCTTTTTGTCATATTTATTCCAAATAAAGTTTTGTAAACCTAAGACCAAGTATTTAATTGTTACTGGAGTTCAACTCATGTTAACACTTGTTTGATCTTTAAGAATGTTTATATATATATAGAAGGAAAACGGTTATATATTTTATTACCGGATGCACAAGCCAATGTAATCTTATAAAAATTAAGGTTCGGCCATATGATCATGTTGTCTTTACAAATAATAATACTTTTAAAATGTTATGACTAAACAAATGAATACCACAGTTCCCTCTGTTTTCCAGACGGGCCACTAAAAAGCACTTTGGGGATCTGGATCTAAATTCAAATGTCCAGACCCAGCAACATGGTTTCCTGTTACAGAAGCTGGGATTGTGCGCAGCAGCTGGCCGTCCCTCGCGGCTATGCGGGGAGAGGCGCTTCGTATACGCTCGGCATGCACAAAGTACACTGATATGTCGAAAAAACGCCAGCGATATAACCTCCGCAAGCCTCCGAGGCTTGTGAGTGTTGGGGGAAGGGGTGACCGGGACAGGCCCAGCTGTGTCGTACGTCAGCTAATTGTACTCAACACAGATGGCTGCTCCTAATCCTCTGCATCTATGAGTGTGTGTGGACACACACAAGCCAATTTTGAACAGTGTGTGTGTGTCTGTCTCAAATGGACCTTTAAAAATTAGATTGTATCCATCTTGCCTGCAGCAGGACACTTGGTGTCACTCATCAATTATATTATGTGTATCCATACCCCTAGAAACTTGTACTCTTTTTAGGGATGTGAGGACTATCATCCGCTTTGTGGGGATTATTTTGACAATTTAAGACGTATAATTGTTCTCCAGAGGACAGTTGCATCAAACGTGGAGACACATTTTAAGCAACGACTCTGCCTATCTACCTCAGAGATCAATTATAAAAGTTTTTAAAAAGAATAACTTGTTCTATATAATGGCTTTACACATCTGGGAAATAAAAGCCTTACTCAATTAATGTCTGCTTCAAGGAATGTGAGGATATGAAAATTTCATATCATAGTTATCACCAAAATGATCACCGTTGTCATTATTATTGCGTTATTGTTATACACACACTAAAATCTTTTGACCAAGTTTTGTGTGTGTGTGTCTGTGTGTGTGTGTGTGCGTGCGTGCGTGAGAAAACCGACTATTTTGCATGTTTTGCATCTGATAGTGTTTTAGTATTCCATCTGTTTTAATGGCTAAGCTTTTATTGTTTTAAATGTTTTTTTTACTGTAGCACTTTAAAGTACTAGTATACTAGAAAATAAATGCTCTTTATATGCTGATTTGTGTTTAATTTTATCCGTTAAACCATATCCAATTATATTTTTAATCTGCAGATTGTGCAGAATTATAGTTTTAACATCCACAAAATGCCACAATTTCAGACAGCCATTTTGAATATTCCGCTCCAAAGGCTTTCGGCAATTTCTGTAGATGCGGGATCTGAGGACGTCACGGGGGGAATTCGTCTGCAATCACACCATGTCAAAAGCCATCCTGCCATACTGGAAACACGCAAAAATGGAAAGATATGTGCTGTTTATCATTCACAATCCCTATGTAAGACAAGAACACATGTTTTTATTTTTTATTTTTATTTTTGTCTTATTTTTTTATGCATTCTAAATTGTAAATTAAAAAAAAAAATATATATATATATATATAACCGAGGGGTTAGTAAACTGTGACATCCAACTGTGACCAGTAATGGTGAGAAAGACACAAAATGACGCTCGTGTTGCAACACCTTTTTTTTTTAACCTCTTTTTATGGTTACTGTGGATTATGATATATTCATCATCTAAACGGTTGTTGTTGAAGGGATCTGTGATTTCCCCCATGCTCGTCGCAAATCACGTTACCGCTCATGCTCATTATCTCACAAAATGGCTCGGGAGTCTCCATGAGATTTATATTTTTTAGATCATATCTATTTACTCCCAAACTTTTTCAGTCTTTTGGTATTATAAATCAGAAATATATGATAATCGCATGATAAAGGCAACTTGTTTTTCCATTATACTGGTACTTTAATATTTATTTACATGAAGAGTGTCTAACAAATAAAATATATTATTAATATTTATTATTTCTGGCGGGTGTTGTAGCGTCCTACTCTGTTCAGCAGTTCTCAAATGCACCATAAAAAGATTTTTGTCTCGTATTCCTCTGTGTATAGAACGATCACTTTGTTCTGAAAAAGCACAGGTTGTAGGTTCAATGTGCACAGTTGAATAGCTTAATTGCTTAGATAGCAAGTTAATGTCTCTTGTTTTCATGTTAGTACTTAAGCTAGCAAGCTCGTACCTGTCAGTCCGTAAGTTTATCAAAGTGCAGTTTATCAATCACGGTTTTTCAATCATTTTAATTTAAAACGGTAATACTAACTGTCGGCAGTTTTACCGCGGTTATTATTAATACATGTGTGATGTATTATGCTGTAAGTGTGTTCATGTTTGGAATAAACTAAAGAAAGAAGAATACTTGTTATCGTTGCATCCCTACCTGCTTCCGATTACCGTATTTTTCGGACTGTAAGTCGCAGTTTTTTTCATAGTTTGGCCGGGGGTGCGACTTATGTGTGAAATTATTAACACATTACCGTAAAATATCAAATAATATTATTTAGCTCATTCACGTAAGAGACTAGACCAGGGGTCGGCAACCCAAAATGTTGAAAGAGCCATATTGGACCAAAAATACTAAAACAAATCTGTCTGGAGCCTCAAAAAATTAAAAGCCATATTACATACAGACAGTGTGTCATGAGATATCAATTGAATTAAGAGGACTTAAAGGAAACTAAATGAGCTCAAATATACCAACAAATGAGGCATAATGATGCAATATGTACATATAGCTAGCCTAAATAGCATGTTAGCATCGATTAGCTTGCAGTCATGCAGTGACCAAATATGCCTGATTAGCACTCCACACAAGTCAATAACATCAACAAAACTCACCTTTGTGCATTCACGCACAACGTTAAAAGTTTGGTGGACAAAATGAGACAGAAAAAGAAGTGGCATAAAACACGTCCTAGAAAGTCGGAGAAATGTTCCATGTAAACAAACTACGGTGAGTTAAAGGACCGCCAAAATTAGTAGGACAAAACAGCGCTCGCCAAATACTCGAATCAGTGAAGCATGTTTAATATAAACAGTGTGATTTATAACAATTAGGGAGGTTTGTGTCATGTTTGTCCTCCTACAGAAACCATATTAAAACAAAAAATAGATTTTTTTCCCCCTCATCTTTTTCCATTTTTCATACATTTTTGAAAAAGCTCCGGAGAGCCACTAGGGTGGCGCTAAAGAGCCGCATGCGGCTCTAGAGCCGCGGGTTGCCGACCCCTGGACTAGACGTATAAGATTGCATGGGATTTAGCGATTAGGAGTGACAGATTGTTTGGTAAACGTATAGCATGTTCTATATGGACGGCGTGGCGCAGTGGAAGAGTGGCCGTGCGCGACCCGAGGGTCCCTGGTTCAATCCCCACCTAGGACCAACCTCGTCATGTCCGTTGTGTCCTGAGCAAGACACTTCACCCTTGCTCCTGATGGGTGCTGGTAGCGCCTTGCATGGCAGCTCCCTCCGTGAATGTGTGTGTGAATGGGTAAATGTGGAAGTAGTGTCAAAGCGCTTTGAGTGTACCTTGAAGGTAGAAAAGCGCTATACAAGTACAACCCATTTATCATTTATTTATTTATATTTATAGTTATTTGAATGACTCTTACCATAATATGTTACGTTAACATACCAGGCACGTTCTCAGTTGGTTATTTATGCCTCATATAACGTACACTTATTCAGCCTGTTGTTCACTACCCTGTTGTTCACTATTCTTTATTTATTTTAAATTGCCTTTCAAATGTCTATTCTTGGTGTTGGCTTTTATCAAATAAATGTCCCCAAAAAATGCGACTTATACTCCAGTGCGATTTATATATGTTATTTTCCTTCTTTATTATGCATTTTCGGCCGGTGCGATTTATACTCCGGAGTGATTTATACTCCGAAAAATACGGTAATCTCTTTTCCCTTTCGGTAAATAATCGCAGCAGCTATAGATAAACCATTCACGTCTGTCACTTATGTCCATTGATGACATTTACGCTAAAGTGCACCTTTGCCATTTGTTGACGGTCAAAAAAGTCTTATTGCTAAACAAAACATTGTATGACAAAGCATATACACAACATTCTCAAGGTGATTTGTAAATAAGCTTAATCCACTTTGCACAGGCACAGTGATTGAATAGCAAAGTCTCAACTGTTAAATTTTGGACATGCCAGAAATTTGTCTGCCAAATTCCCCTTGGCGAGACTTTGACTCAAGTCTTGCGTTGTAGCTTCAGATAGCAAGTTGTTAAATGAATTGCGCCCCCGCTCGACTTCGCTCCTGTAGTAAATTCCGTCCCACATTGCTCCAGGAATTACTTAACTTCATATCTTTTATTAGATCAATCAAACTAATAAACATGACATACAAAATTCCTAATGCGATGATCATATTCATTTTAATATTGTTTTAGTGCAGCAGTCCACAAAAAAGCATTTCACTAATGTGCCTTGTTAAAGCTTTTGACTCCAGTGACTTTTGTTATTGAATTGGATCGCCTTCTTCTCTTTATACCATCAGAAATCCGTCAGTCGTGAATGCAGCCTTTTTTTTATGCATAATGCATGTGGCACAAGGCTACTGTGTGCTGTTGTGTTTGCCCTGTGAGGAGCGCCTGTCACCAGTGACTGAACGTATTCTTACTCCATTTCTATGGCGTTATGATGCCTCTTTTCCATCGTCATAGTTTCTGTTTTTCCTGTTTGGGGGAGGAAAGAGTGCAATGCAAAGGTTAGGCTACACTGCCATCATGTCAGCTGACTATTTAGCTGCTTCTTTACTGCCACACATGACATCGTAAAGATGCAGAAAGAAGTAAAGTTGCTGGAGAATTCTCATTGGTCTCACCACTGGTTTGGTACCTGTGACCTCATCCCTTCTTTTGCCATCGTGTCACAAAGCCTTGTAAACTGAATTTCCTTATCTACGTTTTATGGCCTCTTTATCGCACATGAAGTTCCTGAGTGTGGATGTTTGAAAGTGGCTCGATCAGCATGTTGGAGTGACCCAAAACACTTCAGCTGTACTCCCCTGACGTCCGGGAAAGCAATTTCCAGAATTGCTATAAAGCCCCAGACTCCCAAGTGTTTTGTTTCATTCCCAGGCACAGATTTACTGCCGATTTTAAATCAACACTTTCCCTTTTAGCCATATCACCTCTTTACAACCACATTCGTTTTGGTTGTATTGATAAGCCTGGCAGGGATTTTTATATGCAATCTTTTTCTAAATTGTTCATATTCTTTCTTTCATAGTTCTTTTTATTGATTTCACATTCACATTAACAACATATTCAAACCCTCTTCATCCCCTACCCCTGCTGTTACTCAAAACAAAAACAAAAGTAAGAGTACAAAAGTACCCGGAGTAAAAAAAAAAAAATAAAGTTCAGTACAAGGCACTTAAAACAAAGTAATTGAAAACTGAAACATAATGTAGACGCAGCATGACAAGGCCATATTTAGGTACATATCTAGGGCTCTTCCTGCACTTGTGTAGAAGATTGGTCAAAAAAAGTCAAAAAAAGGTCTCCACACTTTAAAAAAAACTTGTTTTCAGAGCCCCGTAATGTATATCTTATTTTCTCGAGCTTCAGGTTTGCTAGTACGTCCTTTATCCAGTGGGAGACTAAGGAGGGGACAGCCTCCTTCCACTTCAACAATATCAGGCGGCGTGCGAGGAGAGTGGTAGAGGCAACTATTTTGTGACCCCCGTCAGGTAGTTCCATCCCTTCAGGAATGATTCCAAATACAGAAATTAAAGGGTTTGGATCGATTTGAATTGTTAAGACCGTGGAGAGTGCTTCGAAGATGGACTTCCAGTACCCCTTTAGCTTCAATTGTTCATATTCTAAAAAGGAACTGCACTTTTTTTGGGGAATTTTGCCCATCGTTCACAGTCAGGACATGACAACATATATATATGTATATTTTTTTATAATGCAATCTAACTCGTGATTAAAACTCGCTTACAACAAAAGGAAGTCCTCTATTCCACTCATAAAATCTTCTAAATAATCATCCAAAAAGCGCCAACAATACTCCATTTACATTTCGTAACTTGAATATTAACCAAGTATTAGTGATATTGTTATTATAAGCGCTAACCCAGACACACTATCACAAGCTTGTGTGCCAATTCGGGCTGGGCGATATGGCCTTTTATTAATATCTCAATATTTGTGGGCCATGTCACGATACATGATACAATATTTTGCCTTAGCCTTGAATGAACACTTGATGCATACAATCACAGCAGTATGATGATTCTATGTGTCTACATTAAAACATTCCTGTTCATACTGCATTAATATATGCTCATTTTAAACTTTCATGCAGAGAGGGAAATGACAACTAAGTCAATTTACCAAAAGTGTATTTATTAAACAGTTATTAAGCAGAGGCACAAACATTCATGTCATTTCCAAACAGAAAGTGCAAGATTGTCAGAGACATTTTAAAACAAACTATTAGTGCACTTTAGTGCATGAGGTCACTAAGATGACATATCAAAACAACACTACATTAAATTGCACTTTTTGTGCAGAACGCCACTACAAGTGCACTTTTGTGCATGATGTCACACAAGATATTTCAAAAAGTGTCAAATAAAAAGCTGCATAATAGGAAATCAAATAGCAATGCTGCTACTTTTTGTAGCAACGCTTTTGCCGCATAATTGTTGAACATATTCCCGCTTGAAGCCAAACCACCACCAGACGATGCACCCTGTGTTGTTTTTCTTGGGAATTAATTCTTCCTTCATTTGTTACCAGATTGGCACCTTCTTTCTCTCGTATTACCACTCGCAACGCACCGTTAGCATCACAGCTAATGTTACCCTCTCTGCTCGGGGAGGGCGTGTGACGTTGCACACGTGACGTATGTAAGAAGGTGCGCTTGTTTATGTCTCTGTTAGGGCTGCAACAACTAATCGATTATAAAAATAGTTGGCGATTAATTTAGTCATCGATTCGTTGGATCTATGCTATGCGCATGCGCAGAGGCAATTTTTTTTTTTTTTTTTTTTTCATAAACCTTTTTTTATAAACTGCAGTATGTACAAACAGCTGAGAAACAATAATCAAAATAAGTATGGTGCCAGTATGCTGGTTTTTTTTCCAATAAAATACTGGAAAGGATAGAAATGTAGTTTGCCTCTTTTATCCGATTATTAGTCGATTAATTGAAGTAATAATCGATAGATTAATCGATTATTAAATTAATCGTTAGTTGCAGCCCTAGTCTCTGTAAGAAGCAGAGACAAGAAAGAGTGGGAAACGCATGCAGTGTAATGCTCGTAGCTAAAAGCAACTGCGTGAGAACGTATACTCGAATATCACGATATAGTCATTTTTTATATCGCACAGAGACAAACCCGCGATATATCGAGTATATCGATATAACGCCCAGCCCTAGTGCCAATGTTGACATGATCGACTGATGAGCTGCTTCCTCGTTTCCTTGCTCGTCAAACTTTATTCTAGATCATAAACCATGCCTTTCACCTTGTTAATAGAAGAATGAGGACTTATTCTGACAAGTTGGTACACTTTGGCAGCCAATTTAGACCCGAAATTTTAAATAATCTTTGTATGGTAAAAAAAAATTGTAAAATGTCCTCCAATAAAGAATGGCAGAAAGACCATTGGGAGTGTAAAAAGAGTGGAAAAGTTATTAGGTTTGTCGTTTATATTTCTTGTTTAGCACTTAGAAATACTGCTATATGATGCTTAGTGTTTCACTTAAGCGGGACCTTTTTAGCAGTGCTCTTAAAAGTTGTAGCTCACCCTACTTATATTCAGGATCAAAAATATAAGGTTCTGGACAATCATTTGCCCCAAAGCAGTTGTTATTGGCTCGTACAAAATCTGCATGATTTGCATTGTTGTTGGTAGGGAAGGGATCTGCGGTTCCCACCTCTACGCCACGCGATCATGTGACTGGCTAGCTCATTATCCCTCAAAATCTATTTACTCACAAACGTAAGTTTTTCGGTGTCATAAATCAGCTACTTTATTTTATTAGCCTTTATTTAACCAGGTAAAATCCCATTGAGATCAAAGATCTCTTTTCCAAGGGAGACCTGGCCAAGAGGGCAGCAGCAAGGTTACATTAAAAACAGTAAACAAATACATAAAACATCACATTTACAACATTAAAACTTGATCACATGACACATGTGCATACAAACAAGGTAGACTGTAATCCTTTCACAGAAGCTTTCAACGTAACTAGGGTTTGAAGTTTAATGTTCGATTGTAGGTTATTCCAAGCCTTCGGTGCTGAAAACCTAAATGCTTTCTTGCCCAGTTCAGTTCTTACTTTGGGGACGACAAATTGCAGAACATTCATTGAACGAAGATTGTGACTTCCTTGTTTCTTTGTTAAAAGACAAGACAGATAAGATGGAGTGATACCCAGAATGGTTTTGTAGATGAAAACATACCAATGATTGAGGCCGAGCTATATATGATAATCGCTTCAATATTGATGCAACTTGTTTTTTCACTCTACTGGTACGTTAGTCAGATCAAGACAATGAGAAGTTTTCTAACAATAATTGTAAAACGGTGATTTCTATTTGTGTGTGTGTGCACTTCCACGTCATCTTAATTCTGTGCACGTCATCTTAATTCTGAGCAAAAAAAAAAATCCTGATTCACATTTTTTACTGAATTGTGAAGGCTTGAATTTCAATATACACCCCTGTTTTACATAGAACCGGCCTCATTGCATCTTGGTGCATGTTCCACAAGGGTCCAGACGCCTGATGCATGGCTGGAATGTGAATGTCTCAACATCTGTAGTATAACATGTGGTACTGTCATTAGTGTCAAAAAAGCTAAACAGTGAAGGCCGCTTTTACTGTAGCCCCTAAAAGCTTCTGGTTTGGATGCTTTTCTGCTCATTCTAGTTGGATTTTAATTTTTTGGGGTCGAGGACACCTCAGATCACAATGCTGCCTCTTTTGATCCAGAGGCCGGTCTTTTTGACCTCAGCTGCAAGCCCCACATCCTCATACTATGGCATAAACAGGACTCTATAAATAGATCCGGGGGAGAAAGAGGGCGGCTGCAGAATGGCAAGCATCCACCCTCGAAACCCCAGTCTCTTTGCAGCAACAGCAGCAGAGACCCACAATCCTGCACACATGCTCTCTGATCTCTCAAGCTGAGCCTGCGGGTAGTGTTGGTGCTCTGGGGCCCCACTGGTGCGGTCTGTCATCTTTGTTTGATGAAACACATTGACATATGTTTTCTCTCATTAGCCTGCTTTGGACCCATGGGACTACATTGTTCCTAGTTTCATTTTGCTAAAAAACCTTACCTGAGATGGCTTTGTCTCTCTGCAACTGGACTACAATACTTGCTGAGGGCCATTAGGTCCCTGTACACATTAGGTTGTTTACATTTGACTGGAAGTGTCGGCGACGACTACACAGATGCTCATTAGAGACAAATCAGTATGATTGTACGTTCAATAGTAGGGCTGCACGATTAATCAACATGAGGGTTTTAATAATTGAGATTATGTAACTGCAAAAGGCTGAGGTTTTTTTCTCTTTGCCGTCACCTGCATTTGAGTGACAGACATTTTTGCCAATCAGAATTGTTGAGCCTCGCGTTTGTTAGTCTCTTGTTTCAAACAGGGAGAAAGACATCTCACTATTTGCATCGCTCTCAGCACCTGAGCACGATTATTTATTAACAGAAGAGATATCCGATAATATCGGCCTGCCGATGTTATCGGCCGATAAATGCTTTAAAATGTAATATCGGAAAGTATTGGTATCTGTTTCAACCTCCCGATTTTCCCGGGAGACTCACGAATTTCAATGCCCCTCCCGAAAATCTCCCGGGGCAACCATTCTCCCGATTTCCACCCGGACAACATTATTGGGGGCAGTGCCTTAAAGGCCCAGTCACATAATATATGCGGCTTTTACACACACATAAGTGAATGCAATGCATACTTGATCAACAGCCATACAGGTCACACTGAGGGTGGCCGCATACAGAACTTTAACACTGTTACAAATATGCGCCACACTGTGAACCCACACCAGACAAGAATGACAAACACATTTCGGGAGAACATCCGCACCATAACACAACATAAACACAACAGAACAAATACCCAGAAACCCCTTGCAGCACTAACTGTTCCGGGACGCTACAATATACACCCCCCGCTACCACCAAACTCCGCCGCCCCAAACCCCGCTCACCTCAACCCCGCCCCCTCCCACGTATGCTCTAGTATACTCTGGACTGAAGCCGTGTGCCTTCATTGTTTTTGTAGCTGTTGTTTTGAGGCATGTTTTTTTTTTTAAATGCACTTTGTGACTTCAATAATAAATATGGCAGTGCCATGTTGGCACTTTTTTCCATAACTGGAGTTGAAGTTGTTCTCTTATTTTGGAAAACCTTGTTGATTGAAACTTGTATTAGTAGATTGCACAGTACAGTACATATTCCGTACAATTGACCACTAAATGGTAACACCCGAATAAGTTTTTCAACTTGTTTATGTCGGGGTCCACGTTAATCAATTCATGGTAAAGTTACATTGTTTAATGCATCCAGGGGGGCATCACAACAAAATTAGGCATAATAATGTGTTAATTCCACAACTTTATATAGCGGTATTGGTTGATATCGGAATCGGTAATCAAGAGTTGGACAATATGGGAATATCGGATAACGGCAAAAAAGCCATTATCGGACATCTCTAATTAACCGTATAAGTAGTTGAATGCAGTGAGCCCTCTTTTCATTCATTTGTAGTCTTTGTCTCGTCGGTGGGCGGAGTACGCGGCACCAGCTTGACATACAGGAAGCATTTACAGACAGCCTCCCTACTCGCAACTCGCCGCAAAGTAACAAAAACTTGGAGGAAGTGAAGTGAAGTGAATTACATTTATATAGCGCTTTTTCTCAAGTGACTCAAAGCGCTTTACATTGTGAAACCCAATATCCAAGGTACATTTAAACCAGTGCGGGTGGCACTGGGAGCAGGTGGGTAAAGTGTCTTGCCCAAGGACACAACGGCGATGACTAGGATGGCGGAAGCGGGGCTCGAACCTGCAACCCTCAAGTTGCAGGTTCGATCTCTACCAACCGAGCTATACCGTCGAAAAATATGATTACAAAGCCAAATGCCCCCTTGTGGGAATATCAATCATTCAATCAATGTTTACTTATATAGTCCTAAATCACAAATATTTCGGCTTCAGATCGGATGGGCATTACTAGCCATCAGCACGGACAAACGAGCGACAATGCCGTGATCACGTGATGGCAATAAACAAAAAGACAACGTACAACCTAGTTCTTCCAAACTGGGAAAAGAATGCTCTTTAAAATGTTCAATATTTTTTTAAGTTACATTTTTGCTTACAGAAAACACTCCATTTAATTTTGTTTTTTTAGGATAACAAAGTCATTTACCTTCCAAATACTGTAGAATGGTAAACAAATCTACAGTAATGAGAAATAAAATGTTATACCCTTTTCAGTGGTTACTTGCTTTATTATAAATTATGATTACATTATGTTATAGCACTGTATGGTTTTCCTCAATTATTTCTTCAGTTTAAGAGCATGGTGTAGACAAAAGCTCGAAAGCCAAATATGTTTTCAAATAAATTATTGCAAAATGTTCTAATTTTACTTGTCCAGATGTGGGTTCATATCCGAGGATGTCGTTGGGGTTTGTGAAGCCCTTTGAGGCACTTGTGATTAAGGGCTATGTTAACACATTTTGATTGATTGGTTAATTGATTGGCCCTGCGATGAGGTGGCGACTTGTCCAGGGTGTACGCCGCCTTCCGCCCGATTGTAGCTGAGATAGGCTCCAGCGTCCCCCGCGACCCCGAAGGGAATAGGCGGTAGAAAATGGATGGATGGTTAATTGATCATTTGTCTCACCTTAAGACAATAATATGTTGATTGACAGTGTAAAAGTAACATGTCTTCCGTCACTTGTTCTTTTTGCAGTTTTATGCATTTTTATGAATATTTATGCATATAATATAATTACAACATAAGTCACTGTTGCAATTTTGGAGAGAAAATGTGTCTTTTTCTCAAAAACTGTATGGGTGGTACATGTTTCCGTAATCTGATTTTATTTTATTTTTTACTGGACAACGTTATACAGTATTTTAACACAAAACACATTGATTGAGGAAGGACTTACTGTCAAGCCTCGGAAAACAATACCGGGCAGCCCAGCCTTTGGCTAGAACGAGTCAGAACTAGTGATACCGCCAAGGAGACGCCAAAGCTTGAAAACCCTCTTTTGGCCCCTGTTTGAATTCAATTCAATACAAAGTCATTGTAATAGAATAACCACAAAATGTTAAAGCATCATAAACTGCATAGTGGTGATCTAATTAACTAACTATCTAAATAACAGAAGAGCTCATACTCCAACAGTCTCCTTCAGCTTCGTTCCCACAGTGTTCGATTCAAGAACTCCTTCATTCCGCACTCTATCCAGCTGTATAATCACTCGCGATACAGCAATAGATGATATATGTCTATTACCTGACACCTTCTATGTTAGGTACCTCTCTTTGTTTATAATGTATATTTTCTGCTGGATCTACTCTCTATTTTATGCTGCAGATGTTACATATACTGTAATATTGTACATGGTAATTGTTATATATTGTATATATGATATAAACATATAATATATCATATACTGTACATATATTATGTAAATATTACATATGTTATATTTTATATTGCTACTACGGTACATTTTTAGTCTATTATATACCTGCATTGTCCTTTTCATCCTTACACTTTCTATCCTTTGTAACTGAGCTACTGTGTGGAACAATCTCCCTTGTGGATCGTTAAAGTTTGTCTAAGTCTAATTAAAGTGCATTAAGTGGTGCCATCCCAGCCCACACACACACACACATTTGACCTTCCCAGTAAAATATTTAAACAGACAAAGACAAGTGGACAAGACAAAAACAGTGTGCTGCCATTGTTCATTAAAGATCAAGAGCGTTGATACAAGCTGGAACTATTAATGCTGCACCATAGTCAATAAGGGACTTTTATTTACTAAAAATTAAACAATCATTCAGACTGTCCCAGGGGCGTCACTAGCTTTTAAGGACAGGGGGGGCTTAGCCCCCAGGAGATGCACAGGACGCGAGCGAACAAAACTTCACAAACGGCTAACAAAGACTTAGAAATTATTCATTGTTATTATTATTATTTAAAAAATGCACAGGACGAAATGAAATGCTCCCCGGGACTATGGCTTTTAACCATTTTTTTTCTTTTTCTTTTAATGTATTTATTAATTTGACATTTTATATTAAATGTCTTGGTTTTTCCTCCCTCTGAAAATCCTATGAAATGTTTACCAAGCCATTCTATAACAATACAACAGCTATTACCGGTAATGTAACAATACAATAAAACAAATATATTTAATGTTTTTTTCATTGTTTTAACATTAGACTAATGTATATTACTTTATATAGATTCTACAAGAGTGATGTGGGCATTTTCTGTATGAACAAGTCCAAGGACCGCAAGCAAGGTCGCAGAGAAAATGCGAACTGGATTTTGAGTGATGTGGGCATTTTCTATATGAACAAGTGGAATGGATTGGATACCGACACAGTAAAGGGGCTCTCTACCTTAAAGTACCAATTGTCACACACACACACACACACACTAGGTGTGGTGAAATGTGTCCTCTGCATTTGACCCATCCCCTTGTTCACCCCCTGGGAGGTGAGGGGAGCAGTGGGCAGCAGCGGTGCCGCGCCCGGGAATAATTTTTGGTGATTTACGCTATGAAGTGAGGGGAAACTGAGTGAATAATGACAGTTTATATGATTATTTATTTAAACTCATATTCGGGCCACTTTATAATGAATATGTCGGCATGTATTTGTAAAAAAAAAAAAAAAAAAAAAATTATATATATATATATATATATATATATAAATAACACCATATTATTTAGGGGGGCTTTAGAATATTTTAGGGGGGCTTGAGCCCCCCTAAAATAGGCCTAACAACGCCAATGGACTGTCCTAACTGTTAAAGTTGCACTTGTCTGCATTGTTGCACTTTCCTAAAAAGGAATTATAAACTATTATACGTACCGTATTTTTCGGAGTATAGGTCGCACCTGCCAAAAATGCATAATAAAGAAGGAAAAAAACATATAAGTCGCACTGGAGTATAAGTCGCATTTTTGGGGTAATTTTATTTGATAAAACCCAACACCAAGAAAAGACATTTGAAAGGCAATTTAAAATAAATAAAGAATAGTGAACAACAGGCTGAATAAGTGTACATTATATGACACATAAATAACCAACTGAGAACGTGCCTGGTATGTTAACGTAACATATTATGGTAAGAGTCATTCAAATAACTATAACATATAGAACATACTATACGTTTACCAAACAATCTGTCACTCCTAATCGCTAAATCCCATGAAATCTTATACGTCCAGTCTCTTACGTGAATGAGCTGAATAATATTATTTGATATTTTATGGTAATGTGTTAATAATTTCACTAAGGCTGAAACGACGCGTCGACGTAGTCGACGTAGTCGACGTCATCGGTTACGTAAATACGTCGACGTCGTTTTTATGCTTCGACGCGTCGCATATTTACGTCACACTGCCGTCATGGCGGAGCGCAAAGCAGATGATGCGAGCGGTGCGAGCGAGGGAAAAAAAGCACGCCAAAAGTCGTCAAAAGTGTGGGAGTATTTCAATAAACTGCCTAATAATGTTGTAGCGGTGAACAGCTGTCTCGTCAGCTGAAGCGCGAGCTCGCAACTGTGGCTGTTTAGCAACCAGCCAAACCCCACTTAATAAAATTATATTTTATCTTAGAGCACATCCGCATCCCTATTCACCTAGGCAACCCCAGGAAATGTATATAATTCGGCATTATTTCGGCCAGTCGGCTTATAAAATCAGAGCCGATCAGTTTACGTTCACGCGCAGGTATAACGCGGCGCGCTCCTGTCTCATCTGCGGTGTCAAATCAAGGAGTACAAAAGACCCCAGCGCAGAGTGGAAAAAGGTTTAGTTCATTACAGATAACCCAGAGTTGTGCCAAAAGTATGTAAGATTTAATATTTCTCTTCGTGGGTGTGGCGCACCTGTTGCGCTGGTGAGATGGGGGGGGGGGGTTGTGTGCATGTAGCGTGCTTAGTCTGGAGGCTAAATACACACAGTGTGTTATGTAACTGTTGTTTAGTGTTGATATTCTTTGCTTAGTTTGATAAATGTTGGAGCAGTTTGCTTCATCAGGAGGGTGAAGTCGCTCAATTTAAAGTGTTGGATTTAACTGTGTTGGTGAGGGCGTAGAAAAAGGGGCATTTTTCTACCAGTAGACAGCGTTTAAGATTGAGTGTTTCACTGCTAAATTAATAATATATTTATATTGAATATGGATTTTAAATATGTATCTAAATAGGTGGTTAATTGGTTAGGTATTTATGTATTTGCATATTGGGTTTTCTGTTGCATTTATCTATTGTGTTTCTGGTGTTAAATGTATTTTATATGTATCTCGGTGCATTTATGTTGAGACAATGTATTTAAAATCTGTTTTAACTTAAAGGGAAAAGATGTGTCCATTTTCTTGCACTTGTTTAATGGTTAAGAGTTTGATAGCCTAATTAATAGTTGTAAATTATGGGATTGATAATTGATTGATTTTTTACAGCATGTTAATCTTGTGGTGTTTTGTCCTTAAAGGTTTTTCACCTACTAAAGAAGCTAAAGGCTACTAAAGGCTACTAAAGACAGCTAATGACAGCTAAAGAAACTAAAGTCTATTAACACTGCTAAAGACTGCTAAAAAGACTAAAGAAGAAAAAAGAAGCTGTTTCTTGGTTGGAAAAACTGTTGCAAACTAAAGGAAAATAAAAGGAAAAAGTAACTACGGTCTGGTCTTTTGAGTGAAATCCAGAAGCCACATTCAGCATTGGTACATCCCTTCAAGTGTGGGATAAGCACAGCGAAAAAAGCAAAACACTTGACAGTTGTTGTATGCACACTGTGTCGAGCGGAAATGGCCTATCATAGCAGCACAACGGCTATGAAGGAACATTTGAAAAGAAAACACCCGACAGCGTTCTTGCCATCACCATCAACTAGTCAATCGTCCGCGTGAGTATACGTTGTCATCATTACACAAAATCATGAATGTGTCATTTGTATCAGCGTTGTAAATTCATAAACTAAAACACTGTTTCGCTCTGAGAGGCGCGTTTGGCGTGCCTGTTCAGTGTTTACAAAGACGCGCTCCTCTTTAACGCTAACGTTAATTAGTTGTGCAAATACCTTTTACAACATTAACAGTTACATATACTATGTACAAACCAACAATTAACTTTCACTTTAATCATACTATCATTGTTGTGTTATTAAGCAAAATAAGCAATACTTTTACTTTTGTTGAAATGTTTACACTGTTACAGAATATTTCGTTTTGCACTTTTTTGTATTGGATGTTTATCTTTATTTTTGCACATTTTAAAGCAAAATAAGCAATACTTTTACTTTAGAAATGCTTATACTATTGCAGAATATTAAGATTTGCACTGGATGTTTACTTTTATATTTGCACATTAAAAAGCAAATAAGCTAATTTTAATTTTGTTAAATGTTAAAAGTTTTAAATGTTTACATTGTTACAGAATATTTTGTCATGTTGTTGTCAATGTTGACTGAGTGGCCATACTTTTTTTTTTGTATATAAAAGTCATGCCTTTTGAAAAAACTGGCCAACATTTATTTTTTCATCTTCATTTTAAATAAAAAAAATAATCGGTAAAAGGAAAAATAATCTATAGATTAATCGAAAAAATAATCTATAGATTAACCGATTAATCGAAAAAATAATCTATAGATTAATCGATAGAAAAATAATCGTTAGCTGCAGCCTTAAATTTCACACATAAGTCGCTCCTGAGTATAAGTCGCAAACTATGAAAAAAAACTGCGACTAATACTCCGAAAAATACGGTAATGTAATTTATATTTTTCACGTTATTTATTGGAGATTTCCCTCCCATACTTATTTTCGGTTTTATTAGATTTTTGGACTCCTATAAAAAAGCAGCTACACCCAATTAAGCACACAAAGCTAGATCTGCATCGCTTCCTTGAATTTTCTACATCCTACAAAAACAATCTAACTCCACCTAATTACGCCTCCCACCAAACCCACGCTTGTCACACTCCCGAGGACTTCCTTGGGAGGGCTGGGAGGGCTGCCCAGCGCTGCCGATCCCCACCCCGTTTTGCTTCTTTAGGTCAGCTAATTTCCCATCACAGATGAACAAACATTTTCTTGGGGCCATTGCTCAACATGCTGACACTGCGCAATTGTTGTAAACAGCAAAGCAGCACACAGCGATATGACTTCCAAGGCAGAGCGGGGGAAGAGATAAATCAAAAGATAAATGATGATACTTTTGGAGAATGTGGGGCGCGGTTTCATTTACAATCTGGGAACACCTCAAAAAAACAAACATCTTGCAGACAGATTACAAATGTACACCATATCCTATCCAACACATATTATCTAGACTCGAGGTTCTTAAACTCTTTGGCCTCGGGGCCCAACTTTTCCACTACCAAGGGACCTGGGGCTCACTCAAATATTAACACTGAATTAGTAATCTTACTCCTGATTTTAAACATTTTCAATATTTATATCTAACATACTTACAGTTTAAAAATAATGGCAAATGATGTGAAACAATGTGTTAATCATAAAGATTATTTATTTAACACATAAACCTTAGGCAGGTCAGGCTGATTAGAAAAATAAGAACTAACCAAATATACTGCATAAGAAGGGACTCATAAATAACTGACAAAACAATTTACCTACAGTTTTGTTGTACTAAAATAAATAAACTCAATTAATAGTAAATGTGTTTCTTAAATAAATTGTCAAAAATTAAAGTACAGCTTCATCACTTAAGCCATCATTTTTGCGCTTAAGAAACGGGGGACGGCGTGGCGCGGTTGGGAGAGTGCCCGTGCCAGCAACCTGAGGGTTCCTGGTTCAATCCCCACCTTCTACCAACCTCGTCACGTCCTTGAGCAAGACACTTCACCCTCGCTCCTGATGGGTTGGGGTCTTGCATGGCAGCTCCTGCCATCAGTGTGTGAATGTGTGTGTGAATGGGTGAATGTGGAAATAGGGTCAAAGCGCTTTGAGTACCTTGAAAGTAGAAATGCGCTATACAAGTATAACCCATTTACCATTTACCATTCTTTCTGACTTTGTCTCCAGACCTCCTCTGTTTGTTTGAGATTGTCATTACCGCCACAAGTCGTGAAAAAGTGTATTACTACTGAGTTCCGCTGTGACCCATACGAACTACAGCTAAGAATTTGATATTTTTCGGTGGCCCAGTGGTTCTCAAATGGGGGTACGCGTACCCCTGGGGGTACTTGAAGGTATGCCAAGGGGTACGTGAGATTTAAAAAAAATGTCTGTCAAAAAGAACTGTGAAAAGAAATGCAACAATGCAATATTCAGTGTTGACAGCTAGATTTTTTGTGGATATGTTCCATAAATATTGATGTTAAAGATTTATTTTTTGTGAAGAAATGTTTAGAATTAAGTTTATGAATCCAGATGGATCTCTATTGCAATCCCCAAAGAGGGCACTTTAAGTTGATGATTACTTCTATGTGTAGAAATCTTTATTTATAATTGAATCACTTGTTTATTTTTCAACAAGTTTTTAGTTATTTTTATATCTTTTTTTCCAAATAGTTCAAAAAAGACCACTACAAATGAGCAATATCTTGCACTGTTATACAATTTTATAAATCAGAAACTGATGACATAGTGCTGTATTTTACTTCTTTATCTCCTTTTTTCAACCAAAAATGCTTTGCTCTGATTAGGGGGTACTTGAATTAAAAAAATGTTCACAGGGGGTACATCACTGAAAAAAGGTTGAGAACCACTGCTCTAAGGAGTGCTCTTGGCCCCAGCAACCTGTGGTTAAGAAACACAGATCTAGACCACTAGGAAGTGATTTAAAAGTAGATTGACATCATCATAGGTCCACCTTAACGCTTTGGCACAAGTATCTGACATTCTGAAAACATTCATAGGTAAAATAAAAATTAATAGCATAATTAATTAAAGCAGTTGACACAAAAGCTTTGCAGTTTATTGTTTTGCATTTCCCAAAATTAATCGAACCGTGGCCTTACAACCGAGGCACATACTGAACCGGGATTGTGGCGTACCGTTGCACCCTGACTCCCTAATAATCACCTGTAGTCAATGCAGAAGAGTAAAAATGTCCAGCTTTGTTTGGAAATCCCTGTGTGTCAAACCAAAGACTCTCAAGCTAACAGAGTGAGTGCAGCACAATTCTTAAGTGGTCAGCTGCCTCATCCAGTTTCCCCTTTTTACCCTCGTCTTCTTCCGCTCCAGCGTAATTTACCATGACAACCGAATCAGGCGCAGACTCGGAGGCCAAGCAGCAGCAGCAGGAGAGCACAGAGACTCAGAAGGAGAACCCGAAAGCAGCTGAACTCGCCTTGTCTCAGAACCCGCCAGAGCAGCTTCCTCCCGCCGTGGGACACAGCACTCCGGCCAGGAAAGAACAGGTCAGCCTCTTCTTTTAGTTGAATGTGGTTTTCAATTGCAATCACCTACTTAAGTTCTAAATGCAATATGGCTCTACAGATCTGCACATCATGATTTTATTCAAGAGTTAAACATTGAGTGAAAAACACTGAGTGAATTGTGTTTAAGTGTGAAAAGTCGTCCTCCTCGCTGGTAATTCCAGCCTTGCAGCGTGCACACATGACAAAGTTAGGGATGTGTTCACTTTTCACTGGTTAATGAAGCAGCTTTGACACTATAATGCTTAGTATCAGTCTTGTGAAAAGCAGCAAATGTATGCATACAATTCTGACTTCTCTGCCTGCTAAGGTAACAATTGAGGCTGCAATCTAACTTGAGCGCATACCTTGGTTGTCAAGATCCCCCAACACAACAACTCCCCCCAGACAAATAGATGTCGAGCATCTGGGTTTTATGCTCACCCAGGGCAGCAGCTTTGAAGCACTTTAAATGTTGTTTTCATATCCATACAAGTCAAAAAAAAGATTCCTTCCAAATGCTGCTAGAACAAAATACAAGAAACTCGGGGTAAGGAGCAACTCCCAGCTGTCTGTTTTTGTCATATTTTAGGCAAAGAGCTCTCACTCCTGGCTGAGAATTGAGCACAACAGGGATTACTACATTGTATCTTTTTTGTCACTCTCCCAATTTAGAGGGCCAGTAGCAAAATGTAGACGTGCGGGAAAAAGTGGAACATACCATATGTTCGAACACTCTATCCCACTTACCCCAGCTCCATGGCTTTTGTCATGACTTTGAAAAATGAACCGCAGAAGGCTGTTTCGTGTATTTACTACTCCAATAAATACAATCTGAATCATCACTGGCTCATATTCCATGATGTCCTTAAAGAAATATGTTGATTTTCCATTTGGACATTTTGACCGTTCTTTGTATAATGCAGATGTTTTAATTGAAACAGTCTGTTATCAGCAATCCAAGAAAGGACAGAAATGCATTTTGAGAAGCAGGCGCTGTGTCCTTGTCTCTATTTTTAGCTTGCAGACATGTGACAGAACTGGTGGTTTTGTTTAAGACATATACACGAAGCGTCTGATACTTGGGGAAGTGCAACATGTCAGGGGGTAAAGAACGGTGCCTCCTATGCATTCGTACATTTGTCTATTCATGCACATTTTTTTAATCTCAGGAGCAGCAGGAAGACCAATTGTCCCACCAGTCGTCCACCAGTCGTCTGTCCAGGTCTCCTTTAAAAGGAGCCAAGAAGGTTAAAATCATGCAATGCAAAGTGACACTGCTGGACGGTTCTGACTACACCCTCAATGTGGAGGTAAGACTCTATGGTTCGAGTTTTTGGTTTCTGACGGGCTGTGGACGTCAAATGTGTTGCTGGTTAATTCAGTTTTTATGATACAATCTATGTATTTATATTGCTCCCTTCAAACGAAAGATGGTTCCCCGAGAGAGCTTTAGACCTCCCTCGTCAAATCTCCTTTGAGCAGATTCCTCCCCACCAGGGCTGTCCTACAAGGATTAGCGGAGTGTTTTGCTGGTTTTATCTGACAGAAAGCGCTCTGACGAGGGAATGAGTTTTTGTTGTTGGACGACACAGCCCCATAGTTAGCCAATAAGGACTTGTTCTATAGGTCCAAATATCAAAACTGTCTTGCAGCCCGTCATCAGAAGCTGAACAGTTCTTAGAAGATGAATAAATGGTGGGTAATCATCATCAAGATCATCACCCTTAATGATCAAGAAATTGCACCTCTAAGCAGTATCTGGGTGGAGACCACGCCCCTGTTGTTCTGGGCACCTTCCACTTTAAAAGATTTCTGAGAGTTTTTCATATGGGAATATGATGTAATTGCCGCATTGTGGCTCACTGGAAAAATCCAACCTCACCCGCCAATTGCCAACAAACTGCATATTTTGTTGAATAACTTTAAAGGGGAACTGCACGGTTGGGGAATTTGGCATATTGTTCACAATCCCTATGAGGGACAAGAATGCCAATGTTTAGATTTTAGGGGTTTTTTGCATTCTAATGTAATAATCGGCTCATTCTCGGTGGCTAGCAATGCTACTAACAGGAGCAATCCATTCTGCCTCTAAATTATTATAAAAATTCATCCAAAAACTGCCAACAATACTTCCATCTACCAAATTTTTCGGACTATAAGTCGCAGTTTTTTTCATAGTTTGGCCGGGGGTGCGACTTATACTCAGGAGCGACTTATGTGTAAAAATTATTAACACATTACCGTAAAATATCAAATAATATTATTTAGCTCATTCACGTAAGAGACTAGAGGTATAAGATTTCATGGGATTTAGTGATTAGGAGTGACAGATTGTTTGGTAAACGTATAGCATGTTCTATATGTTATAGTTATTTGAATGACTCTTACCATGATATGTTGCGTTAACATACCAGGCACGTTCTCAGTTGGTTATTTATGCCTTATATAAATATAGAACATGCTATACATTTACCAAACAATCTGTCACTCCTAATCGCTAAATCCCATGAAATCTTATACGTCTAGTGTCTTACGTGAATGGGATAAATAATATTATTTGATATTTTACAGTAATGTGTTAATAATTTCACACATAAGTCGCTCCAAACTATGAAAAAAACTGCGACTTATAGTCAGAAAAATACGGTAGTTGTGCGGATGCCTTTTTGAAACAATCTTTGCACCGTGCATTTACTTGTTCTACGGTGTTGCCGCAAAACCAAAGTACTGACAACACTTCTTTTCTTGGAAACAAACGTCTCGCTCTCGTTAGCGTTAGCATTAGCCATGTTTTGCTTTGTGAGCCACTAATGAAATAAGTGGACGGGGCAAGCTACAGAAGCTCCGGAGGGGCAAAAAGTATGTCGGAGCAAGAGAAGAAAAATATCTATTTTTAAATTTTTTAAATAGTCTGCAACAAAAAAAAACTTGAATATATATCATCAATAAAATCGTTATATCGCCTAGGCCTACATTATGTACCACTCAATATAGCAGAAGTCCCCCATTTCTGTCAGCATAGCTGACACCAAGTCATGCCGATCCTGACTCTCTCAGCTTCCATCTGCTCCAACGTTTTACCCTCTTTTCAGGCTTTTTCAGCTTCTGTTACTGGCAGTTCATCCTCCATATATTCAGGTTCAAAAAGATAAGGTTGTGAATCCTCATTTGTCCGAAAATAGTTGTCTTTGTCGTCGTCTATTACAAAGTCTGCCATGATTAGAACACGTTTGTTGCCGGAAGTAGTAATACGTTGCTATTTGCACTGAAATCCTTGCACCCAGGAAAATGGTAATGCTTAAAATGTCAATATTTTTTTTTATCTTAAAGAATCCAAAAAAAAAGAAAAAAAGACCTGTGTTCTTGTCTCTCATAAGGATTGTGAATGATAGGTACAATTACAAAAAAACAGAGTTCCTTTTTAAATCAGTTTGTCTTGTAATATAGTTTTAACAGCAAATCTTCTGTGCTAACTTTGAGAGAAAATCCAAACAAACTGAATAGTATAGTCACTTTAAATCAGGGGTGCTCACACTTTTCTGCAGGCGAGCTACTTTTCCATTGATCAAGTCGTGGGGATCTACCTCATTCATATATATAATTTATATTTACTTATTTATGAAATATATGTTTTTGTTAACAAGTTAAAGGTGTTTAATGATAATGCAAGCATGTTTAACACATATAGTTAATATTGTTAATACATTAAAGGTGTTTAATGATAATACAAGTATGTTTAATACATATAGTTAATATTGTTAACAAGTTAAAGGTGTTTAAAGATAATGCAAGCATGTTTAACACATATAGTTAATATTGTTAACAAGTTAAAGGTGTTTAAAGATAATACAAGCATGTTTAACACATATAGTTAATATTGTTAACAACTTAAAGGTGGTTAAAGATAATACAAGCATGTTTAACACATATAGTTAATATTGTTAACAAGTTAAAGGTGTTTAAAGATAATACAAGCATGTTTAACACATATAGATTCCTTTCTTTCATGAAGACAAGAATATAAGTTGGTGTATTACCTGATTCTGATGACTTGCATTGATTGGAATCAGACAGTGGTGATGATAACGTCCGCATTTTCGAATGGAGGAGAAAAAAGTCCTCCTTTCTGTCCAATACCACATGAAAGTGGTTGGTTTTTGGCATCTTATTTGTCCAGCTTCCGTACTCCTTTGTATACACTTTACAAGAAATACATTGTCGGCAAACTCCGTAGCTTGCTAGCTTGTGCACGCCAGCTTTCTGAGACTCTTATTTTGGTAGCGCAGGCAGGATGAAGCAGAGCTTTTATTGTGCAACTGTGCAGTCGGTCTTTGGAGTTTTGACGACAGGTACGGCGCCAGAGTCTGTTGAAATAAAGTGTTTCTTGCCTTCCAGTCGGTAATTTTAATGAGCTGGCAGCAGCCAGCGTCATCTCAGAAGACCCTCGGGTGCCGTGAATGTCAATCAAGTGACGAAAGTGACGTCATTGTGAAGATTTATGATCGCTCATTTTTAGGACTATTTTTTTAATGCCTGGCTGGTGATCGACTGACACACCCTCCGAGATCGACCCGTAGATCGCGATCGACGTAATGAGCACCCCTGCTTTAAATAAATGAGTAATAGTATGACAGTAATAGAATCACAGTAAACAGCTTTTAAATAATACATTTTTACTACTGACTAGTTGCCTGACAATGTGATTGAGGTCCTGAATCAAAGCTGCTAAATCTTTTTTGACAGGATGTCAATACTGGACAGATGTCCACATCATATCTACTGATAAGTCTTGATTAATACTCCATTTGTGTTCTTTTAGTCACATATGACACAAAACTTTAGTCTAACCCAGTTCAGCATATGTACTTACTATTTTCTCCTCTACAAATATCTCACAAAAGCTTGTGTTGCATTTGAAAAGCCTTTGTGTCAATGCGAAAGCTCAAGCCAGCAGCGCAGTCAGGGTTAAAGTGTCGAGCACAGCTGTCACAGCAAAACAGCGCTAGTCTGACAAGACTGCTAATACCCTCAGAGACTTCCTGGCAGGTTTGGCTCCTCGTGGCTCTTACGCAATCACGCAGTTCTTATAAGAGGTATACAGTATGTGCTAAATGTGGCTCTGACACTATTCGTTTTCATTTGGCATTGTAGAATCACAACAACAACAACCCCTGCTACTGTTTTAAGCGTCAGGAACGGTTTATCTGTGCTGATTGATCTTGTCTTAAATATGGAGCACCTCTCAGTCAACTTTATGTTGGTCATACTTTCGTCTCACAGAAACGGGTCAAGGGCCAAGTTCTCTTTGACAAAGTGTGTGATCACCTCAATCTGCTGGAGAAGGACTACTTTGGCATCACTTATAGAGATTTAGAGAATCAGAAGGTATATTGAGAGTACATTAACCATTAAAGTGGATATATGTACAGAATTAAATATGATGGCTTATTGTCTTTGGTAGAATTGGCTTGACCCTTCCAAGGACTTAAAAAGGCAGATAAGAAGTAAGTATATTTTAATAATTTGTGTAATACTATGATAATTAGAATTTGAATAAAATATTTCATATGCTTCTCAGCATTGCCCTGGAATTTTGCCTTCAATGTGAAGTTTTACCCTCCGGACCCGTCCCAGTTGACCGAGGATATCACCAGGTGAGCTAGCTTTATTTCGTTTTGTTGTTTTTTTAATAGGAAAACAAATGATAAAGCAGATTTCAGAAATTGTCTACCTTGACTCTTTTAGGTACTACTTGTGCCTGCAGTTGAGAGATGACGTGGTTTCGGGCCGTCTGCCCTGTTCCTTCGCCACGCACACCGTCCTGGGCTCGTACACGGTGCAGTCGGAACTGGGCGACTACGACCCAGAGGAGCTGGGCAGTGATTATATCAGCGAGCTGCGCTTCGCACCCAACCAGACCAAAGAGCTGGAGGAGAAGGTTATGGAGCTCCACAAGACTTACAAGTTAGTCTCATTTAGTCTTAATTTTGTTGTCAAAGGAATCCTGCACTTTTTTTTGAGAATTTTACCAATCATCCACAAATGTGCTTTCTAAATAGTAATAAACTGGTAGCACAAGGTGGCTAACCATGCACGTATTGGGGATTCACGTATTCCGCATAAAAAAACCTCTAAAAACATACAACAACATTTGATATACATGCTGTAACCTAATGGTATGATAACATAATACTGACAGTATTTTGGTCATTTTAAGCATTACCGTAACTTCTTTCCTAATGTTACCTACTCAGTGGCCTAGTGGTTAGAGTGTCCGCCCTGAGATCGGTAGGTTGTGGGTTCAAACCCCGGCCGAGTCATACCAAAGACTATAAAAATGGGACCCATTACCTCCCTGCTTGGCACTCAGTATCAAGAGTTGGAATTGGGGGTTAAATCACCAAAAAATGATTCCCGGGCGCGGCCACCGCTGCTGCCCACTGCTCCCCTCACCTCCCAGGGGGTGATCAAGGGTGATGGGTTAAATGCAGAGAATAATTTCGCCACACCTAGTGTGTGTGTGTGACAATCATTGATACTTTAACTTTAACTTTAACTTCCGTCAACAACGGCACCATTTTGCTGCCACCATTGCTACCACTAATCATGGCGCACTTCATGTGAGCCAACGACGACTACTTGAGGACAAAATCTTTATTTTTTTAAACTTGAATATACAGAGGATGAGCTACAAAATTTAGAAGCTGGGTGCGAGGCAGATCCTGCTATAGTGAAACAATAACCCATCATGTAGCACTGGTGTAAGTGCTATAGTTTTCATTAACAAAATAAAAACAAAACAAAACAGTCTCTTATAATGTCTTACTAGGATGCTAACTGATGGTACGGTTGTATCTTTTAACATAAGACTTGTGCTCCCTGTTTAGCTGGTAAATTCAGCATAATCCTCACTCTTCAGATATAAAATGTGAAGTGTGGGAAGTGAATTATATTTATATAGCGCTTTTTCTCTAGTGACTCAAAGCGCTTTACATAGTGAAACCCAATATCTAAGTTACATTTAAACCAGTGTGGGTGGCACTGGGAGCAGGTGGGTAAAGTGTCTTGCCCAAGGACACAACGGCAGTGACTAGGATGGCGGAAGCTGGGATTGAACCGGGAACCCTCAAGTTGCTGGCACGGCCACGCTACCAACCGAGCTATACCGCTGAGAGCCAAAGAGCATCTTGCCATGTCTTCCCAACGATGTAGTTGGTACTAAGTTGGGAGCCACTATCCACACTGCGTCATGCAGTCCAGATTTTTAGCTGGTAACATGTAGAATTTCTAAGTTCAAACTTTTTCAAGCTCATAGGCGATACAGCAGCAACTCCAGTAGCTAGTCTATACAATTCACTATACCTCCCTGATACCGAAGTACATGTCAAACTACTTCCATAACGTAAATGACCGCCATAACCACAACACCAGGGGGAGCTCCACAAACCATGTTAAAACCAGATTCCGATCTAACAAAGGTCTTAACTCATTCTCCTTCTATGCCACATCAATATGGAATGCACTCCCAACAGGTGTAAAAGAAAGGTCATCTCTACCCTCCTTCAAAACCGCACTAAAAGAATACCTACAGGCAACTACAACCCTACACTAACACCCTCCCTTCCACATCCTACCTTTCCGGATTGTAAATAATCAAATATGTTCACTGCTCGCTGTACATATCCTACGAAGTGAGACCTACACTGTTTCAATGTCCATTTCTCAGATGATATAATTGTTGATGACTGAAGTGCTGATATCAACCAAACCTAACCACCCCCCCCCCCTCCCCCCCCCCTCCACATCCCACCCCCCGGATTGTAAATAATGTAAATAATTAAATGTATACACTCTGATGATTAACTTGTGTGATGACTGTATTATGCTGATAGTATATATTTATACCATGAATTGATTAACGTGGACCCCGACTTAAACAAGTTGAAAAACTTATTGGGGTGTTACCATTTAGTGGTCAATTGTACGGAATATGTACTGTACTGTGCAATCTACTAATAAAAGTCTCAATCAATCAATCAATAGCATTAGCGCTCGGCTCTCAAAAGTAGCTTGAGGCGCTGTGGGCAAGGCGCTCTGTATCGACACCAGAAAAGTAGTTTTTCTGTGTTGGGACCTACAATAAAAGTCGCAATACTTTGGTTAATATGCAGTTGTTGTTGTTATTGACGTTTCTTTAGAGCATGGGTGTCAAACTCTGGCCCGCGGGCCACATTTGGCCCTTGGGGCAATATCAAATAACATTAGAGCTGGCCCGCCAGTATTATACAGTGGCGGCATTCACCGCTAATACTCATACTTGCCAGCCCTCCCGATTTTCCCGGGAAACTCACAAATTTTAGTGCCCCCCCCCCCCTGAAAATCTCCCGGGGAAACCATTCTCCTGAATTTTTCCCGATTTCGACCCGGACAACATTATTGGGGGCGTGCCTTAAAGTCACTGCCTTCAACGTCCTCTACAACCTGTGGTCACGTCCGCTTTTCCTCCATACAAACAGCGTGCCGGCCTAGTCACATAATATATGCAGCTGTACACACACACACACACAAGTGAATGCAAGGCATACTTGATCAACAGCCATACAGGTCACACTGAGGGTGGCCGTATAAACAACTTTAACACTGTTACAAATATGCGCCACACTGTGAACCCACACCAAACAAGAATGACAAACACATTTCGGGAGAACATCCGCACCGTAACACAACATAAACAGAACAAATAACCAGAACCCCTTGCAGCACTAACTCTTCCGGGACGCTACAATATACGCCCCCGCCCACCAAGTTAATGTTGATATTTACCTCAGAAGGCTGCAAATAGAAAAGAGGCATTCAATTTTTTATTTAGATTTTATTTAATATACCATTGATGTTTTTTCGTTTGTTTTTTGAAAGTTGATTTTGCACTATTAAGTTATATAAGCGTTGCTTGTTCCATATTCAGTGTTAAAGCAAATCAGTGTAGCAAACTGAGCAATAATTAACGTTTTATTCATGCACTTTCTCTTGCTACTTCAAGGCTTGAATGTTTGATTAATTCATTATTTTATTTTCAAATTTATTATTAGCCTGTGGAAAAAGTTTATTTTGATATTTACCTCAGAAGGCTGCAAATAGAAAAGAGGCATTCCATTTTTATTTAAATTGTATTTGATATGCCATTGATATTTTTTAATTATTATTATTATTTGAAACTCAATTTTGCATGTCACTATAAAGTTATATAAGCCTTGCTTGTTCAATATTCAATGCAAAACTTGTTTGGGTCCCTATTAAAAGGTTAATTTGTTCAACCTTGACCCGCGGCTTTGTTCAGTTTAAAATTTTGGCCCACTCTGTATTTGAGTTTGACACCCCTGCTTTAGAGTGCTTTATATGGAAAATAGTAGAGTCCCCATTACCTGCATTGTTAGCTGCTTTGTGCTAGCAGGTTTTTACTATCCAGAATGCACAGAAAAGGGAAAACGTGTCCTTGTCCCATAGGATTGTGGATGATGGGCAAAATTAAACAAAAAAACGTGTATATTGTATTAGAGATAGGCTCCAGCATCCCCCGCGAGCGACCCCAAAAAGGATAAGTGGTGGAAAATGGATGGATGGGGTGTCTCCACAAAGGGGAAAAAAAGTAAATTCTGCAGCAGCGCGAGGCTCTCGCTTAAAGGCCGTTGTGGCTAAAAATGGATGCACTCAGGGCTGCTTTGTGGAAATTCTGCTGAAAACATCCATACAATAAACTGTTAGAAATGGAATTGATCTGCGTAGGCTTTTATGCGACAAAACTGAATTATGTCGGCTCCTTGTCGGAATTGATTCTGTTTCTCCGCTGTCCTCATGTAATATGGTTTTATTCAATGTTCCCCTCTGTGTGTGTGGATGACGTTGTTGCCGCCCAATCAGGGGGATGACACCAGCAGAAGCCGAAATACATTTCCTGGAGAATGCAAAGAAGCTGTCCATGTATGGTGTGGATCTTCACCATGCTAAGGTAATTTGTTAGCATTTAGTTTGCTTGCTTTGTCACTTTGCATATTACAACTGGAGGTGGCTCATTCACAAATATTACAGTAAAAGGTGAATACGTAAAATAAACAGTTTTGTTTGAATTGGGGGTGGTATAAATTCTTATTAAATTATTGATGCTAAAATCATGTAGGCCAATACATGCAAACCTAACTTAGTGTTATCGTTGACAACGGAAATTGGTGCAATATCGAAAAATACAGGTAATTAATAATGAATTCATTTTATTTTTAAAATATACAGTCGCCCTATAAAAAATTACCTGCAGGCCAAAAATGGCCCCCGGGCTGCTCAATACAAACCCCTGGTTTAGGTAATATTAGCATACTATATTTGTTCTAAAATAACCTACAAGCCCATTGAAAGGCTTCTACATCAGTCTGTACCTAATTTTGTGATAAAGATGAAAATGAGAAGTCGCAGCTTGACTGGTTAATATTTCCTGGAGCTAGACTCTCAAACAGTCAGTGGTTATAAAATGTCATGTTTATTGAGTGTGCAAGTTAATTATATGCATTTTCTTAAAGGGGAACATTATCACCAGACCTATGTAAGCGTCAATATATACCTTGATGTTGCAGAAAAAAGACCATATATTTTTTTAACCGATTTCCGAACTCTAAATGGGTGAATTTTGGCGAATTAAAGGCCTTTCTATTACATCGGGAAGCAATCCGCCTTTTTCTCAAACACCGAGTCAAATCAGCTCTGTTATTTTCCGTTTTTTCGACTGTTTTCCGTACCTTGGAGACATCATGCCTCGTCGGTGTGTTGTCGGAGGGTGTAACAACACGAACAGGGACGGATTCAAGTTGCACCAGTGGCCCAAAGATGCGAAAGTGGCAAGAAATTGGACGTTTGTTCCGCACACTTTACCGACGAAAGCTATGCTACGACAGAGATGGCAAGAATGTGTGGATATCCTGCGACACTCAAAGCAGATGCATTTCCAACGATAAAGTCAAAGAAATCTGCCGCTAGACCCCCATTGAATCTGCCGGAGTGTGTGAGCAATTCAGGGACAAAGGACCTCGGTAGCACGGCAAGCAATGTCGGCAGTTTGTTCCTGCAGACGAGCGAGCTAAACCCCCTGGATGTCTTGGCTCACACCGTCCCTTATGCCACCGAAGATGATCAAGAGAAGAATATCGACCCTAGCTTCCCTGGTCTGCTGACATGAGGGTATGTCTACAGAATTTATTAATTGATGAAAATTGGGCTGTCTGCACTCTCAAAGTGCATGTTGTTGCCAAATGTATTTCATATGCTGTAAACCTAGTTCATAGTTGTTAGTTTCCTTTAATGCCAAACAAACACATACCAATCGTTGGTTAGAAGGCGATCGCCGAATTTGTCCTCGTTTTCTCCCGTGTCGCTGGCTGTCGTGTCGTTTTCGTCGGTTTCGCTTGCATACGGTTCAAACCGATATGGCTCAATAGCTTCAGTTTCTTCTTCAATTTCGTTTTTGCAACCTGCCTCCACATTACAACCATCCGTTTCAATACATGCGTAATCTGTTGAATCGCTTAAGCCGCTGAAATCCGAGTCTGAATCCGAGCTAATGTCGCTATAGCTTGCTGTTCTTTCCGCCATGTTTGTTTGTATTCACTATGTGACGTCACAGGAAAATGGACGGGTGTTTATAACGATGGTTAAAATCAGGCACTTTGAAGCTTTTTTTTAGGGATATTGCGTGATGGGTAAAATTTTGAAAAAAACTTCGAAAAATATAATAAGCCACTTGGAACTGATTTTTAATGGTTTTAACCCTTCTGAAATTGTGATAATGTTCCCCTTTAAAGTTCATCCCATTAACATTCGCAGCCTCATGGTCGCCTGTGTGATGCTTCACTTTGCACCATCGTGTCCACTGTTGCACTGCTTACTCATCAATTCATCACTTGTTCTTTGGCTTGCGAGGGCTGAGGTGGAGGATTTGGCGTCTGTAGCCCAAACGAGACAAGTTATTCTCAACTGCAGGGGCGGGGTTAGTGCGTGGCTACTTGAGCTAGGCCAAGAATCTTATTCAATCCTAAATGCACACGGGCCTAAGTGGGGTCAATGCCTGCCGGGAGAGCTGTAACGTTCCAGAACTTGTCGAGCCTTTTGAAAAGCTCTTTTAAGTGAACAATGAGAACTAATTTGCAGTCATGAATTGTTTGTTTGTGAGCCAGTCTTACTCGGGCCTCTCAGTAAATTGAAATACTGTATTGTGTGAAAGTTATTTGATTTCATGAGTTCAATTAAGACCAAGAGGCCAATTAAAGGCTCAGGAAGTTTTAGTAGTATACAATATTGAACAAAAAATGTTATGAGACACTGAATTTGGGTTTTTTATTAGCTTTAAATGATATTTATCAAGAATATTGGCAAAACACATTCTTGAAATTAACTAAGCGACTACGTTTATCGGTCCTTGTTCATCGTGGCCAATTGGTTCTGGGCCCGACCGCAGGAAATACATTTTCGCACCCTGGGATTATTATTTTTTAAATCAAATATTTTCATATTTGTGGCACTAAAACCATTAAAAACGATCTTTTATATAGTTTTTTTTACATTGTTAGAGCCCTCTAAACATAAAATAACACCCGAATAGTCACCTTTACTTGTTTTCTTGCCAATACCAGGACCATCGTCCAAGCGTCATTGCTGGCCTTTGTCAAGGCTTACAACTGGGCTTTGATGTACTGAAACCATGAGCCTATTTTGTTCTGACAAAACTTGGTCAATTTGACAGTCGCAGCGAAGATATCGACAGATATTAGCCGTGTCTTCAGAATTGCGTTTACGTCAAAGGCACACAATGTCATGTGAAACTGTCACGTGAAACAAGAGTTTGTCTCTACTTTGCATTGCACCTCGTTGGCATGAAGTGGCGAGCCGAATCCTGTCACTGGCTCAACAATGTGGAACTGTGTTGTTGGCAGTGTTGGGTTAGTTACTGAAAACCAGTAACTAGTTACAGTTACTTGTTACTTTATTTCAAAAGTAACTCAGTTACTAACTCAGTTACTTACACCAAAAAGTAATGCGTTACTGTGAAAAGTAACTATTTACTTTTTTTTCTTTTCTTTTTTTTTTAAAAGCTCCCATCAATGCCCTTTTAGCCTTCATTTCAGTACAGTTATTGCACTGGAGAATAATACAATCTGTTGATCAACTTGACATGCATTTGTATCACTGAACTCTGCTAAGCAATGTGGTCTACATACAACACACAAAGACAAATATATGTTTCAAAGGGCCAATTTATTTCAGGCCAGAACAAATTGACAAAACTATTTTGAATAGCTGCAACATAACATACATAAGTAACAAACAGCATAATAACAACGTAGCTGTAAACCTGGCTTCACCCAAGGAAGGCACACGTGACATACACAAAGCCTAACCAGGCAGATTTGAATTGTTGTTTTGGGCAGTAGACGGGATCTTTGATCCAAGACACAACTTACATTTAACTAAAATGTTCTTTTCTTTGTGCTCGACAAAATAAAATAAGTGAGAATATCTCCATGTTAAGACATTCGACTGCGGCTCCGTTGTTAGTAGACACAGACACGCCCCCCCACTCCCCTTCCATGCCCTCCCCTCCCCACACCCACACCCAGACACACACAGAGCGCGCCTCCGGCTTGTGACACAAGAAGATTCAGAAGGACGACACCGCAGCGCTCCAATAAAACACACTCAGATCTTCTGTTTCTAGCCGATAATACATAAAAAAATAACGCAGTAACGCATCATGTAGTAACGGTAACGGAGTTACTGAATATAAAAAATAACGCGTTAGATTACTAGTTACCGCCGAAACTAACAGTCCCAACACTGGTTATTGGTGAGGCAGGAGTCGAAAATGAAATGTACAAACCCTGTTTCCAAATGAGTTGGGAAATTGTGTTAGATGTAAATATAAACGGAATACAATGATTTGCAAATCCTTTTCAACCCATATTCAATTGAATGCACTACAAAGACAAGATATTTGATGTTCAAACTCATAAACTTTATTTTATTTTTGAAAATGATAATTAACTTAGAATTTCAATGCTACAACATGTGCCAAAGTAGTTGGGAGAGGGCATGTTCACCACTGTGTTACATGGCCTTTCCTTTTAACAACACTCAGTAAACGTTTGGGAACTGAGGAGACACATTTTTTTAAGCTTCTCAGGTGGAATTCTTTCCCATTCTTGCTTGATGTACAGCTTAAGTTGTTCAACAGTCCGGGGGTTTCCGTTGTGGTATTTTAGGCTTCATAATGCGCCACACATTTTCAATGGGAGACAGGTCTGGACTACAGGCAGGCCAGTCTAGTACCCGCACTCTTTTACTATGAAGCCACGTTGATGTAACACGTGGCTTGGCATTGTCTTGCTAAAATAAGCAGGGGCGTCCATGGTAACGTTGCTTGGATGGCAACATATGTTGCTCCAAAACCTGTATGTACCTTTCAGCATTAATGGCGCCTTCACAGATGTGTAAGTTACCCATGTCTTGGGCACTAATACACCCCCATACCATCACAGATGCTGGCTTTTCAACTTTGCGCCTATAACAATCCAGATGGTTCTTTTCCTCTTTGGTCCGGAGGACACGACGTCCACAGTTTCCAAAACAATTTGAAATGTGGACTCGTCAGACCACAGAACACTTTTCCACTTTGTATCAGTCCATCTTAGATGAGCTCAGGCCCAGCAAAGCCGACGGCGTTTCTGGGTGTTGTTGATAAACGGTTTTCGCCTTGCATAGGAGAGTTTTAACTTGCACTTACAGATGTAGCGACCAACTGTAGTTACTGACAGTGGGTTTCTGAAGTGTTCCTGAGCCCATGTGGTGATATCCTTTACACACTGATGTCGCTTGTTGATGCAATACAGCCTGAGGGATTAAAGGTCACGGGCTTAGCTGCTTATGTGCAGTGATTTTTCCAGATTCTCTGAACCCTTTGATGATATTACGGACCGTAGATGGTGAAATCCCTAAATTCCTTGCAATTGCTGCTTGAGAAAGGTTTTTCTTAAACTGTTCAACAATTTGCTCACAAATTTGTTGACAAAGTGGTGACCCTCGCCCCATCCTTGTTTGTGAATGACTGAGCATTTCATGGAATCTACTTTTATACCCAATCATGGCACCCACCTGTTCCCAATTTGCCTGTTCACCTGTGGGATGTTCCAAATAAGTGTTTGATGAGCATTCCTCAACTTTATCAGTATTTATTGCCACCTTTCCCAACTTCTTTGTCACGTGTTGCTGGCATCAAATTCTTAAGTTAATGATTGTTTGCAAAAAAAAAAAATGTTTATCAGTTTGAACATCAAATATGTTGTCTTTGTAGCATATTCAACTGAATATGGGTTGAAAATGATTTGCAAATCATTGTATTCCGTTTATATTTACATCTAACACAATTTCCCAACTCATATGGAAAGGGGGTTTGTATACCGAGTTATAATCTTTTCACTTAATATGTACATAAACGATGGCTTCATTGCCATGACTTGGAAGTTACTGTTAACTCGGAAACGTAAGTCCTTTTGGTGACTATCTTTTATCGATCGCCACAACACAATAGAAAATAGAACAAATATTTCACTGTAATACATACAAGACATGAATAAGACTTAGTTTAAAAAAAATATGTAAAACATGCCTTAAAAAATCTGAGATACTGTATATTAAGCTGAAATATTTCAAGCGCGATGTGGCAATGGATGACTGTACATGTGAATGTCTTTGTCAAAAGTGCTAAGAGAGGATAACGCATTGACAGATTTGAGATCTATCAAGATGTAGACTGAGCGATGGTTGCTCAGTGTCTGATAAGACATCTTGTTGATATATGATAAGAAATAATGCAGCACATCAGACCGGCCTCCCTCTTTTGTCTCCTCTCTCACTAAATGCCAAAGTTGGTAGGGCGTCTCTATGAAGGCTTGGCTCGCGCCGAGGGAGAGGTAAGAGGCTGCCTAATTCGTATGTGTGAGTGTGTGTGTGTGTGTGTGCGCGCTGTTTCAACATGTGCATGGTAGCTGAACACACTCTTCGACATCCCATTTCCTTAATTTCCCGCTTTGAAATGGCTCTCCCCTCGCAGATTGCTTTCACTTGATGTCATGTTTTTGCGGCGGGTGTAATGTCATTCGCCATTCCCCCGAGACTTCACTTCTTGCTTAGGAGCCCCTCCAGGTTTGCATAGGTAGAAGAAAACCATGTGCTTGATTCCACTCCAACACCTGCCTGCTTCACCCTGATACAGTCGATGCTTTCAATGGCCTTTAGTTTGTCATTACCTGGTGTGTGCCTTCCTCAGGACTCAGAGGGTGTGGAGATCATGCTGGGAGTGTGTGCGAGTGGTCTCCTCATCTACAGGGACAGGTTGCGCATCAACAGGTTCGCCTGGCCCAAAATCCTCAAGATTTCCTATAAGAGGAACAACTTCTACATCAAAATACGCCCTGGAGAGGTAAACCGCAGTTTTAAATGTTATAGTTCATTTTGTAAAAGTGTTGCAGCTAATTGAAGCTTTTTTGGGGATTTGGGGGCTCTCAAGTTTGAGCAGTTTGAAAGCACCATCGGTTTCAAGCTTCCAAACCACCGTGCTGCTAAACGGCTGTGGAAGGTCTGTGTGGAACACCACACCTTCTTCAGGTGAGAACTAAAAACTAGCTGTGATCCCCGGGGAACCACTCATTTCTTGTTGATTTCTTAACAAACGTTTTACTTTCAGAGCAATTTTCATCTTAAAATAGAATAGAATACAAAGTACTTTATTGATCCCTGGGGGAAATTCAGCACCACAGTTCGCTCACAATAGACAATAAATACTATACAGCTTTATTCACATGTGAGTAATATAGATATATTATACATATATTCTACATTTAAGTGCAGTCAAGAAGGAACATATGCATTATACAGTCTGATGGCTGTCGGTATGAAGGGCCTCCTGTGTCGTTCCGTGTTGCATTTTGGGAGTCTGAGCCTTCCACTGAACGTGCTCATTCTCTCCGCCAGGTCCGAGTGTAGTGGGTGGGAGGTGTTGTCCATAATGGCTAGGAGCTTTGCTAGACTTCTCCTCTCTGACACCACCGCCAGAGAGTCTAGCTCCACTCCCACCACGTTACTGGTCTTCTTTACCAGCTTGTCCAGTTCGCTCAGTTCGCTGCCCCAGCAGGCCATGGCGTACAAGAAGGCGCCCGCCACCACCAAACTCGTAGAAACTGCAGTGCCCTACAGCAAAGATATTGTTTTTTTAAAAAGCAAGCGACGTAACTATACACTTAGTCCATACTTGCCAACCTTGAGACCTCCGATTTCGGGAGATGGTGGTGGGGGGGCGTGGTTGGGGGCGTGGTTAAGAGGGGAGGAGTATATTTACAGCTAGAATTCACCAAGTCAAGTATTTCATATATAAATATATATATATATATATATATATATATATATATATATATATATATATATATATATATATGTATATATATATATATATGTATATAAGAAATACTTGACTTTCAGTGAACTCTAGCTATATATGTATATATATATATATATATGTCTTAATAAGGTTATCCAAAAAATAGTGCTCGATACCGTAGTAGAGCGCAATATATGTATGTGTGGGAAAAAAAATCACAAGACTATTTCATCTCTACAGGCCTGTTTCATGAGGGGGGGTACCCTCAATCATCAGGAGATTTTAATGGGAGCATTCGCATACCATGGTTTATATAGGGCACAGAGTGGGTGGGTACAGGCTGGCTTAGGGGCGTGGTGATTGGCTCATGTGTTACCTAGGAGGTGTGTTCAGCACACCTTACAATAGTGGTAATAAAAGATGCAACCTATGCTTGAAAGAGAAACTGTTTATTATTTACCGTCCAGACCTGTCATCCCTCAACAAGCGCAGCGAAATTGTAACAGCATGCCGCCATAGACGGAAACACCTCCTAGGTAACACATGAGCCAATCACCACGCCCCTAAGCCAGCCTGTACCCACCCACTCTGTGCCCTATATAAACCATGGTATGCGAATGCTCCTATTAAAATCTCCTGATGATTGAGGGTACCCCCCCTCATGAAACAGGCCTGTAGAGATGAAATAGTCTTGTGATTTTTTTTCCCACACATACATATATATATATATATATATATATATATATATATATATATATTTATTTTTATTTTTTTTAATTATATATATATATATAAATAAGAAAAATATTTGAATTTCAGTGTTCATTTATTTACGCATATACACACACACATAACACTCATCTACTCATTGTTGAGTTAAGGGTTGAATTGTCCATCCTTGTTCTATTCTCTGTCACTATTTTTCTAACGATGCTGAACACCCTCTCTGATGATGCATTCTGCTTCGTCTCCTTGTTGTGTACGCAGTTGTGCACTGCACTCTCTAAAAGCCCTAGATGTTATTGTCACATATGCATGTACAGTAGATGGCAGTATTGTCCTGTTTAAGGGTGTCACAACATTGCTGTTTACGGCAGACGAACTGCTTTACGGACGTGAAAACAGGCTGTCGACACGTCACTCAGGTCCGCATGAATTTCGGGAGATTTTCGGGAGAAAATTTGTCCCGGGAGGTTTTCGGGAGAGGCGCTGAATTTCGGGAGTCTCCCGGAAAATCCGGGAGGGTTGGCAAGTATGACTTAGTCACCTGAGAAAGCTGACACAATATTGTCATAGTCTAAATGAAAAAATATCAAAATGGCCTTGGGTTTTTATGTGATCGTTGGGGGTTGTCTTGTCTGTCTGTTAGTTATAGCAACATAACTGGAGAAGTTATCGGCAGATTTTTTACAAAACCTTCTGGAATTGTCCGAAATGAGATAAGGAACAACGTACTTTAGTGCGTGTTAGCGGCCCCGCCTCTACCCACAAAGACGAAGAGAGTGGATGGCTGACAAAAGGCTTCATTCACTCTGTTACTTTCATTCCTCTTTCGATAGCTCATGGGCACATTCTGATTACCGTATTTTTCGGAGTATAAATTGCTCTGGCCGAAAATGCATAATAAAGAAGGAAAAAAACATATATAAGTCGCACTGGAGTATAAGTCGCATTTTTGGGGGAAATGTATTTGATAAAACCCAACACCAATAATAGACATTTGAAAGGCAATTTAAAATAAATAAAGAAAAGTGAACAACAGGCTGAATAAGTGTACGTTATATGACGCATAAATAACCAACTGAGAACGTGCCTGGTATGTTAATGCAACATATTATGGTAAGAGTCATTCAAATAACTATAACATATAGAACATGCTATACGTTTACCAAACAATCTGTCACTCCTAATCGCTAAATCCCATGAAATCTTATACGTCTAGTCTCTTACGTGAATGAGCTAAATAATATTATTTGATATTTTACGGTAATGTGTTAATAATTTCACACATAAGTCGCTACTGAGTATAAGTCAAACTATGAAAAAGACTGCGACTTCTAGTCCGAAAAATACGGTAAACTTTTTGGAATGGGACAAGAAAAGGGATAAAAAACAAGTGATTACATTTTGGGAGTCATGCCTTTTTTACTATTGGGAGGTAGAGCAGGGCATGCTTTTCTAGTTCAGTATTGGACCCTTGGTGGAAAAAGTTTGGACAAGTCTATCCTTTAACTTATTAGCAAAAAAAATCAACCAGTGTGACTGCGAAATAAATACTGGATAATGATCACTGCAGGTGAAGTTTCCTATGTTCCTGTTATTTCTTTTAGTGGAATTTGGTATAAATTAATCATGGATACAAACAAGCAAGTAAACAAAAATCAAGGGCCAATGCTGCATTCACATCTTATTTGAGTGCAACCAACACTTTAGGTTGAATTAACAAGAGGAAACCTTTTTACGCTCGCATTTTCAACATTCAAGATATTTTCGATAAAACTACAGAAACCAACAATTTAAGAGTAGATTTACCTGCTAAATAAAGTTCCCCGACCCGATCATACATTTGGGAGTCATGCATTCTTTACTATTGGGAGGTAGAGCAGGGCATGCTTTTCTAGTTCAGTATTGGACCCTTGGTGGAAGAAGTTTGGACATGTCGGTCCTAAAAAATATTGAAAAGGGAATTCTCAAACTGTCGTCATAATAAAACCTTTATTAACTGTACAGGCAATGTTTAATTATAATAGCACAATTAAATTAAATTTGACAACAAACTGTCAATTATTCATTACAACAGTAGAATCTTGTATGCAAACTACAACCACATGAAGCATTTTATGGAACAATTTAACAAACCCGTCAAAATGATCACTATCTCAGAAAAATGGATTGATGCTAAAAAAAGAATATCTTTTGATCTGGAAGAATTTGAACTAAATCTAATCAACAAAACCAACAAGAATGGAGGACAAGTAGCTGTGTATGTTATGAAGAACCCAAACTACAAAGTGGTAAAAAAAATTGTCATGTGGTTTTGATAATTTATTTGTTTGTGTAACCATGGAAATGTGTCACGAACAAAGCAAAAATGTATTGATCACCTGTGTATATATAAAACAACTAAGTCAAGTATTTCAATGTTGAGAACTTGATCAAGGCAATTTTTACTCAAATCAGTCAAAGTCCTTTTCTTATTTGGGGACTTCCACATTGACCTCTTAAACCAGGATACGCAAAATCAATCAATCAATCAATCAATGTTTATTTATATAGCCCTAAATCACAAGTGTCTCAAAGGACTGCACAAGCCACAACAAATACCATCAATAAATACAACATAAAGCATGAGTTTGTATCCCAAAATCACAAGGCCAAGCAGGATCACAGGACACTGTGCCACGCTTATTGATAATGTCTATACTAATGGTTTTTTTAATGGTACTACAAATAGTCTGCTAATAACTGACATCTGTGATCATGTGCTCTACCAGTTTTCACAATCTATGATGGAAACTTCCGGAAGAGGAACATGATCTAGAAAAGCAAATTTGGGATGGTGTGTGTATAGTAAAAATTATACAGATGATGCGTATGGTACATTTTTACACACTTTCATGATACCTTATGACAGACATTGTCTATGGAAACAACTTAGTTAGAAAACCAATCAACCATGGATGACAAAGGGATTGAAAAATGTTTGTAACAAGAAAAATACATAATATAGAAAATGTATAACACAGAGAGGCAGAAAATAAGTAAAAACATATAAAAAAAAACCAAGATAACTAGCATGCTATGAACTATAAAAAAGACACGGCATGTATTGGACAGGAACAAAAACAACATGAGAGCAAAATAGAGCATCCTCAATAGCATCACTAAAATTGTGCTAAGAAAGATTACCCTCAATAATTCTCAGATGGAATCGCAAAAAAATGACAAGATGGACAAAGGTGTTAAGAGCTTTAATATTTACTTCATAGAAATTGGATCAAATTTGGAAGAAAGTATACCAGATACCATAGCAGTTGAGGACTTGAATGATGCCATAGAGAGAAATCCCAACTCGATGTTCCTCACAGATGTGACAGAATAAGTAATTATCAAAATTGTGAATGGTTGTAAATCCAAATGTGTTTTAAAAATGCTCTCAGCCTTAGTTCTGCTTTTATTGAACATGAATGCATGTGTGTAACCTGTAACAGGCTCGTGTCCCCCGAGGCACCCCCAAAGAAGTTCCTCAGCCTGGGCTCCAAGTTCCGCTACAGCGGCAGGACGCAGGCTCAAACTCGCCGGGCCAGCTCGCTGATCATTAGACCTGCCCCCCTCTTCGAACGCTCGGCCAGTAAGCGTTACACCATGTCTCGCAGCTTGGACGGAGGTGAGGCTGACCTGTGTGTGTGTGTGTGTGTGTCATTCTAGCCATTACGCTAGGTGGTGTAGATTTGTTTTTGTTCCAATTTAGTTAAAAAAAAGATGAACGTTCGACTTCAGCCTAAAATGGTCACAATCCCATAGTAGCTACATCCTCACAATTACAAACCCCGTTTCCATATTAGTTGGTAAATTGTGTTGGATGTAAATATAAACAGAATACAATGATTTGCAAGTTCTTTTCAACCCATATTCAATTGAATGCACTACAAAGACAACATATTTGATGTTCAAACTCATAAACTTTATTTTTTTTTTGCAAATAATAATTAACTTAGAATTTCATGGCTGCAACACGTGTCAAAGTAGTTGGGAAAGGGCATGTTCACCACCGTGTTACATGGCCTTTCCTTTTAACAACACTCAGTAAACGTTTGGGAACTGAGGAGACACATTTTTTAAGCTTCTCAGGTGGAATTCTTTCCCATTCTTGCTTGATGTACAGCTTAAGTTGTTCAACAGTCCGGGGGTCTCTGTTGTGGTATTTTAGGCTTCATAATGCGCCACTCATTTTCAATGGGAGACAGGTCTGGACTACAGGCAGGCCAGTCTAGTACCCGCACTCTTTTACTATGAAGCCACGTTGATGTAACACGTGGCTTGGCATTGTCTTGCTGAAATAAGAAGGGGCGTCAATGGTAACGTTGCTTGGATGGCAACATATGTTGCTCCAAAACCTGTATGTACCTTTCAGCATTAATGGCGCCTTCACAGATGTGTAAGTTACCCATGTCTTGGGCACTAATACACCCCATACCATCACAGATGCTGGCTTTTCAACTTTGCGCCTATAACAATCCGGATGGTTCTTTTCCTCTTTGGTCCAGAGGACGCGACGTCCACAGTTTCCAAAAACAATTTGAAATGTGGACTCGTCAGACCACAGAACGCTTTTCCACTTTGTATCAGTCCATCTTAGATGAGCTCAGGCCCAGCGAAGCCGACGGCGTTTCTGTGTGTTGTTGATAAACGGTTTTCGCCTTGCATAGGAGAGTTTTAACTTGCACTTACAGATGTAGCGACCAACTGTAGTTACTGACAGTGGGTTTCTGAAGTGTTCCTGAGCCCATGTGGTGATATCCTTTACACACTGATGTTGCTTGTTGATGCAGTACAGCCTGAGGGATCGAAGGTCACGGGCTTAGCTGCTTACGTGCAGTGATTTCTCCAGATTCTCTGAACCCTTTGATGATATTACGGACCGTAGATGGTGAAATCCCTAAATTCCTTGCAATAGCTGGTTGAGAAAGGTTTTTCTTAAACAGTTCAACAATTTGCTCACGCATTTGTTGACAAAGTGGTGACCCTCGCCCCATCCTTGTTTGTGAATGACTGAGCATTTCATGGAATCTACTTTTATACCCAATCATGGCAACCACCTGTTCCTAATTAGCCTGCACACCTGTGGGATGTTCCAAATAAGTGTTTGATGAGCATTCCTCAACTTTATCAGTATTTATTGCCACCTTTCCCAACTTCTTTGTCACGTGTTGCTGGCATCAAATTCTAAAGTTAATGATTATTTGCAAAAAAAAAGAAAAGTATCAGTTTAAACATCAAATATGTTGTCTTTGTAGCATATTCAACTGAATATGGGTTGAAAAGGATTTGCAAATCATTGTATTCCGTTTATATTTACATCCAACACAATTTCCCAACTCATATGGAAACGGGGTTTGTACAACTAGACAACAAACAAAGCCACAGTGCTGCTAAAGTGTCCACAAATGTACACTGACTCCAGTTTATCTCTATGTCCTGGCGTCTTCCAGCTCCCATAACGGAGAATCACGAGACTCTCATGAAGGACAGTGATGGAGCCAGGGGAGACATTATTACCACAGTGACCACAGAAAAGAAGGCAGAAGAAGAGAAGGCCGAGCAGGAGGATGCCTGCTTGGATGCCAAGGAGACGACAGACACTGCTGCCACGGTGACACTCAGACAGGAAACCAAGGTAAACTGCCACTCGGCAGCAGGCTCAATGCCATTAGATACCTTTCAGAGGTGTGTTTAGGTAATTTTTTATTTGACTGTCAAGCTCCTGTGACTAACTTTTAACATTTTTGGTTGTTTCTTTATAAGATTTTCTAGTGGCTGAATGAAATATCTCACTTGCTTTTAGCCTGACCCACTGCAGGAGATTTTGCTTTTCATCTTCTTTGTGCTTTACTAAATTGCTTTTTTTCCCCCTTGTCCTTCTTTTTAACCCAACACTTTATACTCATGTGTGCTCATGTGTGCTGCCCTCCTTTACCATGGCTCCACTTACACACACACACACACACACATTCTCCCATCCCTCCATCAGCGCACCCCCTGTTTGTTCACTACCAGCCCCCTCGCCTCTGAGCTCTCACTCCCTTCATCTCCTGTGTCGTCAACTAAAGTACGCCGGCGACGCAGGGAGAACACGCGCAAACGGGCCTCATCGGTTAGCCCAGAAAAGAACAATGCCGGCCACCGGCGCCAGCAGGCCCGCTCGGAGCGCAAAACGGCTTTGCTGGAGGAGCGGGCGCTGCTGCTGTCAGCCCGCAAACAGCGGCTGGAGCAGGGCAAGGCAGTTGGCGGCACTCTATTCTCCTTCTCCCTGCACCTACCCGACTTGTCATCCATCCTAGACGAGGACGGCTACATCAGCTTCCCCGATCTGTCGGAGATGCGCTTCCTCCCGGAGTGCGCGCAGCACTTCATACCCATTAAATCGCCTTCGCTCATCCCCTGTTTCCTCTTCATCTTCTTCTTCCTGCTGTCCACCTCCTTCTCTGTCCCCTACGCTCTCACTCTCTCTTTCCCCCTGGCGCTGTGCCTCTGCTACCTGGAGCCCAAGGCAGCCTCCTTGACCACCTGCATAGCCCAGGGCTACCATGACCATGACAGTTCAGAGGACGAGGAGGTGTGTGTGTGCGTGGGTGTGTGTGTGGGTATGTGTGCCTGTGTGTTCCAATCGCCTCTCTGGCTTTAACAGTTCAACCCTTTACATGTCCTCAATCAAGCTCTGCTGTCTTGCCAGTACAGAGCCGACCTAGCGACTCTTGTCCCAGTGTCTGTCCTACTTTCAGAACCTCACACTCTTCATTACGTAGACCGCATCCTCATCACAAGAGATGCAAGGTCTCACTGTTTGTTTGACTGGCTTGTCTTCAAACCCGCCTTAATGAGAGGGTTAGACGCACTCTGCTAGATTTTGTACTACAGTGGAACCCCATAGTCGAACACAATCCTTACTGTGGTGCTGGTTGAATGCCAAATTGTTCTAATTTTAAAACAATATTCCTCTTAACTAATGCAGGGGTGTTCAAACTTTTTCCACCAATATTGAAAAATCAAAAGTAAGTAAATCAACCGCTTTGGTACAATCCTAATATCATAATTAATAAAAATTTGGTTAAAGGGGAACATTATCACAATTTCAGAATTGTTAAAACCATTAAAAATCAGTTCCCAGTGGCTTATTACATTTTTCGAAGTTTTTTTCAAAATTTTACCCATCCCTAAAAAAAGCTTCAAAGTGCCTGATTTTAACCACCCGTCCATTTTCCTGTGGCGTCACATAGTGAAGCCAACACAAACAAACATGGCGGAAAGAACAGCAAGCTATAGCGACATTAGCTCGGATTCAGACTCGGATTTCAGCGGTTTAAGCGATTCAACAGATTACGAATGTATTGAAACGGATGGTTGTAGTGTGGAGGCAGGTAGCAAAAACAAAATTGAAGAAGAAACTGAAGCTATTGAGCCATATCAGTTTGAACCGTATGCAAGCGAAACCGACGAAAACGACACGACAGCCAGCGACACGGGAGAAAGGGAGGACGAATTCGGCGATCGCCTTCTAACCAACGATTGGTAAGTGTTTGTTTGGCATTAAAGGAAACTAACAACTATGAACTAGGTTTACAGCATATGAAATACATTTGGCAACAACATGCACTTTGAGAGTGCAGACAGCCCAATTTTCATCAATTAATATATTCTGCAGACATACCCTCATGTCAGCAGGCCAGGGAAACTAGAGTCAATATTCTTCTCTTGATCATCTTGGGACGGTGTGAGCCAAGACATCCAGGGGGGTTTAGCTCGCTCGTCTGCGGGAACAAACTGCCGCCATTGCTTGCTGTGCTAGCGAGGTTCTTTGTCCCTGAATTTCTCACACAGTCCGGCAGATTCAATGGGGGTCTAGCGGCAGATTTCTTTGATTTTATCGTTGGAAATGCATCTGCTTTGAGTGTCGCAGGATATCCACACATTCTTGCCATCTCTGTCGTAGCATAGCTTTCGTCGGTAAAGTGTGCGGAACAAACGTCCAATTTCTTGCCACTTTCGCATCTTTGGGCCACTGGTGCAACTTGAATCCGTCCCAGTTCGGGTTGTTACACCCTCCGACAACACACCGACGAGGCATGATGTCTCTAAGGTACGGAAAACAGTCGAAAAAAACGGAAAATAACAGAGCTGTTTTGACCCGGTGTTTGAGAAAATGGTGGATTGCTTTCCGATGTGACGTCACGTTGTGACGTCATCGCTCCGAGAGCGAATATTTAATTCGCCAAAATTCACCTATTTAGAGTTCGGAAATCGGTTAAAAAAATATATGGTCTTTTTTCTGCAACATCAAGGTTGACGCTTACATAGGTCTGGTGATAATGTTCCCCTTTAAATAGACAACATGGAAAGACAGAGGTACTACTAAACCTCATCATATTATTAATAAAAACTCTTTTAAACCGTTCAATGATTTAGTTGATCAATATAATGTACCCAGAAATCATTTTTTAAATGTTATCTCTTTAAAACATGCTGTAAATAAATGTATGTCTTTAAATAACCATGAACTGGAAGATGCACTTTTTAATCAAGATACATTTAAGAAATTAATTAAACTATTTTATGGAATAATAAATGAACACCACACTAGAAATGCAAATGATGCATGTGTTCGGAAATGGATGATGGACTTAAAGGGGAACATTATCACCAGACCTATGTAAGCGTCAATATATACCTTGATGTTGCAGAAAAAAGACCATATATTTTTTAACCGATTTCCGAACTCTAAATGGGTGAATTTTGGCGAATTAAATGCCTTTCTAATATTCGCTCTCGGAGCAATGACGTCACAACGTGACGTCACATCGGGAAGCAATCCGCCATTTTCTCAAACACCGAGTCAAATCAGCTCTGTTATTTTCCGTTTTTTTTGACTGTTTTCCGTACCTTGGAGACATCATGCCTCGTCGGAGGGTGTAACAACACGAACAGGGACGGATTCAAGTTGCACCAGTGGCCCAAAGATGTGAAAGTGGCAAGAAATTGGACGTTTGTTCCGCACACTTTACCGACGAAAGCTATGCTACGACAGAGATGGCAAGAATGTGTGGATATCCTGCGACACTCAAAGCAGATGCATTTCCAACGATAAAGTCAAAGAAATCTGCCGCCAGACCCCCATTGAATCTGCCGGAGTGTGTGAGCAATTCAGGGACAAAGGACCTCGGTAGCACGGTAAGCAATGGCGGCAGTTTGTTCCCGCAGACGAGCGAGCTAAACCCCCTGGATGTCTTGGCTCACACCGTCCCTTATGCCACCGAAGATGATCAAGAGAAGAATATCGACCCTAGCTTCCCTGGCCTGCTGACATCAACTCCAAAACTGGACAGATCAGCTTTCAGGAAAAGAGCGCGGATGAGGGTATGTCTACAGAATATATTAATTGATGAAAATTGGGCTGTCTGCACTCTCAAAGTGCATGTTGTTGCCAAATGTATTTCATATGCTGTAAACCTAGTTCATAGTTGTTAGTTTCCTTTAATGCCAAACAAACACATACCAATCGTTGGTTAGAAGGCGATCGCCGAATTCGTCCTCGCTTTCTCCCGTGTCGCTGGCTGTCGTGTCGTTTTCGTCGGTTTCGCTTGCATACGGTTCAAACCGATATGGCTCAATAGCTTCAGTTTCTTCTTCAATTTCGTTTTCGCTACCTGCCTCCACACTACAACCATCCGTTTCAATACATGCGTAACCTGTTGAATCGCTTAAGCCGCTGAAATCCGAGTCTGAATCCGAGCTAATGTCGCTATAGCTTGCTGTTCTTTCCGCCATGTTTGTTTGTGTTGGCTTCACTATGTTACGTCACAGGAAAATGGACGGGTGTATATAACGATGGTTAAAACCAGGCACTTTGAAGCTTTTTTTAGGGATATTGCGTGATGGGTAAAATTTTGAAAAAAACTTCGAAAAATATAATAAGCCACTGGGAACTGATTTTTAATGGTTTTAACCCTTCTGAAATTGTGATAATGTTCCCCTTTAAACATTTTAGATGAAAGAGACGTATCATGGAATGATATTTGGGAAAATGCCAATAAGCCCTTTAGAAACATTAAAGATAAGCTGACTCGATTTAAGATATTGAATAGATTGTATTTTACATCTTCTCAGCTGTTTAAAATTGGTGTAGTAGATAGCAAGTTATGTATGAAGTGTCGGGCAGCTGAGGGAGCTCTTGTTCATTTATTGTGGGAATGTCAGAGAATAAAAGAGTTAAGGTTGAAAACAACAAAAGAAGCAATCACATTTCTTAATATAAACATCCCAATGATGCAAACTTGTATTCTTGGGGATTTTCATCAATTTAGCAACGTGTCATCAAAGAGTAAAAATGCATTTCTTTCAATATGCATAATAACGAAAAGGGTAATATTAAAAAAAATGGATAGATGTTGATAGTACAACTCATACTGACTGGTACACACAAGCTATGGAGATGATATCAGTAGAAAAAAATGCATTTAGTTCAGATGATATTGAGTCATATATTGGAATATGGGATCTATTATTTAAATTTGTTTTAACTATTAAATTAACCAAAATTTGACTTATTATATCTTTGTGGAAAATATTGGACACAATGTGTTGTCAAGTTTATGAGATGCGATGCAAGTGTAAGCCACTGTGACACTATTGTTCTTTTTTTTTTTAATTTTTTTTTTTTATTAATGTTTGGAATGATACTATCAATGAAGGATCTTTAATCACTGCTATGTTGAAATTATTACTAATATTGATGCTGCTGTAGATAATATTCATTTTTGTCTCACTATCAATTGCTATGTTTATTGCTGGGTCGGGTTTGGTTTTGCAATTGGATTGAATTATTATGGTATTGTTGTGTATTGTTTTGATTAATAAATTCATTAAAACATTTTTTTTTAAAGTAAGTATTTTGCAAAAAATGTTAAAGCAATCCAAACAAAAATAATATTCTTGAACTTAAATAATAATTTCAGTATATGCAACCATCCATCTATTTATGCCCTGCGTTTATGTGGCCTATAACTCCTTGATAACTTTTTATTCATGTGAATGAATGTATGAATATATTTTTATTACAGATTGAATACAGAAAGTGAAAGACAGTATTAGTAATAGTTGTGAAATGTAAAAGGGGTAGGATTAAATAAGATATCATTCTTTCTACTTCTTTTTGGACATTTTGAAAAGTGAAACTCTTAATTTGTGATTCTATTATTATGTAATCTTGTTTCCATGTTCAAAATAAACAAAAACAAAGAATCCACTGAAGATATGTTGCATAGTTTGAGGAAAAAGTGCCTAAATTGTGTTTAAAGGTGGAAAATCATTATTGGTAGTAATAATAGTGGTATCATTATTTCAACTGTTTTCATTAATTAAGCCCGTTTTTTTATTTTAATGTCCTCCTTTTCAGTTGAAGTATGACTCAGTAGTATTATGCTGAACCGCCCAACTCTTGACAACATAATCCCAAATCTCGTGTGATTTATTGCTCTCGATGTTTTGATGCTATATTTGACTTTTGAGTCATTTTTCAACTTGTACCACTTACGAGTGTTCGACTTCTGAGGTTTCACCATACTTATTTTACAATTTATTTACGAATGGTGATAATGTCACCCTAACAGGGCAGTGTAGAACAAAAACAAGTCACTGCGCCAATATTTAAGTGGGAGATATTTTTCCACAGATCATGAAGAATTTAAGTCTCCTATCTTTAGTTGCTAATCCCCCTGCTAAATCCCATTTAAAACACAGCTTTGTGCCTAACCCGTCTCTGCGTCATTGATTCCATCCATGCCACTCCATTCTGTAGACTGCATGTAAGCGTCCATTTATTTACTCCAGCTCTCTGCATTGCAAGACCTCGCATTCGACCGCACGCATTAGGATAAAAGAATGAATAAATAAAAAAATCCCTCCACATCTGTCACAAGCGGACTGACAAGATGAGCAAATATTGGATGGATATTATGTGTGCGTTTTGCTTTGTTTCTTGCATTGAACAAAGAGAGCACAGTCTACCAAGTCAAATTCCTTTTGTGTTAAATATAGTTTGCCAATAAACTTGATTCTGATTATCTGTGTGATGTAATGCAGAGACGCATCAGTATTGCCCCCCAGTGTCAAATATGCATGGAGAGGAGGGGAGAGGGCCTGAAAGTCAGGTTACAAATTTGCATTCATGTATAACTTACCCCAAAATGAACTGACTGATGGTTTTCAACTTCCTCTGAGTTTGTTACACTTGCTATATTTTCATTTGTTCTTTTCTTTCTTTCTTTCTTTTTTAATATTCGTGTTTTGCAAACCTTCTTCGGAGTGTTCGTCTTGACCAGGAGTGTCCAAACTTTTTATATTCTTCACCTTTTTGTTCATTAGATACGCTGAAGCCAAAAAACTCAGCTTTGCTTTGTAGGTGACAAAGCACATTTTTATCATGGCTTTTAGTACGAGAGGTCCTCGGTCTACTGACAAGCTTTAGATCAGAACTTATATATAATAAACATCTACTTTATGTTACTTGCACTGTACACAGAATACATGAAGGACGAAAAAATACAGTAGTATTTGTAGTAATATTTAATACAATAATTAAAGGAAATCATTATTAAAGAGAGTACATAACGACAGCGTTTTTATCCATGTGGCTGTCTGGCGCACTGTGAGGAGAGACAGGTTTATTGAGAAGAGGAAGTCTCAATAATGAGACCGCAATCTCTATCCATTTCATTGGAGAAGACCCTTTCACGTGGACTATGTTTACAGTACACTGCAGGCCAAAGTGGACCAAATCTGCTTTTTTTCGAAATCAGATTTATTTTTTTTCCAGCTGACTGTTTAATAAGTACCGTATTTTTCGGAGGAAAAGTCGCACCGGCCGAAAATACATAATAAAGAAGGAAAAAAACATATATAAGTCGCACTGGAGTATAAGTCGCATTTTTGGGGGAAATGTATTTGATAAAAGCCGACACCAAGAATAGACATTTGAAAGGCAATTTAAAATAAATAAAGAATAGTGAACAACAGGCTGAATAAGTGTACGTTATATGAGGCATAAATAACTAACTGAGAACGTGCCTGGTATGTTAACGTAACATATTATGGTAAGAGTCATTCAAATAACTATAACATATAGTATTGGGGCGGCATGGCGTAGTGGGTAGAGCAACAATGTGACAGAAACCTGAGGGTTGCAGGTTCGCTCCCCACCTCTTACTATCCAAAAATCGCTGCCGTTGTGTCCTTGGGCGGGACACTTCACCCTTTGCCCCCGGTGCCACTCACACCGGTGAATTGAATGATAGGTGGTGGTCGGAGGGGCCGTTGGCGCAAATTGCAGCCACGCTTCCGTCAGTCTACCCCAGGGCAGCTGTGGCTATGAAAGTAGCTTACCACCACCAGGTGTGAATGATTGATGGGTTCTACATGTAAAGCGACTTTGGGTACTTAGAAAAGTGCTATATAAATCCCAGTTGTTATTATTATTATTATTATTATTATTATATAGAACATGCTATACGTTTACCAAACAATCTGTCACTCCTAATCGCTAAATCCCATGAAATCTTATACGTCTAGTCTCTTACGTGAATGAGCTAAATAATATTATTTGATATTTTACGGTAATGTGTTAATAATCCAAACTATGAAAAAAAACTGCGACTTATAGTCCGAAAAATACGGTACTGTAAGTTAAATGTGATCTTTATCAGACTCCAGTATAAAAGCGCACAGGTCCCAATGTGGCCTCGACGTCACTTGTGTGTGCAGTTCGATTAAGTGAAAACAAGAGAAGTTGACCGGATTCGGTAAATGAAAAAATAAGTCGCTACTACTACAAAAAAAAATTTTTAAAAGGCCGGATGGATACATATAATAGTGTAATATATTAAGGAGGGTTCGAATATTTTATGGTTGTTAAGTAGAGGAGACACAGACCTTAGTGTGTATCTATGTTAAGCGTTATTTTTCAACTCACTTACGTAAAAAACTTAAATATAAACATCATATTAAATATGCCACAGCGTACTTACAGTCCTTACACAATAGCTATTTATATATGTATAATTCAAGTATATATATTTATATATATATATATATATATATATATATTACATATAGCCTATTATTTGCCAACTATTGACTAGTGATGCACTGAAAATTTGGCAAAGGACAAATAATTTTGACGCTGAAACAGTGCTGCTAAAACTGGATGTTGTGATGATGTACCCGCTTCCGCTGGCAGTTCCGCATCTTTTCCTGCGCACACAAATAATGTATGTGTAAAAATTGCAAACCGTTCGCATTGCCGTTTAGACTTCAGTCACATTTTAACAGATCGTATTCCAAACGGATCCGGACTACCTCCTGATATTGCCCAAATCTGATGCGAAAATATCAAGATTTGAAGCACTTCGGAGCGTTTCGACTGGCAAAAAATAAATATTACAAAACGGAACCAAATTTAAAGATCGTTATCCTTAATGATAGTCACAGGATTTAAGCGGCTTGACCAGGCATGCAGCTAATGTTGCTCGATATTGGTCCACGTTATGAGCATTTTACCATTTGTAATTTCACTTTTCTTTTCTTTGACATACTGCCATCAGAAAAGTCTGCCATGTTATTCTATTGCCTGCATTTATCTAGTCGTCTTTTTCTTTTTGTACAGTATTGATACTTTTTTGGGCATTAAAACGTCATAGCACGAGGACCACCTCTTTCGTGAGATTTATTGTAACTTCCAACAGTTTAACGTTTAAGTTTTTTATTCTAAATGTTTGGATGTGGGCCATGTTAATTTTTAGAACATCCCACGGGCAATTCAAAAACAAGCTGCAGGCGAGCGGCACTTTTGGACATTCCTGGTCTTGACAGTGTGCAGCTGATCAATAACAACCTATCCAATTCCATTTGTTTCCATCTGGGCTTATGAAGACTTAAGTAGTGATCTACGTTATTATTCCAAACATCTTTACAATGTCAGGTTTGTTTGCTTATCTTCTTGCCGCTCGGAATGCTTTCGCTGGGTTTGACAAAGCAGACCGACAGCGAACAAACTGACTTTGCCCTGGACGGAGATATGACCGCCACTGAGGTTTGTGTGTTGGACGCATTTGCTTAGTGTATTGATTATGTGCATGTGACACATCAAGCATCTTTTAAATGCTTCCAGTTTCTCACTGAAAACACTTGATTTTCTTCTCCACCACCCTTTTTCTACACACAATACTCAAATTTTCACTGCATTTGCTACTTCCTCCTCACCTCCCTCTGATTGTCTCACAACATCCTTACTTGTTATCAGTCGGACGCAGATGATGACTCTGAGATGCGCACTCAGGTACGCTGCCTGCCTTAATTAGCTTACTGCTTGCTGCCATCCCGTCACCCTTCAGGGTCAACGCCTTTGCCTGATTTTATTTTGCATTCTTCTGACCAGTCCATTTGCATTCTTCTGACCAGTCCAGTTGTCTTGTCATGTGCTCTTGTTTGGGAAAATGACTTTCCTGTTGCAGCTTTCTCATGTGGCCACTTGTCATTTATGTGTTTGCATCGTAAATCACAGCCATGCAGAAGCTCCCAGAGCCTGATGCTATGAATCCTGTGTGTCTCCTCCTTTGCAGTATCGTTTCATAAATGGAGTAAAAGGGGATAACGTTTTTGTCAAGCACAGTAATCTGATGCTGGAGGTTGGTAAAAAAAAAAAAGGGTACAATGGGCATGAGGAGTTGCGGTACAATTAATCCTAACATTACTGACTTGGCGTTGTTGTGTGCTGTGTCTTGGGTTTCCTGCGTGGATATGAGCGTCTCAAGTTCCAAATGCTAGCGCTCAATTTATTCAGACACAAAACCGCAGAAACTTAATCATAACGCTAACGGGATTTGGGAGTGTAGCAGGTATGAGATACTGCATGAGAACATTGGACCATTGCGACTGAACAGCGGAATGCTCAGACATACAATTTGTTTGTATGACAATTTTAACATGATGGTTGTGACCATAGAACAGGAAGGAATTCCTAGTGAAGATGCACACGCCTCTGTACTGAATTCTCAGTACGAATTAGGGCTAGGTTGAATTGATTGATTGATTGAAGCTTTTATTAGTAGATTGCACAGTACAATACATATTCCGTACAATTGACCACTAAATGGTAACACCCCAATAAGTTTTTCAACTTGTTTAAGTCGGGGTCCACTTAAATTGAGTCATGATACAGATATATACTCTCATCATAATACAGTCATCACACAAGATAATCATCAGAGTATATACATTGAATTATTTACATTATTTACAATCCGGGATGTGGAGGGGGGGGTTAGGTTTGGTTGATATCAGCACTTCAGTCATCAACAATTGCATCATCAGAGAAATGGACATTGAAACAGTGTAGGACTGACTTGGTAGGCTATGTACAGCAAGTAGTGGACATAGAGAGAGAGACCAAAAAGCATGAGAATAAGTATCTACATTTGATTATTTACAATCCGGGGATTTGGAAGGGGTTAGTTAAGGGTTGAAGTTGCCTGGAGGTGTTCTTTTAGTGCGATTTTGAAGGAGGATAGAGATGCCCTTTCTTTTACACCTGTTGGGAGTGCATTCCATATTGATGTGGCATAGAAAGAGAATGAGTTAAGACCTTTGTTAGATCGGAATCTGGGTTTAAAGTGGTTAACGTGAAAGTACTGCATTTCGACAACAATAAATAGAAAAAGTTGATGTTATGCTATGTTTAATTTTAACCTAAAGAGACTTCCCTCACAAGCATCTTATAGTCTCATCTTAAGTTTTGACAGCTATTTTCTTCTTTTTACACTTGTTTGACTGTTAAGAATTTTGTTGAAGTACCAAACAGTTTAACTTTACGTGGTGTAAAAAAAAGTTACAATTGTACAACAATTAAGAGTGATTAAAAGAATGTTGCGTTAAGTTGAACCATCTTAGTCCCCCTTCCTAAAACGCTACATGTCCATCATTGCAGCATGGGACCCGACTTAACTTTTTACTCTTGCATAATAGTTCATGTTAACAAAGCATGATGTGTGAAGTTGAGATAAGTTAAGACTAATAGTGTATTAAAATGTTTGATATTGAATCTGATTAATCACATTCAACGTCCTGGAAGAAATTGCTTGTTCCACTCTATTTGTTAGACTTGTTTCCCAACAATTAGGCTCCATTTTGACTCCAAACCATTTAACTGGCATTTTGCACCCATGTTTTGATTTGGTTATTTTTTTTAGTTTTTAAAAAGATGACATTACATACATGAAGCATGGCAGTCGCTCCCCTTCGTGCTTCCTGCAGCCTCACTTACTTCTTATCATGGCTTACCGGGCCACTGTAGGACACTGAGCCCCCTACAGAGATGGTCAAGCACCAGACCAACATCAGCGAGCTCAAGCGGTCCTTCCTGGAGACAGACGGTGCTGTTCCCGGCCTTACGGAATGGGAGAGGAGGCTCTCCTCGTCCCCGGCTTGTGAGGCGCCCATGATAGAGCCTCTGAACCTGCAGGACGTAAGCGCACATCGTGTTTTTTTAAAGCGTGACATGAACAAGCAGTGTTCTCATGAGTAACGGTGGTGTAATAAAATGGAGCACAGTAATTATCTCAGTAAGGCTGAAGCAGTATAGTCCATGCCTAACTTGCTGTACACCTTGACGGTGGAATTGTGCCATATTGAATTAGTGTGCACATAAACGGCAAGGAGTCTTGCAGCTGTGAACATTATGACGCTAGATGTTTGGGGTTTTTATTGAGTTCATGTTGCAACAAAATCTGAGGATAAACACAGCACTATTTCTAGACTTGCATCAGTGACACGAGGCTTTAATGACCAAACTTTGGGTTCCGCATTTGCTTCTTCTATAAATGAGTTTCTCTCTATTACCTTTTGTTTTCTTCCTTCTGCAGAATGAAGATAAGATGCCTGTCGGAGATGAGAAAAAGGAGGAAGCGAAAGCTACTGAGGTAAACAATTCTCCACATTTTTCCCATGTTTGTGTGCGGTGTCTTATTGCACTGCAGAGCTGCCTCTGTCTCTCCTCTTTGGCTCTAAACATGACTTTGCCTCTCAGCCTCAGCAGCTGCATGGTTATGTCATATCACGTCAAGTAGATTACTTTATTAACTTAAAGAATTCATTTTCCAATAAGCCAAGTGTCTCCCCAGGCGGCAGGAAATCTGCTGAATTGCGCCGCAGATATTAACGTCCTAACTGATGGAGCCCCTGTCCACGAGCTACAAGCAATTAGCCCGTCCACTGCAATGGACGATGATGTTTTCGAGGACGGGACCCCCAGGCAGGCGCAGAAGAAAACCCCTGACTCTCAGGAGGAGTTTTCCGAGAAGTCCCTGGCAAAGTTAAGCCCGGGGTCCGTCAGGGAGGAAGTGTCCCAAGCCATCATAGACAAGAGAGGAATGCTTATCATCTTAAAGGAGGCAGAGGACAGAGAAGAAGACAAAGAACATCTCCAAGCGGTCATTAAAGCCCGAAGTACCTCTGTCAAGGAGATCGAGGCGGTGATGGAAGACATGTCTCAGATTAAAGCCGCCGGCTCGCCTAAGAAAGCCATGGCATCCTGGGTGTCGGAGGTGGTGAAGGCGGAGGAGTCTGAGGTCTTCAGCGTTTTGTCGGAGGAGATGAAGACCATTGAGGAGCCTCGCCACAAAGTGGATGCTGTCCAGGAGCAGTCCGAGACCAATGTGGCTCAGATTACACTCCCAGAGACAACACCCTTAGCTGTGGTAACTGTATGAAAACTAAAAGCAACTCCATACAGCTTCCCTTCATTTGCCGTCTTCCCACCAGCAACAGCCAAACAAGACTTAGAATAATCATAATATTATTAATAAGAGTTTCATCCAGAGCTGTGCATGGCTAACAGTCCCTTAACACCCACCGTTTTGCCCTTACACAAGCTGCCGTTTTCTGTTTGCTTCCTTTTGATACAACATGTTTGCTTGGGTTGAAGCGCCTGGACTTGCCTCACTTATCACCTGCTTCCACAGCTGATAAGGCAACAAGCCGGCAGCAAGACCAAGTAGGACTCTTGTTTGTTGTCACGCTTTCTTCCGGGCTGCACCATTCTCTCGGGTCCGCTATCTGCTCCCTGAAAGCAGTGACTTGATGGCGGAACCTGGCCCGCCGCCACTGCTGCGGCTTTTTCCAACCATTCTCCTCCCTCTACCTATAAAACACATTGTATGGCTCTACCTGCAGACATGATACTTGGAAAGAGTCATTTATTGATGACACATTTATAAGAAAGGGTATTCCATACAATCCATATTAAGAATCCACATCCTCTCTCCTGTTGCTGTTTACTTGTTTGTCTTTTCTGACTGTCGTGTCTTCCTTTCTTCCCCTCTTCCTTTCTTGTTATTCTACGTCCCCTGTTCTTGCCAGTCAACTCATGGATGGGTTTCCTCTTTCACTTCCCAAAAGGTGACCACACACAAGCTGACTTTTGAATGTTTAGTGCCTGTGATAGTTTACATAAAATGCATCTTGCCTGCATCAGGTGATGGGTGGAAGTGCATCATGCTGTGTTGCTTTTGTTGGCAAGTTGGGGCACACTCATGTTTTGCCTTCGCCAGGAGACCGTATTTTTCGGAGTATAAGTCGCTGCGGAGTATAAGTCGCACCGGCCGAAAATGCATAATAAAGAAGGAAAAAAACATATAAGTCGCACTGGAGTATAAGTCGCATTTTTGGGGGGAAATGTATTTGATAAAAGCCAACACCAAGAATAGACATTTGAAAGGCAATTTAAAATAAATAAAGAATAGTGAACAACAGGCTGAATAAGTGTACGTTATATGAGGCATAAATAACCAACTGAGAACGTGCCTGGTATGTTAACGTAACATATTATGGTAAGAGTCATTCAAATAACTATATATAGAACATGCTATACGTTTACCAAACAATCTGTCACTCCTAATCGCTAAATCCCATGAAATCTTATACGTCTAGTCCAGGGGTCGGCAACCTTTATCAGTCAAAGAGCCATTTTGACCAGTTTCACAAATTATAGAAAACAATGGGAGCCGCAAAATTTTTTGAAATTTTTTAATGAAATAACACTGCATACAAAAGTTTTTTTTTGCTTTGTGCTATGTATTATCCAGGGGTCTCAGACACGCCGCCTACACCCTTGTATGTCATTTTTAAGCTGGTGCGACACACGGGTTTCAAATGAATAGCGCTTGTCAGCGTCATGCGTACCGTGATGGTACAGCATATAGCGCTCACTACAACCAGCGTGCCTGATCAGCCACACGTTGTATGAGGCTTCCGCTTGTTCATGTAGGTGACAGCAAGCATACTTGGTCAACAACCACACAGTTTACACTGACGGTGGCGGTATAAAATTTTTTTTAACACTCTTACTAATAATGCGCCACACTGTGAACCCACACCAAACAAGAATGACAAACACATTTCGGGAGAACATCTGCACAGTAACACAACATAAACACAACAGGACAAATACCCAGAATCCCATGCAGCCCTAACTCTTCCGGGATACATTATACACCCCCGCTACCAAACCCCGCCCATCTCAACCGACGCACAGAGAGGGGGGGGAAGGGGGGGTTGATGTGTGAGGGAGTAGGCTTGGGGTGGGGGCGGGGTTTGGTGTTAGCAGGGGTGTATAATGTAGCCGGAAGAGTCAGGGCTGCATGGGATTCTGGGTGTTTGTTCTGTTGTGTTTATGTTGTATTAAGGTGCAGATGTCCTCCCGAAATGTGTTTTGTCATTCTTGTTTGGTTTTGGTTCAAAGTGTGGCATTATTAGTAAGAGTGTTAAAGTTGTTTTATATGGTCACCGTCAGTGTAACTTGTGTGGCTGTTGACCAAGTATGCCTTGCTGTCGTGTACGTGTGCAAGCAGAAAATGTATTTTGTATAACTAGTGTTCGGCTGGCACGCTGTTAATACAGATTGTAGAGGGCGCCAAATGTTGTACCATCATGGCACGCCCTTAATATAGCTGTAAGGGTGAAAATAGGTGAATATTAATCCCGGGAGTTTTCTGCGAGAGGCACTGAAATCCGGTTAGTCTCACGGGAAAATTGGGGGGTTCAGCAAGTAAGCTGCTGAGCCACATCAGAGTGATCAAAGAGCCGCATGCGGCTCCGGAGCCGCGGGTTGCCGACCCCTGGTCTAGTCCCTTACGTGAATGAGCTAAATAATATTATTTGATATTTTACGGTAATGTGTTAATAATTGCACACATGAGTCGCTCCTGAGTATAAGTCGCACCCACGGCCAAACTATGAAAAAAAACTGCGACTTATAGGCCGAAAAATACGGTAGCTAGCAACATCCATCCAATCATTTTCTACTGCTTATATACAGTAAAAATGTATGGGTGGATTTTGATGACATTTTTGGGAAATATCCAACATGGGATGAGGAAAAACTGATTAGGTTTTTGGGGATCCAGATCATTTTTACCACATTACTGTTTACATTATGAGCCTCAACTTCTGTGTATGTATCTCAGCGGCTCCAGCTTTCTTCCATTCCGCTATAGATGGCTCAAAAAGTTATGGGCGGATGTTGATTCAACTTTCAGGAAATTTCAGAAATCTGATGAGAAACAAGTGATTACTTTTTGGGGTTGATCTGGGCAACCGTCTGGATTCAGGTTTTTTTTTACTATTGGGAGATAATGCCTGCGGAGGTCCACGCTTTCCAAGTGCTTTTCTAGTTCTTCATAAAAAATTCCCAGTTTTGAGCTATGGTTAACACAATTCTCTACCGGGGGTAAAATCTAATTTTTTGCGAAAGCGACTTATCTTTCGCATTTCCCTGTTGAATATTCCGTTTTACTTCAGCAAGCGACTAGAGCCTTGCTCCCTTTGTGGCACAAACAGACAATCCATTGTGCAGTTCATCAGTGCATCCACATTTTAAGACGTCATCCAACTTACTCAGTGGCCTAGGGATTAGAGTGTCCGCCCTGAGATCGGTAGGTTGTGAGTTCAAACTCCGGCCGAGTCATACTAAAGACTATAAAAATGGGAGCCATTACCTCCCTGCTTGGCACTCAGCATCAAGGGTTGGAATTGGCGGTTAAATCACCGAAATGATTCCCGGGCGCTCATCGCTGCTGCCCACTGCTCCCCTCACCTCCCAGGGTGTTATCAAGGTGATGGGTCAAATGCAGAGGACAAAATTCACCACATCTAGTGTGTGTGTGACAATCATTGGTACTTTAACTTTAACTTCAGCACTCATGTTTACTCGCTTTGTGTCTGTTTTGCCGTGATCATGACTAAATTAAATCATCAATAATGAGTAAGTTTGATGAAATCAGTGAGAGTGTGGTGCCCTCGCACACTGCCCACAAAGAGACCTTGTCCTGGTAAATCTGAGCAGTCCGTGAGCAAGAAAGGTCAATGGGAAAAGTTCAGTTTATTACCTGTGTACATAACTGTAGAGGTCGCTTCCTAGCGGTACCACTGACATACACTTCACAAGAGCCAGGCGTGCGAAGTTGAACAAAGTTTTAATGTACATAGATATTATCAAATTATTTTCTCCAGCAGAACGTGACTTTTCAGTCCTCTTCCCCTCCTGCTCCCGGCCGCTTACTGTTAAAGACAACAGATGATTAGATTAACACGTACCACCTGTGAAATCTAATCACCTGCCAGCTGTGTCTCGCCGTCAGCATTGCCACGCCCCCGTCTGATGGTGCTTTGTCCTCAGCACCATGGACAGAGGCGTTGACCTTTGCTCCTGAAGGCAGCGCTGGCCACATCTCCCTCCACAATAACATACAGGATATATTTGAAGCCACTATTCTCAGCGTGTGTTTTCTTTGCTGTTGTTGTCTTGTGATGCAATGGTCAATGTCCAGGGATCACCCCAAAAAGGTGTTTGTTTGGATGGAATTAATTCATTACAGTGATGGAAAAAGCATTCCTCTGGGGAAAAAAAAAAGTGTCTGTTTTCACTCATTTTTAGGGCATTGTATAGAAACATTTGGAGCTATTTTTTTTTGCTGCAAATTTTTTTCAAATTGAGACTATCATGTTGGTTGTTAGAAACGATTCAATTGCAACCCACATCAGCAGGGTGACTGTTTCATGGAGAGCTCCACAAAGAACATACTCAAAACAGGAAAATAGAGGTATCTGTTTTTACAAAACCAGTGAAGTTGGCATGTTGGCAGAACATTTTATGGTAATATAATAATTTTATTTTTGGAGCATTACACCTTTTCTTTATTTAAAAAAAAAAAAAAAATACCACTTTTTGTTCCTAAACTATCAGCTTATGCTGTATCATAAAATAAAATAAAAAGTTATTTTCGTAACATGTTTTTATCTTGATCTAGTTACAACTTTTTCCCTCGTTTACGGATTCTTGTATTTTTTGTGCAATACAGCATTCTTGTTGCGATGCTAGTAACCGCATGTTGTCACCATTCTTCTTTTTTCACAGACATCAGTGGGGCCAGAGCAGAAGGCGGTTGTTGCCTTAGAGACAGACGCGGCGCCAGCAGATTGTGTGGTGAGTATCCAAGCCAGAGTGCACTGCGCGTCAGCTGTAGACAGGAAGCTGTGTGTGCCGCGGTTTTTCAACGGAGTACAGAGGGAAATCGTTCAAACGATGGTCGAGCGGCTGATGCTGCTTAGCAGTGGAGCACATCTGTGGAAACGCAGCCATAACCAACAACTTTGGAGTTAGACAACACTGCTGTTGGTTCCTGAGCCCGACAGGAAGAAATAGTCGAGATAGAAGTGAAGGGAACAGACTTGATGACCACCTTTTGTTTAGCTTTTGCAGGATGGGTCTCCATGACTAGATTAGCCTCCAATGCATGACTACATATTGTTTCAGAGACTTAAGCCCATCAGAGATAGCCCCGTTTCATCAGACTGCAACCTTGGACTTTCATTAATATACATTTGATTACATATGTGCAAAGCTGTTAAAAGAAATGCAGGGGTGTGCTGTTAAACATGAACGTTTCATATTTATTGTGTGTTGCCTTGTTGTCAAACAGCATCCTGACGAGGACACAGTCTGCGCTAAAGAGATGCCCGTGATTCACACCGAGACCAAGACCATCACCTACGAGTCTTCAGCGGTATGTGCTCCCGCAACCATATAACTTTTATCATTAAATTATGGTGTTATTTATGGCGTCACATTAGTGCCAAAAATCCGAGCGCATAAAAACTGTTATCGCGCGCTGATTCTCCACTTCGTGTGCGCGTGCGACACCCTTTTGCGCGCGCGTGGTGCCTTTTTGCACGCGCGCGGCGCCTTTCTGCGCGCTCTCTGTGTACTCCTGGCATCTCTCCTCGCGCTGTCATGTTTCTTTTTGGCACTTTGGGGGCGGGTATGCTTAGACGGCCCCTTCTTTCTGATTGGTCAGGCGAAAAATGCTGAAAAATGCTCAGAGCCAATCAGAAGTATAGCAGGGCGGGTCATCGTCAATATGTATCAGGATTTACGGAGGAAGAAGTGGATAAAAAAATGTCGCGCGCTGATGAAGGTTATTTCATACCACATAAACACAATACAGGGTAATACAAAATGTGACCCAAATAAATAATAAGACAACAAACACCATAATCACATCTTTCAGCCAGAACTGGTCCACCAGCAATAACATCCAACCATAACATTATTTTATATTTTCACTTCTTCTTGAACATTTGTTTTCTAATTTATGGAATTTCTTTTGATTCAGCCATAAAATTAATGAAATAATCTTTGAATTTTGTTTTTAAAATGTTAAAAATAGCTTTTAATAATGTATTCTGAAACAGTTTAAAATAATCAGAGAACTGACTAACACTGACCCTACACAACTACGTTGCACAATTAAGTCTTTTTTTTTTAAAGCGAAAGAGGTAATTTCAACAGGTACAGCATCCTATGTCATATCTACATGTAATAAGATTTGTAACAAGACAAACCGTTTGTAAATTGGTCGAAAATCGAGCAAGTTATGGTAATTTAATTAGTACATGTACCATTGACATAAATGTAATGATTGAGGCTAGATGTCCGAGGTAAGATGGCTACAACGTTGCTACGCTGGAGAATGATTGGTCATATGAAAAATGCTCACAGCCAATCAGAAAGAAGGGGCCGTCTAAGCATACCCGCCCCCAAAGTGCCAAAAAGAAACATGACAGCGCGAGGAGAGATGCCAGGAGTACACAGAGAGCGCGCAGAAAGGCGTCGCGCGCGTGCAGAAAGGCGTCGCGCGCGCGCAAAAAGGCACCGCGCGCGCAAAAGGGTGTCGCACGTGCGCACGAAGTGGAGAATCAGCGCGCGATAACAGTTTTTATGCGCTCGGATTTTTGGCACTAATGTGACGCCATAGTTATTTCTCATATATTCTGCACTTGTTTATCACGACACAATGTCTCTGTCCTGCTTGTTAACCTTTATTTATTTATTATTATTTATAAGTGAATAAGCTTTTCGACAAACACTTTACTGTTGCACATTTGTATCCTTTTCTTTCTCTGTTAGAAAATTGGTAACCTGGTTACATGTTTTCTTTCTGTAATTGCGAAAACATTAAGAAAGGGGTACTATTTCAATGGCTCTGCTTCATGTTGAATTATAAGTGTAAACATATCATGATTCAATGTAACTTGTCAAACACATCCAAAATCAACTCTAATAAAAAATATATATATAATAGTGCTACATTTAATATAGTACTTGTCAACAGGGCGACATGAACGGCGACGCAGACCCGGGTGTGCTATTGAGCGCTCAGACCATCACTTCAGAAACCACCAGCACCACCACAACCACACACATCACAAAGGTCAGGGTTCAAGCTCAACACCAACAAACTGGATCTCCAAGTACCACCACAATGACTAACATTAAAATACATTAACATAGTAGGCCTAAATATTCATTAAAACAAGACAGAGGTTTTATTCAACAAGTATATTTAATATTTTTGGCCACTGTAACATTACACACAGTTTGAACCGTAACAGTGTCTTTAAATATACATAAATAATAATAATGTATTAGATTTTATATCGCGCTTTTCTATTAGATACTCAAAGTGCTCACAGAGAAGTGGAAACCCATCATTCATTCACACCTTTGTAGCCACAGCTGCCCTGGGGTAGACTGACGGAAGCGAGGCTGCCAGTTTGCGCCTAAGGGCCCTCCGACCACCACCTATCATTCATTAATCATTCATTAACCAGTGTGAGCGGCACCGGGGGAAAGGGTGAAGTGTCTTGCCCAAGGACACAACGGCAGTGATTTGGATGTCAAGAGGCGGGGAGCGAACCTGCAACCCTCAGGTTTCTGGCACGGCCGCCATACCGCCCTTTAAATATACAAAAATAATCACTTTATTCAAGTGATTATTTGGCTTACCACTAGATGGAGCCTGCATACCACTGGTGGCAGAGTTGTGTATAAAGTTAAAGTTAAAGTACCAATGATTGTCCCACACACACACTAGGTGTGGCGAAATTTTTCTCTGCATTTGACCCATCATAAACAGAGTGTGGCCAACTAAACGAGAGGTGCCATGACTGCTACCAAGGACGTGTGCGGCCGTACCCGGATGAATGCAATGCTGTTAAATTTAAAGTTAAAGTACCAATGATTGTCTCACACACACACACTAGGTGTGGCGAAATTATTCTCTGCATTTGACCCATCACCCTGGATCTTGTTTTGACATTAGTATTTCTGATGAAATGAGCCAAAATATTATGTCTATAAATAGTTCTAAAAAATAATCCAGCTAATAAACTTCCAATAAATCATGCTTTTATTTTGTGAGGGTATAATTTTGCGGCCATATTTGACACACTCTGCTGCTACATTCCTGTAGTGTTTCTGGACCAGCTGGCACTCTTACACGCGCCCGACGGCGCAATAAACACAAAAAAAATAAACTAGAACAACCAAAACAAATTACTTATAACCCTAATTTTGCCAAAATCTTCATAAGCTTTGGACCAACTACCACGGTGAAATTGTGACTTTTATGTAAATTATGTCAACTGTGGCTGCCTCTAATGTATTTGTAATCACTGCGCGCATCACTCATTGTGTATTATTCGAACTGATCTTTCTTTTTTGTAACATGCTGTGGAGGGGGGCGTGGTCTGCGAGCCTGCTGCGGAGCGGGGTGTGTAAGGACCGGCCTCGAAGCCAGCGGCAGGTGAGTGGATTGTCTAATCACCTGTCGCCCTTATTAGCAGCAGCAGCCTGACCGAGACACGTGGTTGGAGTTGGAGACAGAGAGCGAGAGCACGAACAGAGACACGCCGAACTGAAAAGTCTTAAATATATATTGCTGGAAAGCACACCATACTTGTGTATGAGAAATAAAAGACTTGCTCCAACCTGTTTACCGGGCTCACGAAAGATCTGTCGGCACCAGGAGAACCCTCCCACACTCAGAGACTTCCACACTAAACAATGTTGTCCTTAACGTTTGTGCTTCCAGAAAAGTCCGTCAACATGTGATCGATACATGTACACGTTGGACTTTTACGGAAGCACGAACATTAAGGACAACATTGTTGTGTGTGGGAGGGTTCTCCTGGTGCCGACAGATCTTTCGTGAGCCCGATAGACAGGTTGGAGCAAGTCTTTTATTTCTCATACACAAGTATGGTGTGCTTTCCAGCAATATATATTGAAGACTTTTCAGTCCGGCGTGTCTCTGTTCGTGCTCTCTCTCTCTCCGTCTCCGACTCCAACCACGTGTCTCGGTCAGGCTGCTGCTAATAAGGGCGACAGGTGATTAGATAACCAGCCCCAGCTGGGCAATCCACTCACCTGCCGCTGGCTTTGAGGCGGTCCTTACACACCCCGCTCCGCTGCAGGCTCGCAGACCACGCCCCCTCCACACATGCTAAGTGAATAAGTGTACTTTTGTGCTTATTTCCCTATATTTATGAATAATAACTCATATATGGTAAGACTGGCAAGCAGTAGAGAATATGGAGTATTTTTGGTCACTTTATGTTGTATATTTTTATGAGATTTCCAGTTCATTTTCTCATCTATTACACCCAAAATGTCCATCTATTTGTATTTGGGTTTGACTTCCTCTTCTGCTGCTACCTAATTGCATTATTTTAGTTTTACTGAGATTCAAAGATAGTCTGTTTTTGTCAAACCATCTCTATAATTTATTCATTTCTTCTGTTATTTGTTTTAGCTTATGTGTGTTCTCTCCAGAACAAAACGCAGATGTTGTGTTGTGTGTTATTCTCGCACAAGATGCTGTAATTGGTGGCTCTCCAGTGTTGACGGCGAACCTTCACTTCCCACACTTGTCTTCTTTCCAAGTTGTGGGGAAAGCTCCTCACGGGTGGAGCAGACCCATGCTGCCCACCAGGGCATTTTTATACAGCGGCAAACACATAGCACCAGCTCAAAGTTAGTAGCAGTCATGTCGCCTTTTAGTTACGAGAGTCTCTTTTGACCAATTAGTGAGGAGATCGCCTGAAACCGAGTTGGCCTTACTCTCTTTACACACGACTCTGACTAGTAGTACACGTACCACAGTTTGAGAATCGCTGCTCTCTGTGGCAGGATTGTGACATTTTTGTTTGGTAGTATGCTGCCAGATTCTACTAATGTCAAATATTATACTGTACCTCGGCTCAATAACGGTTTGGAAACACCAGAAATGAGTAGAGCAGCCAAAAATTGCATTGCGGTAAGAGTATTGTTACTCTAGAGCAGTGGTTCTTAACCTGGGTTCGATCGAACCCTAGGGGTTCGGTGAGTTGGGCTCAGGGGTTCGGCGGAGGTCAAGACACACCCGACTCATCGTGTAAATAAAAACTTCTCCCTATCGGCAGAAGTCACACTGATTTGCAGGTGTGTAATTTGTTGTGAGTTTATGCACTGTGTTGGTTTTGTTCTTAGAACAAGGTGATGTTCATGCATGGTTCATTTTGTGCACCAGTAATAAAACATGGTAACACTTTAGGATGGGGAACATATTCACCATTAATTAGTTGCTTATTAACACGCAAATTAGTAACATATTGGCTCTTAACTAGTCATTATTAAGTCCTTATTAATGCCTTATTCGGCATGGCCTTATTATAACCCTAACCCTCTAACCCTGGCCCTAACCCTCTAACCCTAACCAAGTAACTCTAAATTAAGTCTTTCTTACTTAGAATATGTTCCCCTAGTGTCCAGAAAACTCTACATTAAGTCTTTCTTACTTAGAATATGTTCCCCATACTAAAGTGTTACCAAAAACATATAACTTTGTCTTGAATTTGAAAAAAAAAAACATTTTATTTTTCACTAAAGAAGGGTTCGGTGAATGCGCATATGAAACTGGTGGGGTTCGGTACCTCCAACAAGGTTAAGAACCACTGCTCTAGAGTAATGTGACTCAAGTGAAAGTAAAAAGTAGTCATCTAAATCATTGCTTACTTGAGTAAGTATTCAGTGGAAAAATTACTCAAGTACTGAGTAACTGGTGAGTACCTTCTCATTTATTGAGTAGGTGTTTTTTTAATGGTATTTGCACTACAATCGTAGTTGGCGGGTGTGTGAGAGACTTCAAAACCGCAATAAAAGTTCACCTCCAGGCAGCTACAACCCTAAACTAACACCCTCCCCGGATTGTTAATAATCAAATGTAAACAATCAAATGCAGATACTTTTTCTTATGCCTTCTGATCTCTCTCTCTCGCTCTCTCGCTCTCTCGCTCTCTCTGCCCACTACTTGCTGTCCATATCCGACCAAGTCAGACCTACACTGTTTCAATATCCATTTGTCTGTTCTCAATTGTTGATGACTGATGATAACAACCAAACCTAGCCCCCCTCCACACCCCGGATTGTAAATAATGTAAATAATTCAATGTGATGATCTTGTGTGATGACTGTATTATGATGATAGTATATATCTGATAGCATATATCTGTATCATGAATCAATTTAAGTGGACCCCGACTTAAACAAGTTGAAAAGCTTATTGGGGTGTTACCATTTAGTGGTCAATTGTACGGAATATGTACTTCACTGTGCAACCTACTAATAAAAGTCTCAATCAATCAATCAATCAAGACAGAGATAACTTACTACTACTGCATGTACTACCAAAAATGGACATTTTACCGTGAATGATGTCATAGCAGGGCTAATGTTAGCATCTGCACAGCTAACACATGAAAAACAAATCCAACTTACCACAACATGTTTTCTAGTTGGAAGTGTAAGTAGGCTGAAGTTTGAACATTTCTACTTACACAGATGACAGCGCATGATATAAATGTTATTTTTACTAGTTTGTAAGTAAATATTGAAGAGTTATGACATGTCACTTTTAATGGTGTGGAGTTTGAGTGCTGTCATGTGACTGACAGGCTCTGTTTGATTGGTGAAATGGAGGCAAAGATGACTCGTACTTACACTGGATTGGTGCAACAGGGTCATGTGAAACTGGAAGAAGCCAAAACAATACACGTCATTACAAGCAGTAAACAATAAATTGTATATGAAAAGTAAAATGTATTACAACTACCGGTACTCTGACAAGTACAATTCATCCAAAAAGGTACTTAAGTAAATGTAGCTCATTACTACCCACCTCTATGGGAACATGGCCTTACTATATCCAAAATAAGCCGCACTGTGACCTTAAAGGGGAACATTATCACAATTTCAGAAGGGTTAAAACCATTAAAAATCAGTTCCCAGTGGCTTATTTTATTTTTCGAAGTTTTTTTCAAAATTTTACCCATCTCGCAATATCCCTAAAAAAAGCTTCAAAGTGCCTGATTTTAACCATCGTTATAAACACCCGTCCATTTTCCTGTGACGTCACATAGTGATGCCGATACAAACAAACATGGCGGATAGAACAGCAAGTTTATAGCGACATTAGCTCGGATTCAGACTCGGATTTCAGCGGCTTAAGCGATTCAACAGATTACGCATGTATTGAAACGGATGGTTGGAGTGTGGAGGCAGGTAGCGAAAACGAAATTGAAGAAGAATCTGAAGCTATTGAGCCATATCGGTTTGAACCGTATGCAAGCGAAACCGACGAAAACGACACGACAGCCAGCGACACAGGAGAAAGCGAGGACGAATTCGGCGATCGCCTTCTAACCAACGATTGGTATGTGTTTGTTTGGCATTAAAGGAAACTAGCAACTATGAACTAAGTTTACAGCATATGAAATACATTTGGCAACAACATGCACTTTGAGAGTGCAGACAGCCCAGTTTTCATCAATTAATATATTCTGTAGACATACCCTCATCCGCTCTCTTTTCCTGGGGGTCTGGCGGCAGATTTCTTTGACTTTATCGTTGGAAGTGCATCTGCTTTGAGTGTCGCAGGATATCCACACATTCTTGCCATCTCTGTCGTAGCATAGCTTTCGTCGGTAAAGTGTGCGGAACAAACGTCCAATTTCTTGCCACTTTTGCATCTTTGGGCCACTGGTGCAACTTGAATCCGTCCCTGTTCGTGTTGTTACACCCTCCGACAACACACCGACGAGGCATGATGTCTCCAAGGTACGGAAAACAGTCGAAAAAACGGAAAATAACAGAGCTGATTTGACTCAGTGTTTGCGGATTGCTCCGAGAGCGAATAATAGAAAGGCGTTTAATTCGCCAAAATTCACCCATTTAGAGTTCGGAAATCGGTTAAAAAAATATATGGTCTTTTTTCTGCAACATCATGATATATATTGACGCTTACATAGGTCTGGTGATAATTTTCCCCTTTAAAACGAAGTTACTTACCGAAAGCATGATCATTCCATATCATCACACCTCTAATAGCATTTGTATTGATTTTTAATATTCCAGACTGTGAAAGGAGGGGTTTCAGAGACCAGAATCGAGAAACGGATTGTCATCACAGGAGACTCGGATATCGATCACGATGAGGTATATAGCTCATTTTTCTTGGATATGAGCAGTAATGTGCGAATAAAACACTTCTGTGATTCTCAGAACCCCAACTGAGCCATGTGGCCTTTAAACACATTTATTAACTCTTGTTCTTAAAATCTGAAAAACTGTTGGATTACTGATCTATATAATCCTGCGACCCGCCCCCCTCTTCCCTGTTCTCTGCCCTCCCCCCCTGGTGACCCTTTCTGGCACTGCAAATGTGTACGTAGGCTCTGGCTCAGGCCATAAAGGAGGCTAAAGAACAGCATCCTGACATGTCAGTGACCAAAGTAGTGGTACATAAAGAGACAGAGATCACGCCAGAGGAGGGTGAGGACTGACCCAGGTAAGAGCGAATCCAGTCCTGCTCTCGCTCCCGTCTTGAGCCCACTTCTCCAGATGCTCTGGCATGCCGCTTTCCCGTCAGCGCCTCCAGTTGCCCTGTTTGTGTAGCGAATGCATTGTATTGTAGGCACACGGACATGAGGGATATTGTGTTCTTAGCTTGTAAAGCACAAGCACAAGAAACAGTCCCATCTCATGCTGCTGTGATTCTCATGCAATCTGGTGACTTTTGGTGATAACGCTCCCCCTGCTGGACAGAGAGGTGAACTGCTTGGCAATAACGCAACAGACATATTTGCTTTCATTTGTAATAACTAAAGTCTTAATACTCATGTTTGTACCTAAAACATAGTTTTACTTTGCACTGATTGTTGACTGTGTGTCCTCACAAAGGTTTACATTCCTGCTCAACTGGCTCCTGCAAACATACTGATATCTACCGAAATCTAATCTGGATTTAAGGTGACACGCCCAAGACGCTCACATCGAAACCCAGGCTTTCTTTTATACTAAGACTACACTGCAAAAAGTCAGTGTTCAAAAACAAGATGAAAAAAATACAAAAATTAGAGGTATTTTATTTGAACTAAGCAAAATTATCTGCCAATAGAACAAGAAAATTCGGCTTGTCAAGACTTTCCAAAACAACTAACCTCAATGAACCCAAAAATACCTTAAAATAAGTATATTCTCACTAATAACAAGTGCACTTTTCTTGGTAGAAAAAATAATGAGACCTTTTTGCTCAATATGTTGAAAAATATTGTTAAATAAGTAAATGCTAGTGCCATTATCTTGACATAATGATATGCGCTCAGCATCATGATTTTTTTTTTCATGCTTGAAGTACTTTAAAAAAGTAGTTTTATACTTGTGAGTGTTAATGACACAGCTGTGCACCAGTTGATATTCTAGTTTCAAGCATGTTTTACTCAATATATGTCATCAAATCTCAGCTACAAGCTCCAATATCTTACTGAGATCATTTAGGACCAAAACCCTTAAAACAAGTAAAAGACTCTAACATAAAATCTGCATAGTGAGAAGAATTATCTTATCTGACAGAAAATAAGCAAATATCACCCTTATTTGAGATATTTAATCTTACTTAGATTTCAGTTTTTGCAGTATACCCTACATTGGAACCTCCATTTATGTATGAACTTATTTGGTCCTTGAACAGGGCTTTTAAATGGAGAAGTGAAGCAATTTTTTCCATAAAAAACACAACACACTTGTGAATAATGGGTTCCAGCTTTGACAAATGACCATATTTTAGTAAAGGTTTGTACACTTTGAACACAATTTACCATGCTACACAGTACTGTCTATCAAACAAACATAACGGGGGGGTGATGGATCAACTATCTCTTTATTAAAACAAGTCAAAACAGTACATGGTACCAAATCTGGTACTTTTATTAGCATTGCCCGAACTTTGTTAGTACTACCAGGAATCGATTCACTTGAAATCAAAAGGTACCATACTTGTATACCTTTTGTTGCATGTGACATCGCGTCCGCTTGCAAACTCGGCACCGGCTCAAGCGCCTGGTGTGCAAACAGGCGTACTTGTACTTAGTCAATGTTGGAATTTTGAAAACCGACAAATCAAGCATGCCTGATTTTTTTTTAAAACACTCAAAAATAAGGCTCCACCTTTTAAATTGTGCTATGTCGATGCTCCATATATGAACATTCCATATAAATGTTACTGATTAGCATTAGTAATTGCAACAAAGATACAATTTACAATCAAAACAGCTGGTGCGTAATAAGTACAATACTATCAGTTTAAACACTTTGTAGGATTTAACAAATGACAATACTGGCACATTTAACTTAATGGCAAAGACTTTCCTGACTATGGCCACACACTTAGGACAAACTTAACCCTTGCGCAACGTTCATATTGTTGTTACTCAGCCAGCGTTTGTGGGTCTGATGGACCCGTTGCATTTTGTGGCTTTTAATGCCTCACAATCAAACACTTTTATGTTAAAATACTGATCCCGATAAACATCTGTTCAGAATTTTAACATAAAAGTGTTTGATTGTGAGGCATTAAAAGCCACAAAATGCAACGGGTCCTTCAGACCCACAAACGCTGGCTGAGTAACAACAATATGAACGTTGCACGGAAAATTTCTCTGCCAGTTTCTGCATCCCACAGGGATTCTTCTTTTGTGTTTCTGCACCTGCGGTTCCCACACAAGGTTCCAACATTGTTTGTCAACGCTGTCTGCTCTCATTTTCTCGCACATTTGACCCTCTGATGTTCTGTGTACCTACACTCTGACCTCCTCCTGTCTAGACCTACTGTGCGTGTGCGTGTGCGTGTGGGGTACACAGAACATCAATTTCCACACTTCTAATAGCCTCGGGGGACCCGGACATCAAATCAAATCAAATCAAATCAACTTTACTTATAAAGCACATTTAAAATTTACCACAGGAGTAGCCAAAGTGCTGGACAATGGGCAGGTTAAAAGATAATACGAGTACCGAGCAAACAACACAACACAAACAGAACACGATAAAAAATAAATAAATAAAATAGAATAAATAAAAACAGGTTCACAGCAGGTGTATTATGGGGCGCCATTGCAGGATGGATATCACTCAGTGTTAAAAGCCATGGAATAAAAGTATGTTTTAAGAGAGATTTAAAAACAGGAAGAGAGGAGGCTTGTCTAATACTCAGAGGTAGGTCGTTCCAGAGCTTGGGAGCAGCAGTGGCGAAAGCTCTGTCACCTCTAAGCTTTAGCCTTGTGTCAGGGACCGTCAACAGCAGCTGATCGGCTGATCTTAAGGATCGGGTGGGGCAGTAAGGCTGAAGGAGGTCGGAGAGATAGGTTGGCGCAAGGTTGTTTAGATATTTAAAAACAAATAAAAGGAGTTTAAAATTGATTCGATAACGCACAGGGAGCCAGTGAAGGGACGCTAATATAGGGGTGATGTGCTCACGTCTGCGGGTCTGTGTTAGCAGACGAGCAGCAGAGTTCTGCACGAGCTGCAGGCGGGCGAGGGAGGCCTGGCTAATCATCTTATATGTAATAGAAATGTGTAGGGGGGGTGTATGGTGTGTGGTCATTAAATATGTATTCTGATATATGTTCTTCACAGAAAATGAGCCAAAGTCAGTGAGTCTCAGTTTGAAAAGTTAATCAATTGTATCATTTTTCTTTTAATAAAAAAAATGGAAACGGGTCCCACAGACCCGAACACCACACTTGTATGCATACTTACAAATGATACTCAGAAGTGTAAGAAAACTAAATATAACAACTGGACAGCACAGTTATAATTATCAGCTCTCTTTTGAATGTTACATGATTTTATTATTACACAAATTAACATTAACACATAAAAGTACTAAAAATTGGTAGCATTGTACCAATTCCCAGGTACCGGAAATTGGTACAATATGAATATGAAGTCGAACATCTTTTAAAAAGGTAATTTAATTTAAAGAATGTATTTCTTCTTATGTTCATGATTATGACACGCATCTCAAAAAGTTCAATAAACTAGTTTGCGCATTCATCAGCAAATAAAGTGCAAAATCTTTAATTGGGCTGAATTAAACTCCTTAGATCAAATAACTTCAGTACAATCTTTTAATACATTGTCATGCACCCGTACATCTCAAGAATATCAGCCTGCATGTCAGTTATGCCTTATCGGTGACAAAGTATTATTTTTACTGTTAATAGTATCGACATTTCAACTCTGATTTTTGCTGCTCTTTTTGTTTTTTTAGTTTTCTTGACTAAATGTGTGCACATCCTCATTTCACACTTTGCATTTTGAGTGCATTCGTGTGGAGAAGAAGGTCATGACACCCTCTTATATTTTACAGTCCCAGTCCATGTAGAACACAGGTAGAGTTGCCAACCGTCCCTTGAAAAACCGTATCGTCACATTTTTTAGAGACAAAAGTAAGCGTATTGAACTGTCAAGGGACAGACTGTATTTGTATTACCGTGAACATAAAAAGGTCTGTTAAATATCAATACAGCAGATTCCATATAATACAGCTCTAACAACAGTTTTCCGCAGGCTAAGGCTAAACCCAATGGTCGTATCTGATCGCCTATCTGCCAATTCTATTACAGTCCAACTTTTCTGGCATTGTTCGTCTTGCCTTGGCTGCTGTCACTCTGCCTCAGCATGGCGACAGCTTGCTAGAATGATCTGTCAAGCTTCTGGCAATCACACTAAATGTGACCTTTTACCACGAATACATTTTTCTGTTAAAAAAAAAAAAGAAACTAATTTGGGAATTTTGGAGATCGTTTTTTTCTGAGCTACATGTGGCTATCACATCTAGGAGGTACATGCTAACTTAATAGCATTACTAGCTCACTTATTTAGAAGTGACATTTAGCAACTCTGCTCTCTTGTTGGTATAATAATGTCTTGTCATCAAAACACTAGTTGCGTATCTAAGTTGTTCAACTTAAACATAGTGTGTCCGGCTTTATGATAGTTACACCACACTTGATGATAGTCACACTACTTTTTATGATAGTGACACTACACTTTATGATAGTCACACTACACTTTATGATAGTCACACTACACTTGATGATAGTGACACCACACTTTATGATAGTCACACTACTTTTTATGATAGTGACACTACACTTTATGATGGTCACACTACACTTTATGATAGTGACACTACACTTTATGACAGTGACACTATACTTTATGATAGTCACACTACACTTTATGATAGTCACACTACACTTTATGATAGTCACACTACTTTTTATGATTGTGACACTACATTTTATGATTGTGACACTACACGTTATGATAGTGACACTACACTTAATGATAGTGACACTACACTTTATGATAGTCACACTACTTTTTATGATAGTCACACTACACTTTATGATAGTCACACTACACTATATGATAGTCACACTACACTTGATGATAGTGACACCACACTTTATGATAGTCACACTACTTTTTATGATAGTGACACTACACTTTATGATGGTCACACTACACTTTATGATAGTGACACTACACTTTATGACAGTGACACTACACTTTATGATAGTGACACTACACTTTATGATAGTCACACTACTTTTTATGATTGTGACACTACACTTCATGATTGTGACACTACACGTTACGATAGTGACACTACACTTAATGATAGTGACACTACACTTTATGATAGTCACACTACTTTTTATGATAGTCACACTACACTTTATGATAGTCACACTACACTTTATGATAGTCACACTACATGTTATGATTGTGACACTACATTTTATGATAGTGACACTACACTTTATGATAGTCACACTACTTTTTATGATAGTCACACTACTTTTTATGTTAGTCACACTACACTATATGATAGTCACACTACATTTTATGATTGTGACACTACATTTTATGATAGGGACACTACACTTTATGAAAGTCACTACACTTTATGATAGTCACACTACATTTTATGATAGTGACACTACACTATATGATAATCACACTACACTATATGATAATCACACTACACTATATGATAGTCACACTACATTTGATGATAGTGACACTACACTATATGATAGTCACACTACATTTTATGATAGTCACACTACATTTTATGATAGTGACACTATACTTTAGGATAGTCACACTACATTTTGTGATAATGACACTACACATTATGATAGTCACACTACATTTTATGACAGTAGCACTACATTTTATGATGGTGACACTACACTTTATGATAACCATACTACATTTTATGATAGTGACACTACACTTTATGAAAGTCACACTACACTTTATGATAGTCACACAACATTTTATTCAAGGTGACACTACACTTTATGATAGTCACACAACCTTTTATTAAAGGTGACACTACACTTTATGATAGTCACTACATTTTATTAAAGGTGGCACTACACTTTATGATATTGACACTACACTTTATAATAGCCACACTACATTTTATTAAAGGTGGCACTACACTTTATGATAGTGACACTACACTTTATAATAGCCACACTACATTTTATGATAGTGACACTACACTTTATGATAGTCACTACATTTTATTAAAGGTGGCACTACACTTTATGATAGTCACGCTACATTTTATGATAGTGACACTACACTATATGATAGTCACACTACATTTTATGATAGTGACACTACACTATATGATAGTCACACTACATTTTATGATAGTGACACTACACTATATGATAGTCACACTACAGTTTATGATAGTGACACTACACTATATGATAGTCACACTACACTTTATGATAGTGACACAACACTATATGATAGTCACACTACATTTTATGATAGTGACACTACACTATATGATAGTCACACTACATTTTATGATAGTGACACTACATGTTATGATAGTCACACTACATTTTATGACAGTGACACTACACTATATGATAGTCACACTACATTTTATGATAGTGACACTACATGTTATGATAGTCACACTACATTTTATGATAGTGACACTACACTATATGATAGTCACACTACACTTTATGATAGTGACACAACACTATATGATAGTCACACTACATTTTATGATAGTGACACTACACTATATGATAGTCACACTACATTTTATGATAGTGACACTACATGTTATGATAGTCACACTACATTTTATGACAGTGACACTACACTATATGATAGTCACACTACATTTTATGATAGTGACACTACATGTTATGATAGTCACACTACATTTTATGATAGTGACACTACACTATATGATAGTCACACTACATTTTATGATAGTGACACTACATGTTATGATGGTCACACTATACTTTAGGATAGTCACACTACACTTTATGATAGTCACACTACAGGGGTCTCCAACAGTTAGTTACTGATGATAGAGTAACTCCCTAAAGTGTCAAATGGCCACCTTTAGACAGCCCTGTCCTAACTAGGTGCCATTGTTGATGTAGTTAGTGTGAGCATGGAGCTGCATGCAAGAAGCGAGCCTGGTAAAGTGCACCAAATTGCTACTTCCTCCCCCCGACCCGCCTCCCCCCCCCCGTCTCTTTTTGAGTTGTTGGAGGTTTTTGGCTCTTAAGCTGGTGATATTCATTAGCTCTTACTGCAACAACAAATCCCAAATGTGGCAGGTTTGGGATGAACCAACATGTATGCGTGTGTGTGCGTGCGTGTGTGACTCACCAAATGGGAATGCTGGGCTTTGTCTCCGCTGCCTTGTACTCTGTGCAATAGTGTGTGTGTGTTGTAGTCATAGTACTGCATTACTAACATGATAGTTTTCTTTGCAGCGTCTTAGATGCTGTCTTCTTCTGGCATAGATACACACAGCGCTGGGGTGGCTACACATCTATTATTAATTATATCTCCATTACATTTATCATCTAGCTTGTCATGGCTTGCACATGATACGCGTAAGTTTGCATATATGCCAATAACTCCCCATATATGCCTGTCTGCATCTTTGCTAAGTAGATCTATGTTCTTTTACCTCTTCAGAGGGCTCTCTGAAGCTAATGCTAATACAAGCTAGTACAGCAGAACCTCTTGTGGTCAGGACACTCCAGAAAGTATCGGAACTAAAAATCCATCTGTTGCAGAGTCAAACTGTCACTGTCATAAAACCTTTATTGTCATTCATTGAAATGATAACTGAAGGGTGTTATTTACTGTTGTTATTGTCAAATTGTAGTATATAACAAGTACATGTTTTAACTTTAATAATGATTTGTAGTGCATGAGAAAGTGAACATTTAACTGTCACTGACCACATGCTCATTGATGGGCCTGTATTGCACAGCAGCGACACAACCATACTTGCCAACCCTCTCGATTTTTCCGGGATACTCCCAAATTTCAGGGCAACCATTCTCTCTCGAATGTCTGCTGATTTTCACCCAGACAACAATATTAAGGGCGTGCCGTGATGGCACTGCCTGTAGCGCCCTCTACAACCTGTACAAACAGCGTGCCAGCCCAGTCACATGTTGAATTTGGCTTCTGTACACACATGTAAGTGACTGCAAGGCATACTTGGTCAACAGCCCCACAGGTCACACTGAGGGTGGCCGTATAAACAACTTTAACACTGTTACAAAGATGCACCACACTGTGAACCCACACCAAACAAGAATGACAAACACATTTCGGGAGAACATCCGCACCGTAACACAACATAAACACAACAGAACAAATACCCAGAATCCCACGCAGCCCTAACTCTTCCGGGCTAGAAGTTACCAGCTACCATCAAACCCCGCCCCCCACACATCAACCACCCCCCCTTTGGCGTCGGTTGAGGTGGGCGGGGTTTGGTGGTAGCTGGTGTGTATCTTCTAGCCCGGAAGAGTTAGGGCAGCAAGGTGTTCTGGGTATTTGTTCTGTTGCGTTTATGTTGTGTTACGATGCAGATGTTCCCCCGAAATGTGTTTGTCATTATTGTTTGGTGTGGGTTCACAGTGTGGCGCATATTTGTAACAGTGTTAAAGTTGTTTATACGGCCACCAGTGTGACCTGTATGGCTGTTGATCAAGTATGTCTTGCAGTCACTTACGTGTGTCTGCAGAAGCCTCATACAACATGTGACGACAGGTTGTAGAGGACGTTAAAGGCAGTGCCATCACGGCACGCCCTTAATATTGTGTCCGGGTTAAAATCGGGACAAATTCGGGAGATTGCCGGGAGGGGCACTGAAATTCGGGAGTCTCCCGTACAAATCGGGAGGGTTGGCAAGTATGTTGCTAGGGCGGGATAGCCATTCAAAGAAGGTGATTTCATTAAAAAGTACATGTTAGATTTTTTTTAAGAAATCTTTTCTTGCGGCCCAGCCTCACCCAGTTTCTGCATCCAGTGTCCCCCAGGTAAATTGAGTTTGAGACCCCTGCTTTAGAGCATATGCAAAGGCGGGTTAACCTGCTCACTGGATTTTTTTTTTTTTTTTAAACTACATTAGGGTCCTTGAGAGTGCATGGGAGTTTGCCCAACCAGTCTAGATGTGTTTTGTGGACTTGGAGAAGGCATTCGACCGTGTCTCTCGGGAGGTCCTGTGGGGAGTGCTCAGAGAGTATGGGGTATCGGACTGTCTGATTGTGGCAGTCCGCTCCCTGTATGCTCAGTGTCAGAGCTTGGTCCGCATTGCCGGCAGTAAGTCGGACACGTTTCCAGTGAGGGTTGGACTCCGCCAAGGCTGCCCTTTGTCACCGATTCTGTTCAGAACTTTTATGGACAGAATTTCTAGGCGCAGTCAAGGCGTTGAGGGGATCTGGTTTGGTGGCTGCAGGATTAGGTCACTGCTATTTGCAGATGATGTGGTCCTGATGGCTTCATCTGGCCAGGATCTTCAGCTCTCACTGGATCGGTTCGCAGCCGAGTGTGAAGCGACTGGGATGAGAATCAGCACCTCCAAGTCCGAGTCCATGGTTCTCGCCCGGAAAAGGGTGGAGGGCCATCTCCGGGTTGGGGAGGAGATCTTGCCCCAAGTGGAGGAGTTCAAGTACCTCGGAGTCTTGTTCACGAGTGAGGGAAGAGTGGATCGTGAGATCGGTGCGGCGTCTTCAGTAATGCGGACGCTGTATCGATCCGTTGTGGTGAAGAAGGAGCTGAGCCGGAAGGCAAAGCTCTCAATATACCGGTCGATCTACGTTCCCATCCTCACCTATGGTCATGAGCTTTGGGTTATGACCGAAAGGACAAGATCACGGGTACAAGCGGCCGAAATGAGTTTCCTCCGCCGGGTGGCGGGGCTCTCCCTTAGAGATAGGGTGAGAAGCTCTGCCATCCGGGGGAGCTCAAAGTAAAGCCGCTCCTCCTCCACATCGAGAGGAGCCAGATGAGGTGGTTCGGGCATCTGGTCAGGATGCCACACGAACGCCTCCCTAGGGAGGTGTTAGGGCACGTCCGACCGGTAGGAGGCCACGGGGAAGACCCAGGACACGTTGGGAAGACTATGTCTCCCGGCTGGCCTGGGAACGCCTCGGGGTCCCACAGGAAGAGCTGGACGAAGTGGCTGGGGAGAGGGAAGTCTGGGCTTCCCTGCTTAGGCTGCTGCCCCCGCGACCCGACCTCGGATAAGCGGAAGAAGATGGATGGATGGATGGATGGATACATTAGGATGTCGAATACAGCTGCAGCTGTAATTGTGTTAGCGTTATTTGGAGCAATTCTACATCTAGCCAATGTTCTTCAGTCATACAAGTGTAATAGTAAGTTAGCTGTTGTTCATATTACAACATCACCACATCATTTGTAAGTGTAAAGGAAGTTCATCTTTGTCAAGATGACATGCAAAGTGACGCTGGACTTTGTGAGATTTTACGTCAAAATTTGGTTTGGAATGTGTTGGAGTTTAGAGGTTCTGCTGGACTGGATTTATTTTTTGTGGTGGGCCCTGTTCAAACCTGGCAAGAACATGTCTGCCTTAGCTTGCCTCCAAGATCAATTATTTTGCCCAAATAGCACATTGAATCCATAATCTTTTTTGCTTTTTCAGACATTTTAGTCGGTCAACTGTGATTTTTTTTACATTACTCGTTAGGGTAGCACATGTGACCAGACCAGGTGTGAACAGCCGTCCTGACGTCTTCCTTCTTAAGACCGCAGCACACACTGACCTTGTTTCTCCTCTGCTCTTCCAGGACTAACCGCTGCATCCAACAATTCCAACATTTGACGCCGGGAATATAAAGCCTCCTGTTCCTCTTCCTCCTCCAAATGTTGCAGCTTGCCCGCTAGTCGCAACCATCCAACCTGCAGAAGTAAAAATCAATGCATGATGCGACGACGCAATACGGCATTATTATTCTTATTATTATTATCACACGCCCTGCGAGATTACCCTCCAAAGTTTTTGTTTTTTTAAAGATGATTAATAATAGTGGTCCTCACGCCCGTGTTCAGCAAAGTTGCTTCCACTGCCTTATCCCGTTTTTAAAATGACTGGGTCATTGTTGTAGCAGGTTTTTTTTATTTATGTCGTCAAGCCATATCACTCCAGATTTATTCTGTCACAGCAGCAACTATTTACCCTTCCTGTGCGCTCACAGTCCAATGGTTTTTCTACCTGGTGTTTGCCACTAAATACAACTTAGCTCAGCAGAAAGATTTCCTCATTTGTACTTGAACTGAATTTTTTTTTTAATATCAGTATTTTATGTTTTCGTTCTCATGGAAACCATCCACGCTACGACAAGGCCAGGCTTATTCTGAAAGGAACCAAGTAGATGCTAACGTGCCTGCGCAAGGCTTTGAACGTCCCCCGAGGGGAGACGACGCCGCTGCGAGGTTGAGCGTGAGGCCTCAACCGGACGCGACGACTCCACCTTTCCCCGAATTGTGACGTGTCCACCGTGCTCCTCACCACTAGCCAAGTATTCTCCACTCTCACCTCTTGTACTCCTAATTGGTGATGTTAAAACGTGGCAGATGTCAAGTGTCTTTGTTCCGAATTGTTTGCCGATTAATAAAAAGTTGATATCACAACTGAAACTTTTTGATATCACTTCTGGTTTCTTGTCTTTTAGAGGTGAAGCCACTTTTTCGTAAGTGTAAAAAGAAGTTAACCATTATAAAGCACATGACATGTCTAAGTGACACTGGACAAAAGTGAGCAACATTAGATTTGACATATTTTAATGAAAAAAAATGTGTTTAGACCTGCTGTGCACACTTGAAACTAGTTTTTATTAAGCATCAAAATTTCAACTGTTTGTCTTTAGATTACTCCTATTTGCTTTTTTTCCCTATTTTAAAAAATATTCCAAATAAACTTGTATTCATGTATATTGTGGGGAGAACACACTTTAAACACAGTACTATGTCCTTTCCAGTCAAGATTTCATATTTTCTGACATTAAATCATTAAAAATGTTAAAAGAAAAAGACA
>NC_084566.2:32729124-32741624 GCF_033978685.3 Nerophis lumbriciformis | reverse complement strand
TACCGTCCAGACCTGTCATCCCTCAACAAGTGCAGCGAAATTGTATCAGCATGCCGCCACAGACGGAAACACCTCCTAGGTAACACATGAGCCAATCACCACGCCCCTACGCCAGCCTGTATCCACCCACTCTGTGCCCTATATAAACCATGGTATGCGAATGCTCCCATTAAAATCTCCTGACGATTGAGGGTACCCCCCCTCATGAAACAGGCCTGTAGAGATGAAATAGTCTTGTGATTTTTTTTCCCACACATACATATATATATATATATATATATATATATATTCATATATATATATATATATATACAGGGGCGCCGAAAAGGGGGGGTAAAGGAGACGGATTCTAGGGGCCCATGATGGAGGGGGGCCCAGAGAGGTCCCTAATGATGATGAAATTATAATACAGAAAAAATAATGACACTGTGTTGGGGGCCCTGTAAAGATTATTTTCATGGGGCCCAAAATCCCTAAGTTGAAAAACTTATTGGGGTGTTACCATTTAGTGGTCAATTGTACGGAATATGTACTGTACTGTGCAATCTACTAATAAAAGTTTCAATCAATCAATCAATGCCGAGTGACTAGTCCTCTCCTATATAGACAGTACTATTGCAGTACCACTCCGGGCCGCTAGGTGTCAGCCAGCCCACTCGGTGTTCCCTGCGCGGCGCGGCAGTGACAACAAGACGAGGAGGAAGAGGCGCAACGACAGCTTCTCTTTGGATCGTCGACTGCCTTCCTTGCGTGACAACACGGGGATCGCCTTCGAGATTCGGGTAGGAAACATTTCCCTTTCCCTCGCCTCTCCCCCCACGCCGTGCGACGACTCAGGAAGCCCGGCGCGGGGTTCGTTTAAGGCAGGTTTTGTTTCGCCGTGTTCCCGCTGTTTGCGTGTGTAAAGACACGGGAACATGCCAGCGGAGCCAAAATGGCTGGGCGCAGTGAAATGTGAAATATTCTCGCTCAGGGTCTCCTCCTCTGCGGGGCTTGTCACGCTAAACCCCGGGCTTGTTAACGCGACACTCGGCATCTTTTGTGAGCGGGTTTGTTTCTGTTGACTTTATTCGCATTACTGCAGCTTAGCTTGCCTATATAGGCCTATCCCCCCCCCCCTCCTGAGCAATTTATGCATGGTCTATTTAGCGACTTGTGCTAACTTTTTAAGCCGAGCAAGCACCTGTACTTCGGCCTTAATAGTTCTGGAAGTCTTCCGTCCCTCACTGGTGTTGGTCCCTCCCCTCCAGGTTGCTCCCATGTCAGAATTAGTGATGGGTTGATGAGGCGTCATGAAGCGTTTCGACACATTGCAAAACTGTATTGATACTGTGTCGCTAAATACTGACATCTGCTGAACATTAAAAATCTTTACAGGCAACCTATGGACCGACTCAACTGACACTGATTTTATGACCTAGTACAGCATACTTGCCAACCCTACCGGATTTTCCGGGAGACTCCCGAAATGCAGCGCCTCTTCTGAAAACCTCCCGGGACAAATTTTCTCCTGAAATTCAGGTGGCGCTGGAAGCCACGCCCCTTCCAGCTCCATGCAGACCTGAGTGACGTGTCAACAGCCTGTATTCACGTCCGCTTTCCCACAATATAAACAGCGTGCCTGCCCAAACGGCATGGCGTAGTGGGTAGAGCAACCGTGCCAGAAACCTGAGGGTTGCAGGTTCGCTCCCCGCCTCTTACCATCCAAAAAATCGCTGCCGTTGTGTCCTTGGGCGGGACACTTCACCCTTTGCCCCCGGTGCCACTCACACCGGTGAATTGAATGATGAATGATAGGTGGTGGTCGGAGGGGCCGTTGGCGCAAATTGCAGCCACGCTTCCGTCAGTCTACCCCAGGGCATCTGTGGCTATGAAAGTAGCTTACCACCACCAGGTGTGAATGTTTGATGGGTTCTACATGTAAAGCAACTTTGGGTACTTAGAAAAGCGCTATATAAATCCCAGTTATTATTAAACACGTTATAACTGTAGAATGATGGAGGGCGAGTTCTTGGTTTCTTACGTGGGTTTATTGTTAGGCAGTTTCATCAACGTCCTCCCAGCGTGGCAACAACACACAACAACAGCAGTCATGTTTTATTCTACCGTAAAGCAGTTCGTCTACCGTAAACAGCAATGTTGTTGTAATATATTGAGTTGGAGGCAATAACCAGGCGAGGTAATGAAGTACGTCTCTTTACTGTAGACTTCAGAACAGACTCACACACTTGACGTCAGGTGCGCAACACCAAGTAAATCGTTGGCCAACCAAAAAGTAACCCCAGTACGCTATAGCCATACTTTCCAACCCTCCCGAATTTTCCGGGAGACTCCCGAAATTCAGCGCCTATCCCGAAAACCTCCCGGGACAAATATTCTCCCGAAAATCTCCCGATTTTCAGCCGGAGCTGGAAGCCACGCCCCCTCCAGCTCCATGTGAACTTGAGTGAGGACAGCCTTTTTTCATGACGGGAGGACAACAGGGTGACAAGAACTAAATCATCCAGACTAGAGATAAATTGTGTTATTATGTTTATCTTACCTAAAAATAAATATATTTATTAATTTAAAAAAACCCAACTAAATACGTTTTTACTATATTTTGCTAAAAACATCAAAATTAATTGTATTTTTATTTGCATTTTTTCATGACTCCTTATTACATCCAGCCATATAATTATACATTAAAATAAACATATTTGAAATAATTGATTTTAAATTATCATAATAATTCATTTAAAATGACCATATTTAATTATTAATATAATTGCTTGTTTATCAACAACTTTAGCATTTTATTCATTACATTTTGAAACTCTCAGAAGCCAAGTTATGTTATATTCCTTAATATTTATTTATGCAAGTTTGAAGTATCAATGATCTAAACACAGTTTTGTTTGCATATTTTCAGGATGTAGATATATATATATATATATATAAATAAAATACTTGACTTGGTCAATTCTAGCTGTCAATATACTCCTCCCCTCTTAACCACGCCCCGCCCCACCCCGACCACGCCCCCACCTCCCGAAATCGGAGGTCTCAAGGTTGGCAAGTATGGCTATAGCCTACATTCACCAGGAGATGGCAACAGACAAACATAGATCACTCTATTACATTCCTCCCCTTTTAGAAATGTAGAAGTTACTCAAAATAAATAAACAACCCAACCAAAAAATGCAGCAGCTCAATTAAAAAACTGTACTTAAGCCACATTCTTTTTTTCTTTTTTTTAGTACTGAATTCTTAACCCTCATTTGTAAACAATAACATGCTTATTATACAAACAGTATTTGTACACCTTTAACACAGATTTTTATACTGTCTTCAGAGATTCAGTTTTTTTGGTGGTACTCGAAACCTTTCTGGGTACCTGCGAAAGGGTGTTCAGCATGGTTAGAAAAATAGTGACAGAGAATAGAACAAGGATGGACAATTCAACCCTTAACTCAACAATGAGTAGATGAGTGTTATGTGTGTGTATATGTGTAAATAAATGAACACTGAAATTCAAGTATTTCTTTTATTTATATATATATATATATGAAATACTTGACTTGGTGAATTCTAGCTGTAAATATACTCCTCCCCTCTTAGCCACGTCCCCACCCTCCACCCCCACCTCCCGAAATCGGAGGTCTCAAGGTTGGCAAGTATGTAGTACAGGGGTCGGCAACCATCAGCATACAAAGAGCCATTTAAGCCCATATATCCCCAAATAAAACCCACCTAGAGCCGCAAACTCTGTTTGATTTCTGAACCTGTTCAGTGGCCTAGTGGTTAGAGCAGACCTGGGCATTATGCGGCCCGCGGGCCACATCCGGCCCTTTGTGCGTCCCTGTCCGGCCCACGTGAGGCCAATCATAAATTACAAAATACATTTTTAAAAGTATCTATGTCGAGTGTGCAATACAACGGTGCTGCTTTTGTTTTGAAAAGCGTTATTTGTATTACTTCCGTGTGGACGTATGCGCGTGCGTGATTGTGAACAGCTGCAATCACAAATTACAAAATAAAGTTGAAAAAACATCTATGTCGTGCGCGCAATACAACTGTGCTGCTTTTATTTTGAAAAGTGTTATTTATGGACGTACGTCCGTGTGTAACCTGTGAGTGAAGGTGCACAGCGACAAGTGATGCACGGTTTACACCCGAGACGCTAAAAAGAGAAAAGTTGATGACGAATGCCGTATTTTCAACTAGACATGGTCTGCCAAGCAACGTTCCCTCTAAGGTGCGCGCCTGCGCAATTGCGCACTGCTCAAGCGTCCTGTGCGCACAGCAAATATATGCCGCGCAACAAATCAAACCCATCTGAATTCTAAACAAAATAAACACATAATTTATTCTGTGTAATTTTGCAATGCAACTTTGAGTGACAGTGGCAACAAGAGGCCCGAACAATGTTTGTCAACACCGTTCAATTGAACACCGTTCAATTATTGTAACGGCTATCGAGATGCTTTGAGGCCAGGAATTATATCGATCACTTTATTGAGCAAAACTGTTTATATTCGGCCATAACCACACCAAAAACATGAGTAAGACACTTCTATCTCGAAAAACTAGTCATTTTCTGCCGTACAAACCAGGCGAAAACCAACTTGTCATCTGTCACCAACACGCATACCACTAAGCCACTGGTGCGTTTATGGCCACACAAAAAGTCGGACAACTCAAACACCACAGTCATACGTGTGCTTATTTTACTGCCATTTATTATTAATGTTAATTCATTTATATTAATCGTGGAATGCTGTTACGAGAGAAAGTTACAGGAATGCACACTTCATCCTATGCTTACATTTCATTGTGCAACATAAGAATGTTTAAGGGCAACTAAATGTGATCTCTGAAAGGGGCACAAATGATTTCCAAAGCAGTGCTTTTGGTGTAAAGTTAAGTTAGGTTAAATGAAAGTATTATTATTATTATTAATTATTATTATTATTATTTATCTTACGGTATATATAAAAAAAAATAATAATAATAATAATAATAATGTTGTCGATGTGGCCCTGCAGCAGTGCTCGGGTTGCTCATGCGGCCCCCGGTAAAAATTAATTGCCCACCCCTGGGTTATAGTGTCCGCCCTGAGATCAGTAGGTCGTGAGTTCAAACCCTGGCCGAGTCATACCAAAGACTATAAAAATGGGACCCATTACCTCCCTGCTTGGCACTCAGCATCAAGGGTTGGAATTGGGGGTTAAATCACCCAAAATGATTCCCGGGCGCGGCCACCACTGCTGCTCACTGTTCCCCTCACCTCCCAGGGGGTGAACAAGGGGATGGGTCAAATGCAGAGGGTAATTTCACCACACCTAGTGTGTTTGTGACTATCATTGGTACTTTAACTTTAACTTTAAAATGACGATAACACCACTTATAGTTTCGTTACACTTGCGCTATAGAATTTATGAAATCAAACACATGACAAAAAAACCACTCACATTTTATTTCTGGGTATAACGAAGCAAATCACCAAATTATTTGGAACATTAGAGAAAAATGCAGTGGTACTTCCCTTATTAATGAATAAATAAAAAAAATCAACTCACTCCAATATTCTGCGGCTAATTTGACTAAAAAGGGAAAACAACAACCTTGTCATCAATGAAAGAAAATAAATAAAATGATGATGAATCGTGGCTGTGACATACATTTTAATCGACAATATATCAAAATGTTTTATTTTCATATGACAAAATCCCAGAACTCTCCAAAAAATAAAAACTGTTGAATTAAAATAAAATAGCATTTAATAAATTAAGTATTTGTTGACATTGTGTTTCACAGCCAAAGGGAGCCACGGTGGAGGCATGAAAGGGCCGTAGGTTGCAGACCCCCGACCTAGTATATACAATAATATAAACCAAGTCATTGTATTTCATTTCGGATTATTTCATATCTTCATTTAAATAAAAATATATTTCTTATCTTTTTTAGATACAGTCAATAAATGTGAACATGTATCATAACATGGAAATCTAAGAGAACGTGTTGTGAATGAGGATGCTGGTGGACTGGGATTTTTTTATTTCTTATTTTTTTTAAACATTTTTATTTTAAAAAAAACAGTTTTTACAACGTATTAAATTTTAGACGATTTCTCTTCTTAGTTATTATTTCTCCGGCTGACAGCATTGTGGAGGTGGATTTGTTAATGTACGACAATTCTGTCGTACAAATGCGACATTTAACCTGCAGAAAATATGAATAGTACACTAAGAATCATTTTGAATTCTAATCATGTGGAAACTTTGAGAGAACAGGATGAAACGACAAGGAATTGAACACAAATACCTTTTTTTCCGATATATGATCAAAATATTCCCACACGGCGGAAATCTTTCTTTTTGCCTGAGGCTCCTCCATGATCTCCGACGACGATAAATTACAAATGACCAACGACAGAAGTGCGGCGATTCTGTTGGCAGCAGCATCTCGTTGACCGATGCGCTTCCTTATAAACACTTTGGCGCGCAGGCATCAGTTCGGCACAGTTCGCGTATCGGTCACGTGACCCAAACAGCTCATGATCGGTCACGTGACTTTCTAAAAGCGGTACGAGCACCGACACAGGGTTTTGCTCTATGAGCTCGACGCATGCGCCAAGCCCATCACTAGTCAGAATTATTGCGATACATCGACTACGAACACCTGTACTTCGGCCTTAATAGTTCTGGAAGTCTTCCGTCACTCACTGTTGTTGGTCCCTCCCCTCCAGGTTGCTCCCATTCCGGCGGAAACATGTCAGAATTATTGCGATACATCGACTACGAACACCTGTATTTAGGGATGATACTCAAAACCGGTTTTCCCTGTTGTTCAATAAGAAAAGAACCGAGTCCTCGGAATCAAATCCCTTTTTAAAAACTGGTACCTGTTTTCGAGACTACTATAGTAAAGAAAAAGAGTTGGTTCTTTATTCGAATCCCGTCCCGACCAGAAATGCCCTTTGAGACATCACAAAAAATGACGTCACGTAGCTCAGTCATTAGGCGCAGATAGGGAAAGCAGGAAAAACAATGGACCGGAAAAAGCGCTCCAAGGTGTAATAAAGTTCAAAACAAAAGGTATAATCCAAAGAATAACTTTACTGAGAGATTTGAGCAGGGTACAAACACATGACCAACACTTTTACGACCAAGCGGAAACATAGCAACCAGGCTAGCAACGCACCTCCTTTACGGCAGCTGTCGCAGCGTTCTTAAAGCAACCGCAGCACATACATATATATACAACATATATCTCCCTATTTTAACTTTGGTTTTTCTTTCCTTGTAATTAAAACAAAATCACACTGTATATGTGTTGTCTGTCTAATTATAAATAATGCAGACGAGGCGTGTTGGCTGAGTTCTTGACGTTTACTTTCACAGCGTGCTCATAACCTCATTCTTAGCTGCCGGCTGGCGACATGCAACAACACTTTTCGGGGCTACCGCGCATGCTCGTCACTCCCGTTGCATGCTGGGTAGTGTAGTTGTTATATTCCCTAGCCTAGCTCATAACATAACATATTTCCCCCTATAAGGAAATAATGTTAACTCAATAAAGTGTATTTCTTTTTTTAGCTTTAACTTTTCATTTTTTAGCATTGTAACCACATTTGCAAACAACTTTTCTCTTCATAGAATTTTCTTTCAATAAAGAAATAAAGTGCAAAAAAGTCAAAGCATCATAACAAACAGTTATGTCAAATAGCAGCAGAAGTGCACTTTTTGGAGAGCTGTATTATTTTCAGTTTTGTGCCCAATGGACTGATTTTATTTAACACTATATTATTATTTATACACCTATAGTGATCACAGAGACAGGTTGTTTTTGTGTTACTGTATATATTTGTTTTTCTGAAAAATCCCACTTAATATACTTTGGGTAACAACAGTCAATATTTGTTTATTTTATTTTTTTAGGGGGGTAACAGTCATTATTTATGTATTTATTAGATTTTATTTTTTTCTTATATAATAAAAGTGAGCTTTTGTTAAACCAAATATTGTGGGGGTTTTTCCAGATACAACAACCTATCTGGACTCGATAAGAGAATCGATAAGGAAACGGTTCGATAAGAGGATTCGATAATAGGCTCGAACTTGATAATTTCCTGTCAAACATCATCCCTACCTTCGGCTTAATAGTTCTGGAAGTCTTCCGTCACTCACTGTTGTTGGTCCCTCCCCTCCAGGTTGCTCCCATTCCGGCGGAAACATGTCAGAATTATTGCGACACATCGACTACGAACACCTGTACTTCGGCTTAAAGGGGAACATTATCACAATTTCAGAAGGGTTAAAACCATTCAAAATCAGTTCCCAGTGGCTTATTTTATTTTTCGAAGTTTTTTTCAAAATTTTACCCATCACGCAATATCCCTAAAAAAAGCTTCAAAGTGCCTGATTTTAACCATCGTTATATACACCCGTCCATTTTCCTGTGACGTCACATAGTGATGCCAATACAAACAAACGTGGCGGTTAGAACAGCAAGGTATAGCGACATTAGCTCGGATTCAGACTCTGATTTCAGCGGCTTAAGCGATTCAACAGATTACGCATGTATTGAAACGGATGGTTGTAGTGTGGAGGCAGGTAGCGAAAACGAAATTGAAGAAGAAACTGAAGCTATTGAGCCATATCGGTTTGAACCGTATGCAAGCGAAACCGACGAAAACGACACGACAGCCAGCGACACGGGAGAAAGCGAGGGCGAATTCTGCGATCGCCTTCTAACCAACGATTGGTATGTGTTTGTTTGGCATTAAAGGAAACTAACAACTATGAACTAGGTTTACAGCATATGAAATACATTTGGCAACAACATGCACTTTGAGAGTGCAGACAGCCCAGTTTTCATCAATTAATATATTCTGTAGACATACCCTCATCCGCTCTCTTTTCCTGAAAGCTGATCTGTCCAGTCCAGTTGGAAATGCATCTGCTTTGAGTATCGCAGGATATCCACACATTCTTGCCATCTCTGTCGTAGCATAACTTTCGTCGGTAAAGTGTGCGGAACAAACGTCCATTTTCTTGCCGCTTTCGCATCTTTGGGCCACTGTTGCAACTTGAATCCGTCCCTGTTCGTGTTGTTACACCCTCCGACAACACACCGACGAGGCATGATGTCTCCAAGGTACGGAAAACAGTCGAAAAAAAGGAAAATAACAGAGCTGATTTGACTCGGTGTTTGTAATGTGTTTGAGAAAATGGCGGATTGCTTCCCGATGTGACGTCGCTCCGAGAGCGAATAATAGAAAGGCGTTTAATTCGCCAAAATTCACCCATTTAGAGTTCGGAAATCGGTTAAAAAAATATATGGTCTTTTTTCTGCAACATCAAGGTATATATTGACGCTTACATAGGTCTGGTGATAATGTTCCCCTTTAATAGTTCTGGAAGTCTTCCGTCACTCACTGTTGTTGCTCCCATTCCGGCGGAAACATGTCCGAATTATTGCGATACATCGACTACGAACACCTGTACTTCGGCCTTAATAGTTCTGGAAGTCTTCCGTCATTCACTGTTCAGAATCAGAATAGTTTTATTGCCATTGTTTGAGAACGGGTTCACAAACTAGGAATTTTTTTTGGTGCAACATAAAACACATATAACACAGTTGTTGGTCCCTCCCCTCCAGGTTGCTCCCATTCCGGCGGAAACATGTCCGAATTATTGCGATACATCGACTACGACCACAAGGCGACGTTCCTAAAGATGCTCAACCAGCAGCGGATGGAAGGTGAGCACTGTGACGTAGTGGTGGTGGTGGAGAATATCGAATTCAGGGCTCACCGCTGCGTCTTGGCGGCCTGCAGCAACTACTTCAAGAAGCTCTTCAAGAAGCAGAACGACGAGGACAACTCCATCGTGGAGCTAGACTTCATCCGCTCGGACATCTTCGAGGAGGTGCTCAACTACATGTACACGGCTCGCCTGGCCGTCAGGAAGAAGGACATCAACATGATGATGTCGTCCGGCCAGATCCTGGGCATCAACTTCCTGGACAACTTGTGCTCGCAGAAGCGGGAGCTGACCAACATGAAGACGCGGGAGAACCAGGCCCCCGGCGACCACGGCCTGCGGGCCCAGGACGCCATCCTGAAGGAGCTGGCCATGGAGGAGGTGAGGAAGAACAGCTTCTACGACCAGGGTATGGACGGGATGGGCGCGGGGGCGTCCCACGTGCCCCAGCCGCACGGCTACAACACGGGCATGACCAAGGACGCCCACGCCCACGGCTGGGGCTCGTCGTCGTCCAGCGACATGAAGTTGGAGTACCTGCTGTATGGCCACCGCGACCACGGCTCCTGCCCGAGCGCCGGCGCCAAGCCCTTGGAGCACAGTGCCAAGAAGGAGCGCCTGCTCACCGCCAACCGGCCGTACGGCTGCGAGCACTGCCCTAAGGCCTTCACCACCGCCGCCCACCTCAAGGAGCACCTCAAGATCCACTCCGGCTTCAAGCCGCACCGCTGCGTGGTGTGCGGGAAGGCCTTCATCCGCGGGCCCGACCTCAAGCGCCACGAGCGCGTGCACAGCAACGAGCGGCCCTTTGCCTGCCAGCTCTGCGAGAAAGCCTTCAAGCACAAGTCGCACCTGAAGGACCACGAGCGGCAGCACCGCGGCGAGCGGCCGTTCAACTGCGGCTCGTGCGACAAGGCCTTCATCAAAGCGTCGGACCTGAAGCGCCACTGGAACACCATGCACAGCGGCAACCCCCGCAGACAGATGTCGCTGTCGCCGGCCGCCTCGCAGCACGCCACCGACGACCAGAGGGACTGGAAGCTGGAGACGGCGGCACACTCGCACAACTCTGACTGCTGAGTGGTGGCAGCGGGTGAGGGGGGCGCGCTTTTTGACGCAAAACCCTGACAAACAAACTCTTAACGGGCAGGGGGTGCAAGCCACAGACATTTAACCGATTGGGGTGGGCCCACGGAGAGAGCGGCGCATGTTCAAAAGAGTTGCTATCGATGGAAAGATGTTGTCTCCATGTGTAAACTCATGTAAATGTTTAGTTCACGCTACTATACATCTCTTTTTCACACAGCACCGCAATTTCTCATCACCACTTTTACTTTGGCGGGGTCTCTAACATTTGTTTTAACCGGGGGTGTCCAAAAATAGAAAAACAATCCAATGTGGGTAGATTTATGCTGAACTCACTGAACAAAACAATATATTAGCTGACAAAGCAAATTAGTGTAATATCTAATTGATAAAGAATTGTATTTTAATATGCCGAGGACTGAAAATGGCCCCAATGCCGCACTTTGGTCACCCCTGGGGATAACCCTCATGGATTTTATGGCGCCAAAAAGGAGTGTGGGGTGAGGGCGGAGCTTGGGCTTAACATTAGTTGCGTCGCGTATATTCATGTGAATGTTTTTAATGGACGTGTTTAGTTGTACTGATTTGAATATTATTATTATTATTATTACACTGTACGAGTCAATCGCCATTCAGAGTCAGACCAAAGTGTTGGATTGCGGGGCCGCTTGACTAGATTTACTGTTATACAGTATGGAAGTGTCACCCGCCTATCAGCAGTCAAGGATAGACCTTGTGTACATACGCTCGCTTAGGTTGTTGCACAATGACAGTTCACAATGAGGAATTATGCACACACACACACAAATATATAAATATATCGATAATGTTGTCTGACGCTTTGACAATAAACACCATTTGCTGTGTTTTTCCTACGTTTGCTTTTTGATGCTGTTGTGAAGAGCTTTTAATTATGCAGAATTTAAGTTTATTTAATACAACAAGGAAAGTGGGACTATTACAATAAATATGTTGTTTGATGAAAAATAAGTTGCTTTGTTGACAAAAAAAAACAATTCAGTTTAGGATACATTTCTGTGTGAAAACGAGTCTAAATGATTAAAATGACAACTTTTCCTACGAAAATACGACTGTTAAAATGACATTATTGTATTCATGACAACTTTAATTTAGCATTTCACTTTCACTCTCCTATTACTTAGTTTTTTTTTCCATGGATATGTTAAGTGGAAACAAGCTTAACGTTTTTACAGGTGAAAGAAAGTACACTAATGCCATTTATTTATGTTTTCACAAACTATTGTAACGCAAAACGACATTGCATGTATTACTATACACTGTAAAAAAAAAAAAAGTCACCTACTGGCAGCTATGACTGCCAAACGAAAACCATAAAATTAAAGTAAAACATTGTAAACCAAATAATGATCAAAAACATATTTACAGAAATTTTCATGAAACGTTTTGCGGAAAAATATCGTAATTTTACATGAATTTGAAAGTAATTTAAGAAAACAGAAAATGCTATGTATAATTAATTTGGTGTTTTTCTGTAAAAAAAATAGAAATATACATAGTTTGTCATTACTAGAATATTACTTAAAATAACAGGCAGATTGTTTTGCAGATAATGTCTTCAATTCTACAGTTTTATAAACTATTTTAAAAACATAGAAAAATTACAGTAGAAATTTAGAGTAAATT
>NC_084566.2:32186624-32359124 GCF_033978685.3 Nerophis lumbriciformis | reverse complement strand
TTAGATTTCAGTTTTTGCAGTGTATACTGCAAAAAGTCAGTGTTCAAAAACAAGAAAAAAATACAAAAATGAGGGGTATTTTATTTGAACTAAGCAAAATTTTCTGCCAATAGAACAAGAAAATTCGGCTTGTCAAAACTTTCCAAAACAAGTAAAATTAGCTAACCTCAATGAACCCAAAAATACCTTAAAATAAGTATATTCTCACTAATAACAAGTGCACTTTTCTTGATAGAAAAAAAAGAGACCTTTTTGCTCAATATGTTGAAAAATATTCTTAAATTAAGTACATTTTTAAATGGGAGCTTTCTGCTCCGCCGCTCCCAGTCTGTGGAACACTCTCCCTGACCACCTGAGGGCACCACAGACTGTGGATCCTTTTGAAAAAGGCTTAAAAACCCTTCTTTTTATAAAAAGCCTTTTTTTTATAGATATATGCATACTAGTTTTAGCTATTTGGCTGTTCTAGTTTTTATTTTTATTGATTTTTTATTATCTTTCTATTTTTTTATTTTATTTTTTTAAATACACTGTAGCACATTGAGGTTGTTATAGATAAAATATATTATTATTATTATTATTATTAAATGCTAGTGCCATTATCTTGACATAATAATATGCGCTTGGCATCATGATTTTTTTTTCATGCTTGAAGTAAGAAATTATTATTTAAAAAAAGTAGTTTTATACTTGTGAGTGTTGATGACGCAGCTTTGCAACAGTTGCTATTCTAGTTTCAAGCATGTTTTACTCAATATAGGTCATCAAATCTCAGCAACAAGCTGTAATATCTTACTGAGATCATTTAGGACCAAAACACTTAAAACAAGTTAAATACTCTAACATAAAATCTGCTTAGTGAGAAGAATTATCTTATCAGACAGAAAATAAGCAAATATCACCCTTATTTGAGATATTTAATCTTACTATCCCTACCCAATCTGTAAGAGCTAAAGACAGTAAGGCTGAATTTTCATTAAAAGAGTCAGAGAGGTATTCATTTACTGTGTATTTCTTTCTTACAGAGCGTCGTCTAGCGTCACTAAATGTTTGGTGGTCAAGCACCATGCACGGAGGACGAAGGGAGGAGCATGCAACAAACTGCAGGTATGCAACGAGGCAAATGGATGATTCTCCATTGGAAGAGAAAAACCAAATGGACTTTGCTGTTTTATTTTCAATGAAACAATAGAAAATACGTACTCATATAGTAGTACAGTTGGCACAGTACAGTAAACTGACAGTTAATGTTTAAACATTTAACATGTGACATTTCAAACAATTTTGAACAGAAATAGTTCATGCACATTCAGACAAATTCTTCAAAATTACAATAAAAAAAATGTGGCCGGGGGCCGGGCTGTATATATGCGCACTAATTGACTGAAAGAGCACACACTTGGCGCGATGATGTCATGTTATCGATGGAAAAATGCATCTTTAGACCATATGATTTGCCTGAGCGGCTAGGAGACCCCGAGAGTAACAAGCGGTTGCGTTTCCATTAAGAACAATAAATTAGTTTTTAGTATAAGTTTGCTGGTTTCAAGAAATGTAATGCCGAGCGCATATCATTATGTCAAGATAATGGCACTAGCATTTACTTAATTTAAGAATATTTTTCAACATATTGAGCAAAAAGGTCTAATTTTTTTTTTCTACCAAGAAAAGTGCATTTATTAGTGAGAATATACTTATTTTAAGGTATTTTTGGGTTCATTGAGGTTAGCTAATTTTACTTGTTTTGGAAAGTCTTGACAAGCCTAATGTTCTTGTTCTATTGGCAGATAATTTTGCTTAGTTCAAATAAAATACCCCAAAAATTTTTTTCTTTACTTGTTTTTGAACACTGACTTTTTGCAGTGTACATGTAAACAAAACGGTGAGTTCAAGGACTGCCCAAATTAGTAGGACAAAACGGCGCACGCCAAATACTCCCAACAGAGAAGCATGTTTAAAATAAACAGTGAGATTTCGAACAATTTAAAAGGTTTGTGTAATTATTGTCCTCCTACAGAATCCATATTAAAATAAAAAATATATTTTTCACCCTCATTTTTTTCCATTTTCATACATTTCTGAAAAAGCTCCAGGGAGCCACTCTGGCGGCACTAAAGAGCCACGGGTTTGCCAACCCCTGCTCTAAGTTGTAGTCACTGCCTTTGTGTCCTTGGGCAAGACATCTCACCCACCTTGCCTCCAGTGCCACCCACACTGCTATATGAATGTGAATGAGTGTGTGGTGTTTTTTTGATTGATTGAGACTTTTATTAGTAGATTGCACAGTACAGTACATATTCCGTACAATTGACCACTAAATGGTAACACCCCAATAAGTTTTTCAACTTGTTTAAGTCGGGGTCCACGTTAATCAATTCATGGTAAACTAAGTTTATTTTCCCACCGTAGTGGTGAGGTGTCTTCAAAGCTTACAGTATTTTCAGCGCTGTGGATAAAAACGTCACGGGTGTTCTGGGAAGACACACACACCCTTCTTGAATTCCCGCAACTCCCGCATGTGTGTGTGACAAGGAATACGAAAATGTAATTGTGTGTCCGTGGGCTTGTGTCCCTTTTTTGAAGGAATCTTTCATGCGAGTACAATCTTTAACTTGTCGACATCGGAACACAGCTGTGGCAAATATTAGCTGATCAGCCGATCAGGGGGGGGGGGGGCCCGTTACAATCCCACGATCGGAACATCTCTACCTCAAATAGCTATCCTGAAATGTTGAATAATATAATGTGATATGTTATTAGGATTATTTTTCTTCTTGGCTTACATTTTGACGGTACTTAAATGTATAATAGACTGTATTTATACTATTCACATGTGAATAATGCTGTATAATATACTGTATTTATGTTATTCACATGTGAATAATGCTGTATAATATACTGTATTTATGTTATTCACATGTGAATAATGCTGTATAATAGACTGTATTTATGTTATTCACATGTGAATAATGCTGTATAATAGACTGTATTTATGTTATTCACATGTGAATAATAGACTGTATGTATGTTATTCACATGTGAATAATGCTGTATAATAGACTGTATTTATGTTATTCACATGTGAATAATGCTGTATAATAGACTGTATTTATGTTATTCACATGTGAATAATGCTGTATAATAGACTGTATTTATGTTATTCACATGTGAATAATGCTGTATAATAGACTGTATATATGTTATTTACATGTGAATAATGCTGTATAATATACTGTATTTATGTTATTCACATGTGAATAATGCTGTATAATAGACTGTATTTATCTTATTCACATGTGAATAATGCTGTATAATAGACTGTATTTATATTATTCACATGTCAATAATGCTGCATAATAGGCTGTATTTAAATTATTCACATGTGAATAATGCTGTATAATAGATTGTATTAATATTATTCATATGTGAATAACGCTGTATAATAGACTATATTTATACTGTTCACATGTGAACAATGCTGTATAATAGACTGTATTTATGTTATTCACATGTGAATAATGCTGTATAATAGACTGTATTTATGTTATTCACATGTGAATAACGCTGTATAATAGACTGTATTTATGTTATTCACATGTGAATAACGCTGTATAATAGACTGTATTTATGTTATTCACATGTGAATAATGCTGTATAATAGACTGTATTTATGTTATTCACATGTGAATAATGCTGTATAATAGACTGTATTTATGTTATTCACATGTGAATAATGCTGTATAATAGACTGTATTTATATTATTCACATGTAAAAATACCTAACTGTTTATTGTCTAATGTGAGCGAACTGTGGTGCTGAATTTCCCCCAGGGATCAATAAAGTACTTTCTATTCTATTCTATTCTATTCAGACACCCTGGAACGTAGATTGCGACGTATGGTGGGACGAGGCGATAAGAGGCTCGCCCGAGGACTGTGAACCCGAGTGGATGGACGCAGAGGACCCGCTGTTCATCCTCTACACCAGCGGCTCCACAGGGAAACCCAAGGTGGCAGCCCTTATGTTTTTATGTGCTGGTACATAATCCAGACCTCGCACCCTTATTTGCTGTGTGCCGCGTAGGGCGTTCTCCACACGGGGGCCGGGTACCTGCTCTACACCTCGCTGACCTTCAAGTACGTCTTTGACCACCGCCATGACGACGTGTACTGGTGCACCGCAGACATCGGCTGGATCACCGGCCACTCGTACATCACTTACGGCCCCCTGGCTAACGGTGCCACTAGCGTCCTCGTGAGTGGACCCCCAAAAAAAGAAAGGCTTGTGTTTAGAGATGTCTGATAATATCGGCCTGCCGATATTATCGGCCGATAAATGCTTAAAATGTAATATCGGAAATTATCGGTATCGGTTTTGTTGCGTTTGGACCAGTTGTTCCTCCCAGGGAATTCAAGTCACAAGTCGCTCCCAAGCTCTTTACGACACTTAAAGCTGAGTAGAAAAACCACCAGAGACAGAATAGGTATTTTGTAATATATTTGCAAAGGTTGAGACCAGTCCAGCATAGAACATTCAATCGCACCGCCAAGATGGTCTGCCCCCCCTTGAAAAACCCTCTCCCCTCTTAAGTCTCTCTTCCTCCCACCCTCGCAGTCTTGTCCCTCCAGCCAAAACACATGCCCATTGCCCTCCGCACCTGGACATAAGGCTAGATAAGAGAAAGGAGTATCTCTCTTTCTTACATTCCTCACTCAAGGTTTAAGCACACAGTAATTGCAGACAACCAAAAGACCACAATTGGAAGAAAAACACTAGCTGTTTTGTAATATGATTATGAAATGAAAAGAAGTAACACTTAAATACGGATATATGTAAATATCTGCCTCCGACAGTTTCTAAAAGTAAAATTAATGACTTATTAAAACGCCGCTGTACGGAGCGGTACATATCCGGTAAAACACGGACGTAGGGAGCAGTACAGAGCAGTTGCGTCTGCCAGTCAGCAGCCCCTCCCCCTCCCCTCTCCCCTCTCCCACACACAACGCAGGAGTTGACGACTGCAGCATGAGAGGTTTACTGGCGACGCTTGATGACCTCATCAAACCGCCGCAAGCGCAGCATAACAACAACAAGAGTGTGTTGTTACCGGTGCTGTAGCCGTGGCTAACAAGCGAGCTCGCTCGGTGACTGACTAACGACACCATGTCTATGGTTTGGGATTATTTTAAAGAGTGACTGACGCATAAAAAAACTGGCAATTTGCAATGACTGCAAAAAGTTGGTTATGCGAGGAGGAACCAGGATGTGTTCCTTTAATACGAGCAATTTGATCTCCCACCTCTTCAAGAATCATAAGGAGATACACGATGACTACAAGCGGAAGATGGATGTGAGCCCAGTTTATAATTCCCTGTTATACAGTATGCCAGGCAGTCTTGCACTAAATGAGAACTATGTTATTGTTTACTTTATTACTCAAGTATACTCTGGACTGAAGCTGTGTGCCTTCATTGTTTTTGTAGCTGTTGTTTTGAGGCATGTTTAAAAAAAATAAAGAAAATAATGCACTTTGTGAAAGTCAAAATATAGTATTTCCCATAGTTGTAGTGGGTATCAGGATTATCTCAGGGAGAGCATGTCCCAAATTCCAAGCTGCTGTTTTGAGGCATGTTAAAAAAAATAATGCACTTTGTGACTTCAATAATAATTAAAGCTGCAAGCAGCGATGGACGGGACCGAATTTGAGGGCTCATAAAATCCAAACCGGAGCAGTAATTAAAACTCTTTCATCAACTTTTAATCAGAAGGGTTCAATCTCTCTCCTGTGCTAATTTGAAGCCGACATGACAAACGCGCTCAGAGGAGATAATGTTTGAAAAAAGGTGACTGTTTTTACACAACTTTTGTTTTGAAGGGGGAATTGCAAACTTCCTGTTGATTTTTGCTGGGCGTTGTCAGTGTATGAAATATAGGTCTAAGTGAGACCTACAGAGGTTTTTGTTTCATCTCTCTACGACATTCCTACTGGGAGTTACAGGCAGTTTTGTCTGTGTTTTCTTCCTATGAGGCGCTAGAGCGCAATTTTAAGTTTTGGGGTTTGGTTTTTTGATTAAATCGCAATTTTTGCCAGTCCTGATGTGTGTGTCCAATTTGAGTTTTGAAGCATGTTAAGGAGGTCAAATTACAGCTCAAAGAGGCGGCGGTATAATAGGGTCCTCTGTCCCAAAGGGACTCGGTCCCTAAATATGGCAGTGCCATGTTGGCATTTTTTTCCCATAACTTGAGTTGATTTATTTTGGAAAACCTTGTTACATTGTTTAATGCATCCAGCGGGGCATCACAACAAAATTAGGCATAATAATGTGTTAATTCCACATATATGTATATATCTGTATCGGTTGATATCGGAATCGGTAATTAAGAGTTGGACAATATCGGAATATCGGATATCAACAAAAAAGCCATTATCGGACATCTCTACTTGTGTTTGATGTGTACTGTTTTTTTTCACGCTGAGCTGCGCCTCGCAGTTCGAGGGGATCCCGGTGTATCCTCACGTGGGCCGCTACTGGGAGATCATTGAGAAGTACCAAGTCAGCAAGTTCTACACGGCCCCCACCGCCATACGCCTGCTCATGAAGTTTGGGCGCGAGCCGCTGCAGAAGTAAGTTGGACTTTTCCAGACCTTTCTAGTCCGTCCGTGTGCAGCAAGAACATGTGTGGTTGTAGACGACCACCATGTATCCCAAGAACACCCACTTGATTTCCTCGTGAATATCAGCAGATCAAACGGCTAATTCACTGCTTTATTACTACCGTATTTTCCGCACTATAAGGCGCACCGGATTATAAGGCGCACCTTCAATGAATGGCCTATTTTAAAACTGTGTTCATATATAAGGCGCATGGAATAGACGCTACAGTAAAGACTGGGGTTACGTTATGCATCCTGTAGTTGCGAGACATGTTGTGGCTCAATATTGGTCCATATATAAGGCGCACCGGATTATAAGGCGCACTGTCAGCTTTTGAGATAATTGGAGGTTTTTAGGTGCGCCTTATAGTGCGGAAAATACGATATTGTTTGTAAATGTACAAGTCTAATATATGTCAAGCGCCACCTACCTATACCATGAATTGATTAACGTGGACCCCGATTTAAACAAGTTGAAAAACTTATTGGGGTGTTACCATTTAGTGGTCAATTGTACGGAATATGTACTATACTGTGCAATCTACTAATAAAAGTTTCAATCAATCAAGCAAAACCTTCTACACCAGGTTTGACCTCTCCAGCCTGAAGATTGTGGGTACCGTGGGCGAGCCCATCAACTCGGAGGCGTGGCACTGGTTCCACGAAGAGGTCGGTCAGGGAAGGTGTCCCGTGGTGGACACTTTCTGGCAGACAGAGACGGTAAAAAGACAGGTTGACAATCAGTTTAAGGGTATAATTGTGTCACACTGGTGTTAGCCACTAGAGGGAGTACTTTTCCCTTAAGTTGCTTGCTTATCTTTACTGTATAAAGCAGTGTTTTTCAACCTTTTTTTGAGCGTTTGCGTTGAAAAAATGCGGAGGCACACCACCAGCAGAAATCATTCAAAAACGAAACTCAGTTGACAGTAAAAAGTTGTTGTCGCAATTGTTGGATATGACTTTAAACCATAACCAAGCATGCATCATTATAGTTCTTGTCTCAAAGTAGGTGTACTGTCACCACCTGTCACATCACACCCTGACTTATTTGGAGTTTTTTTTTTACTGTTTTCCTGTGTGTAGTGTTTTAGTTCTTGTCTTGCGCTCCTATTTTGGAGGCTTTTTCTCTTTTTTTGGTATTTTCCTGTAGCAGTTTCATGTCTTCCTTTGAGCGATATTTCCCGCACCTACTTTGTTTTAGCATTCAAGAATATTTCAGTTGTTTTTATCCTTCTTTGTGGGGACATTGTTGATTGTCATGTCATGTCATCGTGGACGCCGTCTTTGCTCCGCAGTAAGTCTTTGCTGTCGTCCAGCATTCGGTTTTTGTTTACTTTGTAGCCAGTTCAGTCTTAGTTTTGTTCTGCATAGCCTTCCCTAAGCTTCAATGCCTTTTCTTAGGGGCACTCACCTTTTGTTTATTTTTGGTTTAAGCATTAGACACCTTTTTACCTGCACACTGCATCCCGCTGTTTCCGACATCTACAAAGCAATTAGCTACTGGCTGCCACCTACTGATATGGAAGAGTATTACACGGTTACTCTGCCGACCTCTAGACAGCACAGACACTCAACAACAACACATCATTTGCAGACTATAATTACTGGTTTGCAAAAAATATTTTTAACCCAAATAGATGGATGGAGGTGAAATGACATAATCTCCCACGGCACACCAGACTTTATCTCACGGCACACTAGTGGTTGAAAAACACTGGTATGAAGTGCGTGGTTCTAAACCTGCTCCATGTGTTAAGTGCTTTGAAATACCTCTTTGATTTTGAATTAAATTGAATTTTGCCGATCACTAATCTGCAAAAATCCTCATATCATATGAACTCAATGGCATTCATGTTGGGCTCCTTTTTTTGTCTCTGCAGGGAGGTCACGTTCTGACCCCTTTACCTGCCGCCACGCCCCTGAAACCCGGCTCGGCTGTAAGTGACCTCTTCAATTCCTGACACAGCAGTATTCAAGGAGAACTGCACTCTTTGTGGGGAAATTTGCTTATCATTCACGATCCTTATGTAAGACAAGAACACATACAGTACAGGCCAAAAGTTTGGACACACCTTCTCCTCATTCAATGCACTTTCTTTATTTTCATGACTATTTACATTGTAGATTGTTACTGAATGCATCAAAACTATGAATTAATTTCACATGTGTAGTTATGTACTTAACAAAAAAAAGTGAAATAGCTAGAGATGTCCGATAACATCGGACTGCCGATATTATCGGCCGATAAATGCTTTAAAATGTAATATTGGAAATGATCGGTATCGGTTTCAAAATGTAAAATTTATGACTTTTTAAAACGCCGCTGTACGGAGTGGTACACGGACGTAGGGAGAAGTACAGAGCGCCAATAAACCTTAAAGGCACTGCCTTTGCGTGTCGGCCCAATCACATAATACCTACGGCTTTACACACACACGAGTGAATGCAAACCATACTTGGTCAACAGCCATACAGGTCACACTGAGGGTGGCCGTATAAACAACTTTAACACTGTTACAAATATGCCCCACACTGTGAACCCACACCAAACAAGAATGACAAACACGTTTCGGGAGAACATCCGCACCGTAACACAACATAAAAACAACAGAACAAATACCCAGAAACCCCTTGCAGCACTAACTCTTCCGGGACGCTACAATATACACCCCCCGCTACACCTACCCCCCACCTCAACCATCAGGGAGAGCATGTCCCAAATCCCAAGCTGCTGTATTAAAGCATGTTAAAAAAAAATAATGCACTTTGTGACTTCAATAATAAATATGGCAGTGCCATGTTGGCATTTTTTTCCATAACTTGAGTTGATTTATTTTGGAAAACCTTGTTACATTGTTTAATGCATCCAGCGGGGCATCACAACAAAATTAGGCATAATAATGTGTTAATTCCACGACTGTATATATCGGTATCGGTTGATATCGGAATTGGCACTTAAGAGTTGGACAATATCAGAATATCGGATATCGGCAAAAAAACAATTCTCGGACATCTCTAGGTGGGATAGACGCAATGACATTATGGCACTCATTGGCTCTATTGTAAGCTGACTTTTATTTACGAGTTAGAATGCATTAAAAAAAGACTTATGCACTCTTGTAAATTGTAGGCAAAATTTTAAAAATAAAAGTGCGGTTTCCCATTAAACTCTCATGTAATTTTTAATAGAAGTCGTCATACTTAAATCTAGGCTAAGTGCGTAGCCTGGCCGTCTTGTAACACAAGGATTACCGGGTCGATCCTGGCCTAGAAAGCTCCTGTCGAACCATGAATTGATTAACTTATTGTGGTGTTACCATTTAGTGGTCAATTGTACGGAATATGTACTGTACTGTGCAATCTACTAATAAAAGTCTCAATCAATCAATCAATCAAATCGAGGTGTCCCTGAGCAAGACACTAATTGCTCCTGATGGGTCGTGGTTCAGTGTGTGAATGTCAGTCTGAATGGGTGAATGTGATGTACAATGTAACGCACTTTGGGTATCATTCTAGGTATATTAAAGCGGTATATAAATACAGAACATGTACCATTTAAATCTGTTCAAGAGAATACCTTATGTGACTTAAATCTAAATATGTTTGGTTTTCCAGACGTTTCCCTTCTTTGGGGTAGAGCCCAGCATCCTCAATGAGCACGGCGAGGAACTGGAAGGCGAGGCCGAGGGCTACCTAGTAAGTTATAGCACACAAAAATATTATATTAATACATTTGTTACATCTATAATATACACTGTACAAGCAGGGTTTTCACGCTTGTTTTCATTGAGGGCTGCCCTCAGAGAGACACTTTTAACGGTGAATATGTATAGTGTAAGATCCCCTTAATGAGATTATTGCACAATTGCCTATGCATTTGATGAATATATTGTACAAACCCCGTTTCCATATGAGTTGGGAAATTGTGTTAGATGTAAATATAAACGGAATACAATGATTTGCAAATCCTTTTCAACCCATATTCAGTTGAATGCACTACAAAGACAAGATATTTGATGTTCAAACTCATAAACTTGATTTTTTTTGCAAATAATAATTAACTTAGAATTTCATGGCTGCAACACGTGCCAAAGTAGTTGGGAAAGGGCATGTTCACCACTGTGTTACATGGCCTTTCCTTTTAACAACACTCAGTAAACGTTTGGGAACTGAGGAAACACATTTTTTAAGCTTCTCAGGGGGAATTCTTTCCCATTCTTGCTTGATGTACAGCTTAAGTTGTTCAACAGTCCGGGGGTCTCCGTTGTGGTATTTTAGGCTTCATAATGCGCCACACATTTTCAATGGGAGACAGGTCTGGAGTACAGGCAGGCCAGTCTAGTACCCGCACTCTTTTACTATGAAGCCACGTTGATGTAACAAGATCTTGGCATTGTCTTGCTGAAATAAGCAGGGGCGGTAACGTTGCTTGGATGGCAACATATGTTGCTCCAAAACCTGTATGTACCTTTCAGCATTAATGGTGCCTTCACAGATGTGTAAGTTACCCATGTCTTGGGCACTAATACACCTCCATACCATCACAGATGCTGGCTTTTCAACTTTGCGCCTTTCACAGTCCGGATGGTTCTTTTCCTCTTTGATCCGGAGGACACGACGTCCACATTTTCCAAAAACAATTTGAAATGTGGACTCGTCAGACCCCAGAACACTTTTCCACTTTGCATCAGTCCATCTTAGATGAGCTCAGGCCCAGCCAAGCCGACGGCGTTTCTGGGTGTTGTTGATAAACGGTTTTCACCTTGCATAGGAGAGTTTTAACTTGCACTTACAGATGTAGCGACCAACTGTAGTTACTGACAGTGGGTTTCCGAAGTGTTCCTGAGCCCATGTGGTGACATCCTTTACACACTGATGTCGCTTGTTGATGCAGTACAGCCTGAGGGATCGAAGGTCACGGGCTTAGCTGCTTACGTGCAGTGATTTCTCGAAATGTTCTGAACCCTTTGATGATATTACGGAACGTAGATGGTGAAATCCCTAAATTCCTTGCAATAGCTGGTTGAGAAAGGTTTTTCTTAAACTGTTCAACAATTTGCTCACGCATTTGTTGACAAAATGGTGACCCTCGCCTCATCCTTTTTTGTGAATGACTGAGCATTTCATGGAATCTACTTTTATACCCAATCATGGCACCCACCTGTTCCCAATTTGCCTGTTCACCTGTGGGATGTTACAAATAAGTGTTTGATGAGCATTCCTCAACTTTATCAGTATTTATTGCCACCTTTCCCAACTTCTTTGTCACGTGTTGCTGGCATCAAATTCTAAAGTTAATGATTTTTTGCAACAAAAAAAATGTTTATCAGTTTGAACATCAAATATGTTGTCTTTGTAGCATATTCAACTGAATATGGGTTGAAACTGATTGGCAAATCATTGTATTCCGTTTATATTTACATCTAACACAATTTCCCAACTCATATGGAAACGGGGTTTGTACAAAAGGATGGCTAATGTGCTTTGAAATCATAAGTAAGCGCGACAAACACATATTTAAAGGTGCCATATGTAGTAATGTGGCCATAAATGGTACTGCAATCACGGTCAAAAATTCCGTAGCCCCCTCCCACTCTCCATGACTGAGGTTGCCAGATACGCAGCCGAATCCAAATCCTACCCCAAATGGCAATCGACGAGTCCTACGCTGTATGTTTCTCTTGTTTATGCTTCTTGCAAGATGGTTTACTAAGTAATTATGCCCCATTTAAACTGATGTCCATTAGCCAAATGTATTTGTAAAGTTACGCAGCAATAGTTTTGTCGTCGTTGGGACAGATTGTTGGCATTACCCTGCTAAAATGTCTAGTTTGACCGCACAAACCACCATCGAAATGATTACAGTTGTGCTCATAAGTTAACATGGCCTGGGAGAATTTATGATTTCTTGGCCATTCTTCAGAGAATATGAATGATAACACAAAAATCTTTTTTCCACTCATTCTTAATGGTTGTGTGAAGCTATTTATTGGCAAAGAAGTGAGTTTACTCTTTTTAAATCAAAATGACAAAAGAAAGTACCCAAATGACCCTGATCAAAAGTTTACATAACCCTGTGACTTTGATCTGATAACATGCACAAAGGTTGACACAAACAGGTTTGAATGGCTAATCAAGGTTCCAATCCTCACCTGTGACCTGTTTGTTTGTAATTAATGTGTGTGTACAAAAGGTCAGTAAGTTTCTGGGCTTCTGACAGACCATTGCATCTTTCATCCAGTGCTGCACAGATGATGTTTTTGGATTCTGAGTCATGGGGAAGGCAAAATAATTGTCAAAGGATCTGCGAGAAAAGGTCATTGAACTGCATAAAACAGGAAAGGGGTATAAAAAGATATCCAAGGAATTGAGAATGCCAATCAGCAGTGTTCAAACGCTGACTAAAAAGTGGAAAATGAGGGATTCAGGTAAACGGGAAAGATTTCAGCCACAACTGCCAGGGAAATTGTTCGAGATGTAAAGAAAAATCCACAAATAACTTCAGCTGAAATACAGGACTCTCTGAAAAATTGTGGTGTGGCTGTTTCAAGATGTACAATAAGGAGGCACTTGAAGAAAAATGGGCTGCATGGTTTTTGTGTTATCATTCATATTCTCTGAAGAATGACCAAGAAATCATGAATTCTCCCAGGGTATGTAAACTTATGAGCACGACTGTATATATTATATATCGCATAGGCCTACTTTGATGGCAAGTCAAGGCCAACAGTAAAATTACCGCAATTAGCCGTGCTAATGTTGGAACGCTAATTGTCCCATTTACTCTCTGTAAAGCACCAGTTCCATTGGCAGCAAAACCGGCCCAGAGCATAATACTATCACCACCATGCTTGACGGTAGGCCTGGTGTTCCTGGGATTAAAGGTCTCACCTTTTCTCCTCCAAACATATTGCTGGGTATTGTGGCCAAACAGCAACATTTTTGTTTCATCTGACCACAGAACTTTCCTCCAGAAGGTCTTATCTTTTGTCCATGTGATGTCAGATGAAACAAAAATGGAGCTGTTTGGCCACAATACCCAGCAATATGTTTGGAGGAGAAAATGTGAGACCTTTAAGTTCCCAAACGTTTACTGAGTGTTGTTAAAAGGAAAGGCCATGTAACACAGTGGTGAACATGCCCTTTCCCAACTACTTTGGCACGTGTTGCAGCCATGAAATTCTAAGTTAATTATTATTTGCAAAAAAAAAAAATATTTTATGTGTTTGAACATCAAGTATGTTGTCTTTGTAGTGCATTCAACTGAATATGGGTTGAAAAGGATTTGCAAATCTTTGTGTTCCGTTTATATTTACATCTAACACAATTTCCCAACTCATATGGAAACGGGGTTTGTACTTCTTTGTGGGGACATTGTTGATTGTCATGTCATGTTCGGATGTACATTGTCTTTGCTCCACAGTAAGTCTTTGCTGTCGTCCAGCATTCTGTTATTGTTTACTTTGTAGCCAGTTCAGTTTTAGTTTCATTCTGCATAGCCTTCCCTAAGCTTCAATGCCTTTTCTTCTGGCCACTCACCTTTTGTTTATTTTTGGTTTAAGCATTAGATATATTTTTACCTGCACGCTGCCTCCCGCTGTTTCCGACATTTACAAAGCAATTAGCTACCTGCTGCCACCTACTGATATGGAAGAGTATTACACGGTTACTCTGCCGAGCTCTAGACAGCACAGACACTCAACAACAACACATCATTTGCAGACTATAATTACTGGTTTGCAAAAAATATATTTAACCCAAATAGGTGAAATTACATAATCTCCCACGGCACACAGTGGTTGAAAAACACTTCTGTACAGTATATACAAAATATTTCCAGCAATTTCCAGGTGTGTCTCTCGAGTGGTTGTACTTCATATCAATTTAGTAAAAAACTTTTGCACGTCTATTACAGGTTTTTAGAAGGCCCTGGCCTGGAATAATGCGCACATTGTACCGGAACCACGAGCGCTTCGAGAACACGTACTTTAAGAAATTCCCAGGGTTCTACGTAACTGGAGACGGTAGGCAGAGCAAACAAAGTTATGGAAAAGACTAACAGCAGTTCTAAAAATGTTCTTCGTGTTCTCAGGCTGCAGACGAGATAAGGATGGATATTACTGGATTACGGGAAGGATTGATGACATGATGAACGTATCTGGTGCGCTTATTTCTACTTTCTACACCAGGGGTGTCAAACTCATTTTAGATCGGGGGGCCACATGGAGAAAAATCTACTCCCAAGTGGGCCGGACTGGTAAAATCACGGCACGATAACTTAAAAATAAAGACAAGTTTGAATTGTTTTCTTTGTTTAAAAATAGCACATTCTGAAATTGTACAAATCATAATGTTGTTGGTTTTTTTTTTTACAATTAGCTGTTGCGGTTAATAGTATATATATACTATTCTATATTTGTCGTTATTTATATTGTCTGAATAAATTATTAGAGATGTCCGATAATATCGGACTGCCGATATTATCGGCCGATAAATGCTTTAAAATGTAATATCGGAAATTATCGGTATCAGTTTCAAAATTATCGGTATCGGTTTCAAAAAGTAAAATATATGACTTTTTAAAACGCCGCTGTGTACACGGACGTAGGGAGAAGTACAGAGCACCAATAAACATTAAAGGCACTGCCTTTGCGTGCCGGCCCAATCACATAATATCTACGGCTTTTCGCACACACAAGTGAATGCAAATCATACTTGGTCAAAAGCCATACAGGTCACACTGAGGGTGGCCGTATAAACAACTTTAACACTGTTAAAAATATGCGCCACACTGTGAACCCACACCAAACAGGAATGACAAACACATTTCGGGAGAACATCCGCACTGTAACACAACATAAACACAACAGAACAAATACCCAGAAACTTTTGCAGCACTAACTCTTCCGGGACGCTACAATATACACAGGGTTTTGAGGGGTAGCGGGCTACCTCCCAAACCCCGGCCACCTCAACCTCCTCATGCTCTCTCAGGGAGAGCATGTCCCAAATTCCAAGCTGCTGTTTTGTGGCATGTTAAAAAAAAGAATGCACTTTGTGACTTCAATAATAAATATGGCAGTGCCATGTTGGCATTTTTTTCCATAACTTGAGTTGATTTATTTTGGAAAACCTTGTTACATTGTTTAATGCATCCAGCGGGGCATCACAACAAAAGTAGGCATAATAATGTGTTAATTCCACGACTGTATATATCGGTATCGGTTGATATCGGTATCGGTAATTAAGAGTTGGACAATATCGGAATATCGGATATCGGCAAAAAAAAGCCATTATCGGACATCTCTAGGTGGGATGGACGCAATGACATTATGGCACTCATTGGCTCTATTGTAAGCTGACTTTTATTTACGAGTTAGAATGCATTAAAAAAAGACTTATGCACTCTTGTAAATTGTAGGCAAAATTTAAAAGATAAAAGTGCGGTTCCCCATTGTTAATTCCACGACTGTATATATCGGTATCGGTTGATATCGGTTGATATCGGTATCAGTAATTAAGAGTTGGACAATATCGGAATATCGGCAAAAAAGCCATTATCGGACATCTATTTGGACTGATAGGACAATCAATCAATATTATTGAAAGATTCTGGGAGATTTTGGACAGTTTCTTACTTTGTGGGAACAGTCTGGGAAAGACCCTTTTTCTGCTCCCAGTGCACTGAGCAAGGTCCATAGAGGCCTGCTTGGGTGAGTTTGGTGTGGAAGAACCAGAACGGAGACAATCAAAAGAGGAGTGGAAGCAGCTGTAGCTAATTCAATGTCCCGGTCACAGGTCACCTGATGAGCAGCGCCGAGGTGGAGGCGGCGCTGACCGAGCACTCGGCTGTGGCCGAGGCCGCCGTGGTCAGTCGGCCGCACGAGGTGAAGGGCGAGTGTCTTTACTGCTTTGTCACCCTCAAAGACGGCGGCGAATTCAACCCCTCGCTGGTGACCGCGCTCAAGACGGCAGGTGACACAACATGGACACTCAGAGCTTCCTGTGGGCACAAAGCTGTGACGCCTTCTCTGCTCTTTTGTCAGTGAGAGCCAAAATTGGACCAATCGCCACACCGGACTTCATCCAAAACGCCCCGGCGCTACCCAAAACACGCTCAGGTACTCACATAGTGCATCGGCGGGATTCAACATGTTCTTCTTTCATGTTCCTCCCCTTCTTCATCCTCAGGGAAGATCATGAGGCGTATCCTCAGGCAGGTCGCCCGCAACGACAAGGACCTGGGAGACCTTTCCACGCTGGCTGACCCCCAGGTGGTGGAGATGTTGTTCAGCCAGAGATGTGAAACGACAGCCTGAACACACACACACACAGTGTTTCTATGACAACAGCTGCAATCACATCCTTCCTTTGGGACTAAGAAGCGTGGAATCTGAACGTGTGATGACACTGGTGGGAGAAGACAGTACAAACAGTAAAAAAAAACCTCTGCTGTCGTGTAATTGTGCACCTTTTTGTGTGTTTTTGCCTATTTGTAAACAAATGTTCTATTTTCATAAATGTACCGCATGCATCTGAATCCATGAACTATGTAACTCCCAGACACAATGACTTTCTTGAACTGATTTATTTGAAGGCTTCCTTTCCCTTCAAATTCACCGTGAAAACTGAAATAAAATAAAGCACGTTATAAACGTAAAAATAACAACATGCACAGCATGTGGATCGAACATTTTACCGAAGTAAATACCATACTTGCCAACCTTGAGACCTCCGATTTCGGGAGGTGGGGGGCGTGGTCAGGGGTGGGGCGGGGCGTGGTTGGGGGCGTGGTTAAGAGGGGAGGAGTATATCACTGGGGTGAGTTTTTCCTTGCCCTTATGTGGGCTATACCGAGGATGTCGTTGTGGCTTGTGCAGCCCTTTGAGACACTTGTGATTTAGGGCTATATAAATAAACATTGATTGATTGATTGATTGATTGATATTGACAGCTAGAATTCACCAAGTCAAGTATTTAATACATTATACTTGCCAACCCTCCCGGATTTTCCGGGAGACTCCCGAAATTCAGCGCCTCTCCCGAAAACCTCCCGGGACAAATTTTCTCCCGAAAATCTCCCGAAATTCAGGCGGAATCAGGTCCTCAACAATATAAAAAAGCGTACCTGCCCAATCACGTTATAACTATAGAATGATGGAGGGCGAGTTCTTGTTTTCTTATGTGGGTTTAGGCAGTTTCATTAACGTCCTCCCAGCGTGGCAACAACACACAACAACAGCAGTCACTTTTTTGTATACCGTAAAGCAGTTCGTCTGCCGTAAACAGCAATGTTGTGACACTCTTAAACAGGACAATACTGCCATCTAGTGCATTTGATGAAAGCACTTTTGTGCGTGCCACACCGCAATGCATCATCAGAGAGGGTGTTCAGCATGGTTCGAAAAATAGTGACAGAGAATAGAACAAGGATGGACAATTCAACCCTTAACTCAACAATGAGTAGATGAGTGTTATGTGTGTGTATATGTGTAAATAAATGAACACTGAAATTCAAGTATTTATTTTATATATATATATATATATAATAAAATATATATATATAATAAAATAACTATATATATATATATAGCTAGAATTCACTGAACGTCAAGTATTTCTTATATATATATATATATATATATATATATATATATATATATATATATATGAAATACTTGACTTGGTGAATTCTAGCTGTAAATATACTCCTCCCCTTTTAGCCACGCCCCCCCGACCACGACAAACACCCCCCCCCCCCCCCACCTCCCGAAATCGGAGGTCTCAAGGTTGGCAAGTATGTCATACATACATACATATATATATATATATATATATATATATATATATATATATATATATACATCCTGAAAATATGCAAACAAAACTGTGTTTAGATAATTGATACTTCAAACTTGCATAAATAAATCTTAAGGAATATAACATAACTTGGCTTCTGAGAGCTTCAAAATGTAATGAATAAAATGCTAAAGTTGTTGATAACAAGCAATTATTTTAATAATTAAATATATATAAATGAATTATGATCATTTAAAATTAATTATTTCAAATATGTTTATTTTAATGTATAATTCTATGGCTGGATGTAATAAGGAGTCAGAAAAAATACAAATAAAAATACAATTAATTTTGATGTTTTTAGCAAAATATAGTAAAAATGTATTTCGTTTTTTTTTTTTTTAATTGATAAATATATTTATTTTTAGGTAAGATAAACATAATAATACAATTTATCTCTAGTCTGGATGATTTAGTTCTTGTCCTCCCGTCTGAAAAAAGGCTGTCCTCACTCAGGTCCGCATGGAGCTGGAGGGGGCGTGGCCTCCAGCTCCGGCTGAAAATCGGGAGAATATTTGTCCCGGGAGGTTTTTGGGAGAGGCGCTGAATTTCGGGAGTCTCCCGGAAAATTCGGGAGGGTTGGCAAGTATGAGTAAATACAAGCAGAAATGACAAACAAATACCTCGTTGGCCTGCATGCTTCTTTTAGGAGGAAATTGTGATCTTCAGGCTCTTATAGCCCAAACACTTAGAGTCCTTGTGACACTTTTTAGTCTTTGTGACTGTCAGTCTCTCTCTTTCTGCCTTCACATGGCATCAAAAATGTTTACTCATACCCGGAAGTAGCTTCCTTACATCAGACGACAGACCAAACGAGACACTTCAAAATAAAAGTATGCCCACAAACTTAACAAAAAGGTATGAAATTACATTTTTAACCAAAGTAACTAAATAGCCTTCTTATGAACTTTTATGCATTTTGATTTGAATTCCCTTTTTATGAACTTAAATTATTATTCTGTTTTTAGAGAAATAAAACAAATTATATTAATTATTAGTAGCAACAGTTACAAACTATAAATGTTGTCTTGGCTCCATGTGACTCATGTCCTGTAAGTGTTTTCAACTGTAGACCAGGTTTATGCAAACATTTTCCACACTGCAAAAAGTGAAATCTAAGTAAGATTAAATATCTCAAATAAGGGTGATATTTGCTTATTTTCTGTCTGATAAGATAATTCTTCTCACTAAGCAGATTTTATGTTAGAGTGTTTTACTTGTTTTAAGGGTTTTGGTCCTAAATGATCTCAGTAAGATATAACAGCTTGTAGCTGAGATTGTATGAGTAAAACATGCTTGAAACTAGAATATCAACTGATGCAAAGCTGTGTCATCAACACTCGCAAGTATAAAACTACTTTTTTTAAAGTAATAGTTTCTTACTTCAAGCATGAAAAAAAAAATCATGATGCCGAGCGCATATCATTATGTCAAGATAATGGCACTAGCATTTACTTATTTAAGAATATTTTTCAACATATTGAGCAAAAAAGGTCTAATTTTTTTTTTCTACCAAGAAAAGTGCACTTGTTATTAGTGAGAATATACAAACCCCATTTCCATATGAGTTGGGAAATTGTGTTAGATGTAAATATAAACGTAATACAATGATTTGCAAATCATTTTCAACCCATATACAGTTGAATGAACTACAAAGACAAGATATTTGATATTCAAACTCATAAACTTTATTTTATTTTTTTGCAAATAATAATTAACTTATAATTTCATGGCTGCAACACATGCCAAAGTAGTTGGGAAAGGGCATGTTCACCACTGTGTTACATGGCCTTTCCTTTTAACAACACTCAGTAAACGTTTGGGAACTGAGGAGACACATTCTTGGGCACTAATACACCCCCATACCATCACAGATGCTGGCTTTTCAACTTTGCGCCTATAACAATCTGGATGGTTCTATTCCTCTTTGGTCCGGAGGACACGACATCCACAGTTTCCAAAAACAATTTGAAATGTAGACTCGTCAGACCACAGAACACTTTTCCACTTTGTATCAGTCTATCTTCGATGAGCTCAGGCCCAGTGAAGCCGACGGCGTTTCTGGGTGTTGTTGATAAACGGTTTTCGCCTTGCATAGGAGAGTTTTAACTTGCACTTACAGATGTAGCGATCAACTGTAGTTACTGACAGTGGGTTTCTGAAGTGTTCCTGAGCCCATGGTGGTGATATCCTTTACACACTGATGTCGCTTGTTGATGCAGTACAGCCTGAGGGATCGAAGGTCACGGGCTTAGCTGCTTACGTGCAGTGATTTCTCCAGATTCTCTGAACCCTTTGATGATATTACGGATCATAGATGGTGAAATCCCTAATTTCCTTGCAATAGCTGGTTGAGAAAGGTTTTTCTTAAACTGTTCAACAATTTGCTCACGCATTTGTTGACAAAGTGGTGACCCTCGCCCCATCCTTGTTTGTGAATGACTGAGCATTTCATGGAATCTACTTTTATACCCAATCATGGCACCCACCTGTTCCCAATTTGCCTGTTCACCTGTGGGATGTTCCAAATAAGTGTTTGATGAGCATTCCTCGACTTTATCAGTATTTATTGCCACCTTTCCCAACTTCTTTGTCACGTGTTGCTGGCATCTAATTCTAAAGTTAATGATTATTTGCACAAAAATTTTTTTTTTATCAGTTTGAACATCAAATATGTTGTCTTTGTAGCATATTCAACTGAATATGGGTTGAAAATGATTTGCAAATCATTGTATTCTGTTTATATTTACATCTAACACAATTTCCTAACTCATATGGAAACGGGGTTTGTACTTATTTTAAGGTATTTTTGGGTTCATTGAGGTTAGCTAATTTTACTTGTTTTGGAAAGTTCTTGACAAGCCAAATTTTCTTGTTCTATTGGCAGATAATTTTGCTTAGTGGCGGCATAGCTCGGTTGGTAGAGTGGCCGTGCCAGCAATTTGAGGGTTGCAGGTTCGATTCCCGCTTCCGCCATCCTAGTCACTGCCATTGTGTCCTTGGGCAAGACACTTTACCCACCTGCTTCCAGTGCCACCCACACTGGTTTAAATGTAACTTAGATATTGGGTTTCACTATGTAAAGCGCTTTGAGTCACTAGAGAAAAGCGCTATATAAATATAATTCACTTCACTTCACTTAGTTCAAATAAAATACCCCTCATTTTTTTTATTTTCTTTTATTGTTTTTGCACCAAGGGCGGCATAGAGTAAAACATCCTCGAGGCCTGCTCAGTGGCCTTGTGGTTAGTATTCGCCCTGAGATCGGTAAGTCGCAGAGGTGTGGACTCGAGTCACATGACTTGGACTCGAGTCAGACTCGAGTCATGAATTTGATGACTTTAGACTCGACTTGACAAAATGTAAAGAGACTTGCAACTCGACTTAGACTTTAACATCAATGACTTGTGACTTCACTTGGACTTGAGCCTTTTGACTTGACATGACTTGACATGACTTGCCACTTTCCCCAAAATCCAAAGCTTAAAAAGTTATTTGGGAGCGCTCCGTATTTTTCATTTTCTTCGTCTGTCTATCAGCGTGTTATTCCTGTCAGCTGGTGTGCTGTCAGTACAACAGCCAATCAAATTAGAACTACGTTGTTTTCATCACGCAGCATTCATCCAATCAAATTGCAGGACAACCAATGAACAAGAGTTGGTCCAACAACGTGCCAGTGATAAACAATTATGTTAAAGTTGGTTTCGTTCGGGTATAAAAACTACGACTTGGTCAACAAAAAACGAATTGCCGTATGCAAATCACGCAGTTCGAATATTACAGACGGAGACGCAACAACTTCCAACTTCGTTCGACATTTGAAGTTGCACAAAGAAGGGTAAGTTTTGAATGTAAGATAACGTTTATTGGCTAAGTAACGTGACTTTTATTTGCTGTGTAGTTAAATCAGTGAGGCTGCAAACTCACTGCTAACGTTATAACCATAGACATCTTATAAGTAGACGCATCATAGAGCGCTACTGCCTACTGGCGCAGACGAGGCGCGGGGCCGCCATCTTGGAGTGGTGATCCGCTCCACTCAGTGCAATTCATTTGGCAGGAGCAATGAACTGTCAGCGCATTTAATTCATTTTACCTCACTGAATACCACTGATTTTCACGCGCTTTTTTGTCATACGTGTGTAACAGACACATGTTTTGGCGTGTTTTATTATTCATAGTTTGCTTAACAGTAATATAATATTCTTATACGCTATAAGTGACCAGACGTCCGAGATCAAAACTGGGAATATAATCCCAGAGAAGGGGGAAAAAAACGGTAAACTATTTTTAAGTTGAAGAAACAATATGATTAGGTTATATATACATATGCGTGTATCCTACATAAACAATGTATGAATACATTAGATATCTATATATCTTAGGGACCTATAGACTGTATCTCTGTTGCTTCAGCAGCAGAGAGTTTATTCTGTCTTGACACTTTGTATTGATATTTTCTATTACATTCTTCCCTTAAATGATAATGTTTGCAGTGATTGTTTTATATGTATTATTTTATGTAAGTCGCTTTGGATAAAAGCGTCTGCCAAATACTTAAACATATATAAACACCTGAAAGTCTTCATATCAGCTAAAACCACCAATCTGTTTCACTGGATTCAGAATAAAACCAAATTCTGTTTAACCCAACAATGTTAGTATTTGAATATTGTTACTTGAAGAGAATGCATCATAATCAGTAGTGGCTGGTGAATTTTGTTTTAGGTGGGGCTGAAAGTTTGTAAACCTTAGTCTGTGGTTAAATGACTTGAAAGGACTTGAAACTCAAAATGCAGGACTTGGGACTTGACTTGAGACTTTCCAGTCTTGACTTTGGACTTGACTCGGACTTGCCCTGTCTTGACTCGGGACTTGACTCGAGACTTGAGGGTAAAGACTTGAGACTTACTTGTGACTTGCAAAGCAATGACTTGGTCCCACCTCTGGTAAGTCGTGAGTTCAAACCCGGCCGAGTCATACCAAAGACTATAAAAAATGGGACCCGTTACCTCCCTGCTTGGCACTCAGCATTAAGGGTTGGAATTGGGGATTAAATCACCAAAATGATTCCCGAGCGCGACCACTGCTGCTGCTCACTGCTCCCCTCACCTCCCAGGGGGCAGAGCAAGGGGACTGGGACAAATGCAGAGGGTAATTTCACCACACCTAGTGTGTGTGTGTGTGTGTGCGTGAGACTATCAGTGGTACTTTAACTCTAACTTTAATGCGAATAAAATTTTTTTTACATTAAATGATGCTAAAAGCAATCCAATGTCACATTAATGGTGACAAAGCTAATGTGTGTTATCTAATAATACATCTCAATGTATTTTTTTCCTACAATATACCGAGGGCCATTAAAAAAAACAAGCCTCCCACCTTGGATGACATCATTGGCAACATTTCAACTGCAGGGGTTTCTTACTCTCTGGCTATTGAGCACAGATGACGGGAGGCATTAGTGTGTGTGTGTGTGTGTGTGTGTGTGTGTGTGTGTGTGTGTGTGTGTGTGTGTGTGTGTGTGTGTGTGTGTGTGTGTGTGTGTGTGTGTGTGTGTGTGTACACACAACCGCATGAGCAACTCAGCGTTATTACTCCCCAGCAGTAGTAGATGAGTGGTTGCCATGACAACCTCCTCAAATCCCGCTCTTCTTCCCCTGCAGACATTGTGTTAACCCTTGTAAGACAATCAGAGAGGTATTCATTTAACATCCATCCACCCATTTTCTACCACTTATTGACAATATAATATGTAATATTGGGTTTTTAGTGTTATTTCTTGTTCTGACACATGACTAAATAATACAATGTACAATTTATGCATTATGCAGAGCAGCACTAACAAATATAACAGATATAGAGAGCGCAATAAAATCGCATGATAGTATATAGTCATACCATGAATTGATTAACGTGGACCCCCGACTTAAACAAGTTGAAAAACTTATTGGGGTGTTACCATTTAGTGGTCAATTGTACGGAATATGTACTATACTGTGCAATCTACTAATAAAAGTCTCAATCAATCAAAGCATACCAATGATAAGTCTGGGATAAGAACATTAAATAAGCCACTAGGGGGCGCCCTGTCACCATATGCAGTGTGTTTAGTGACTATAACCTGGACCTGAATTAAAGTTAAAGTTAAAGTAATTGTCACACACACATTAGGAGTGGCAAAATTATTCTCTGCATTTCACCCATCACCCTTGATCACCCCCCAGGAGGTGAGGAGAGCAGTGAGCAGCAGCGGTGTCAACGCCCGGGAATTATTTTTGGTGATATAACCCCCAATTCCAACCCTTGATGCCGCGTGTCAAGCAGGGAGGTAACGGGTCCCATTTTTTATAGTCCTTGGTATGACTCGGCCGGGGTTTGAACTCACGACCTACCAGTCTCAGGGCGGACACTTTAACCCAGGCCTGGGCAATTATTTTGACTCGGGGGCCAAATTTAGAGAATAGAAATGTGCCTGGCGGCCGGTTTATCTATTTTTTAGGAAAACTAATACAAAACCTCACAATAACGTCTGATTGAATGCTAAAAATGTCATGACAGACCGCCTTAAAAACGGAATGGAATTTTAAAATGTTTCTATGAAGGATAAAACACTGAATATTGACAAAATATGAATGTCACCCCCCCCCCTTTTGATCGATATATTTTACAATCAAGCCACACCCACACTGCTTGGTGCCTCGTCTGACCTTCTGTGATGTAGATTCTTTTTTTTTCTTCTTCTTTCTTTAGTTTATTTGGAACATGAACACACTTACATCATAATACATCACACAATTTCATATCATTTCATTTTACATCATGCCCGAAAAGGAGTAGGAAGAAGCAAAGCTTATTTAATCCTACCCCTTTCCCACTTCAAAGCTTTTACAAATATATAGAATCATTTACTGACCTTTTTATATAATAAAATAACATCTATGAATTAGTATACAACAGTTTTGTAATATGTAATTAATTAATTAATTCAGTCATTATTAACATACTGAGATGAAGAATATCTTATTTTCAATAAGGTTGAAGATTACTATAATAACTAGTAGGGTTGTACGGTATACGGGTATTAGTATAGTACCGCGATACTAATGAATCATATTCGGTACCATACCGCCTCTGAAAAGTACCGGTCCGCCGCACCTTAAGATTTTTTGTTAAAATAAAGCCAATAATGCAATTTTTTCTGGTCCCCTTTATTTAGAAAAGTACCGAAAAATATCGAAATAATATTGGTATCAGGACAACACTAGTCACTAAAATATCATGCAAAAGCACAGATTCCAACCAAAGAAATACTTTGTATAGTTCAAGACTTACGGTCATTAGAAAACATCACTGAACATCATAATGGCAGCTACAATTTCCATCTTAAAGATATAAAAAAAATATTTGGGAATGCCCGGTGGGCCAGTTTGAAAAGCTTAACGGGCCGCATGCCAAAAAGTGTCTATTGCTTGAACCAAAAATACACAAAAGGTGAGTGCCGCTAAGAAAAGGCATTGAAGTTTAGGGAAGGAAAACTGAAACTAAAACTGAACTGGCTACAAAGTAAACAAAAACTGAATGCTGGAGGACAGCAAAGACTTACTGTGGAGCAAAGACGGCGTCCACAAAGTACATCCGAACATGACATGACAATCAACAATGTCCCCACAAAGAAGGATAAAAACAACTGAAATATTCTTGATTGCTAAAACAAAGTAGATGCGGGGAATATCGCTCAAAGGAAGACATGAAACTGCTACAGGAAAATACCAAAAAAAAGAGAAAAAGCCACCAAAATAGGAGCGCAAGACAAGAACTAAAACACTACACACAGGAAAACAGCAAAAAACTCCAAATAAGTCACAGCGTGATGTGTCAGGTGGTGACAGTACACCTACTTTGAGACAAGAGCTATATTGATGCATGCTTGGTTATGGTTTAAAGTCATATCCAACAATTGCGTCAACGACTTTTTACTGTCAACTGAGTTTCGTTTTTTTAATGATTTCTGCTGGTTATGTTAGATCCACTATGGACTGGACTCTCTCACTATTATGTTAGATCCACTATGGACTGGACGCTCTCACTATTATGTTAGATCCACTATAGACTGGACTCTCACTATTATGTTAGATCCACTATGGACTGGACTCTCACACTATTATGTTAGATCCACTATAGACTGGACTCTCACTATTATGTTAGATCCACTATGGACTGGACTCTCACTATTATGTTAGATCCACTATGGACTGGACTCTCGCTATTATGTTAGATCCACTATGGACTGGACTCTCACTATTATGTTAGATCCACTATGGACTGGACTCTCTCACTATTATGTTAGATCCACTATGGACTGGACGCTCTCACTATTATGTTAGATCCACTATAGACTGGACTCTCACTATTATGTTAGATCCACTATGGACTGGACTCTCACACTATTATGTTAGATCCACTATAGACTGGACTCTCACTATTATGTTAGATCCACTATGGACTGGACTCTCACTATTATGTTAGATCCACTATGGACTGGACTCTCGCTATTATGTTAGATCCACTATGGACTGGACTCTCACTATTATGTTAGATCCACTATGGACTGGACTCTCACTATTATGTTAGATCCACTATGGACTGGACTCTCACACTATTATGTTAGATCCACTATAGACTGGACTCTCACTATTATGTTAGATCCACTATGGACTGGACTCTCACTATTATGTTAGATCCACTATGGACTGGACTCTCACTATTATGTTAGATCCACTATGGACTGGACTCTCACTATTATGTTAGATCCACTATGGACTGGACTTTCACACTATTATGTTAGATCCACTATGGACTGGACTCTCTCACTATTATGTTAGATCCACTATAGACTGGACTCTCACTATTATGTTAGATCCACTATGGACTGGACTCTCATTATTATGTTAGATCCACTATGGACTGGACTCTCACTATTATGTTAGATCCACTATGGACTGGACTCTCACTATTATGTTAGATCCACTATGGACTGGACTCTCACTATTATGTTAGATCCACTATGGACTGGACTCTCACACTATTATGTTAGATCCACTATAGACTGGACTCTCACTATTATGTTAGATCCACTATGGACTGGACTCTCACTATTATGTTGGATCCACTATGGACTGGACTCTCACTATTATGTTAGATCCACTATGGACTGGACTCTCACTATTATGTTAGATCCACTATGGACTGGACTTTCACACTATTATGTTAGATCCACTATGGACTGGACTCTCACTATTATGTTAGATCCACTATGGACTGGACTGTCACTATTATGTTAGATCCACTATGGACTGGACTGTCACTATTATGTTAGATCCACTATGGACTGGACTTTCACACTATTATGTTAGATCCACTATGGACTGGACTCTCACACTATTATGTTAGATCCACTATGGACTGGACTCTCACTATTATGTTAGATCCACTATGGACTGGACTGTCACTATTATGTTAGATCCACTATGGACTGGACTCTCACTATTATGTTAGATCCACTATGGACTGGGCTTTCACACTATTATGTTAGATCCACTATGGACTGGACTTTCACACTATTATGTTAGATCCACTATGGACTGGACTCTCACTATTATGTTAGATCCACTATGGACTGGACTTTCACACTATTATGTTAGATCCACTATGGACTGGACTCTCACTATTATGTTAGATCCACTATGGACTGGACTCTCACACTATTATGTTAAATACACTATGGACTGGACTTTCGCACTATTATGTTAGATCCACTATGGACTGGACTCTCACTATTATGTTAGATCCACTATGGACTGGACTTTCACACTATTATGTTAGATCCACTATGGACTGGACTCTCACTATTATGTTAGATCCACTATGGACTGGACTCTCACTATTATGTTAAATCCACTATGGACTGGACTCTCACTATTATGTTAGATCCACTATGGACTGGACTGTCACTATTATGTTAGATCCACTATGGACTGGACTATCACTATTATGTTAGATCCACTATGGACTGGACTCTCACTATTATGTTAGATCCACTATGGACTGGACTCTCACTATTATGTTAAATCCACTATGGACTGGACTCTCACTATTATGTTAGATCCACTATGGACTGGACTCTCACTATTATGCTAGATCCACTATGGACTGGACTGTCACTATTATGTTAGATCCACTATGGACTGGACTTTCACAATATTATGCTAAACCCACTCAACGTCCATTGCATCCGGTCTCCCGTAGAGAAAGCTGGTCCATGAAAGTAATGCATACATTAAACCGGTCCCTGGTGGGAAAAAGGTTGGGGAACCCTGATATACATGATCTTTGACTAACTTTTTCTTGCAGAAACAGCAGTGTGCTCCTGTAACTGGGACAAATAAATAGACCAAAAATGAAATGAGGACGCTGGTTCTCCAGAATAGACACAGTAAGACTAATAGTCAAGGGAGAAGTCCTTAGCTTTCTGGAAATGTGGCCCCCAAAACAACTTAGTGGACTATCCCTGGCTTTAAAACATCACATTGATTTGTGTAGAAGTCATTATAAAAGACATTGCAGTCAACTTAAAGTGAGTGGAGGCTGAAACTCCGCCCATCTGGGTGGGGAGACACACCCACTTCTCCTGCATGATGTGTACGAGGAGGAGGTGGAGGAAGGAAGAGGAGAGGTTCCGCTCTAATGGTTGTAAGGATGCAGGAGGAAGAGGATCTCTACTTCAACATACTTTTTTTTTTAGAAGATCCAGATTGGGATTCTGAATAAACGGCAACTACTCCTCAGGTATGACTTTCACTTTCAAGTCCTGAAGGTACAGTGTTTTATCTCCAACATGCATCAACCACAGGAGTAGAGTGGTGTACATCACTGTAGATTTAAGGGAACTTTTCTACACTTGACAGGACACACTTGTGCATTTCTTTGTCTTTTCCTACATGTTTAGTCCTGGAAAAGGTATACGAATGTTTAGCTTGAGGGTCCAACTTCTAGCTTTCAACGACGTTTTGTTCTTGAAAGTTTTAGAGGCAAACGCTTGGTGATTAAGGAGGAGAATGGAGGCGTTGTTTCACAGGAAACTGGAGAGGATGTTGCATTGTTTGGGACTGAGATCATCCCGATCCCGCCCGGATTTATGGCTTGACACACACGTTAATAAATCCTGCTTGCGAAATGTGATTGCGTACAGTACTTTCAAAAGCCAAAGGTCACCTGCTCGGTTTAAAGAAAAGGCCTCTCTTATCGCCTTGATGACGTGCAAGGTTTCCTCTTGCAAGCTTTTCAAGCATGACATCAGCCGTGCAGCATGCAAATAATAGAGACGATCATTCTGCAGGTGACAATGTTTTCATTTTTACACTTCACGGTACTGTAAACTGACAGTTAATATCTAAACATTTAACATTTCAAACAATTTTGAACAGAAATAGTTCATGCACGTTCAGATAAATTCCTCAAAATGACAATTAAAAACATTTTGGCTGGTGGCCGGGCTGTATATATGCGCACTAATTGACTGAAAGAGCACGCACTTGGCGCGATGATGTCATGTTATCGATGGAAAAATGCATCTTTAGACAATATGATTTGCATGAGCGGCTAGGAAACCCCGAGAGTAACAAGCGGTTGCCTTGTTGCCTTTCCATTAAGAACAATAAATTAGTTTTTAGTATAAGTTTGCTGGTTTCAAGAAATGTAATGCAGAGTGCATATCATTATGTCAAGATAATGGCACTAGCATTTACTTCATTTAAGAATATTTTTCAACATATTGAGCAAAAAGGTCTTTTTTTTTTCTACCAAGAAAAGTGCACTTGTTATAAGTGAGAATATACTTATTTTAAGGTATTTTTGGGTTCATTGAGGTTAGCTAATTTTACTTGCTTTGGAAAGTCTTGACAAGCCAAATTTTCTTGTTCTATTGGCAGATAATTTTGCTTAGTTCAAATAAAATACCCCTCATTTTTGTATATTTTTTTTCTTGTTTTTGAACACTGACTTTTTGCAGTGTGGTGTTGAATGTAGTCGAGCAGCTTGACTCCTCCCAGCCACCTTTTTGAAGACATAGGCTTGTGACACTAAAAGACAGCAGAGGACTAAATGAATGCTGTTTTTCTTCTGAAGTGGAAGTCTTGGCAGGGAAAAGACCCCCACCCGAATTCTGCCCCGACCTTGATGTTGCAAATGACTTCCACTAACACTAATGTATATTTACTTCATGTCAAAACTCAAACAAAAGGCACTCAAACGAAACTGAATTGTTCTGAAGAAGCTGGCAAAACTATCCTATAGTGAATTAAAATGAATAATCCGTTTTGAAGAATACCTTTGAGGCCATTTCTTCATTTTATTTCAAGCTGACTTTGGAGTGTCTATTAGCTCCGCCCCAACTTTAAATAACCTTCAAAGGAGAGTCACCTATATTTTCTCTTGCCAACCAAACAGAGCACTCCTGATCCATAACTACAGCGTCGCCATGCCGACGCCTGCCATATCTGTAGCAACCGAGCATCCTCAGAGGAGTGTGGCAGTTTATGATGTTTCTACGCAGGCCGCTTCCCACTGAGGCCACAGAGTGTTGAGGTGGGTGTTTTTTATACAAGTGCAGGCCTGGGATTGATTTTGGTCTTCATCCTGCAGAGATGCTTCATCATTGGAGCATCCTTGTCGTCACTCTGCTGAGGATGGGGCTTGTGGGGGGATGCCTGTGTCCACCTGCCACCATCTTGTCTGCGCTCCCATCAGAGGTGCCCGCCAAGGTCTGTTGCCTAAACTTCTCCGGCTCCACTTTGGACCACGTGCAGTGGTCTCGGCTGACCAACCAGACCGGTCTGCAGATTCTGGATCTTTCCCACTGCAACATGACCTCAGTGAAGCTGTCAGGGGTGGGGGCCTCCTTGCTGGAAAAGGTTTACTTGGGCCACAACGGAATAGCAGTTTTGCCACAGAACTTCCTGGCTGGACAGCCCCGCTTGGAGGAGGTAGATCTCAGCTGGAATAGACTTAAGAAGCTCCCAGAAGGTTTCCTGCAGGACTCGGACAACCTGAAGAGGTTGTTTCTGCAGGACAATCAGCTTCGCTTCCTTCCGGCCTCGGTGCTGCAGAGGCCCGCTCTGCAGAGCCTGGAGCTGGCCGGGAACCCTTGGGACTGCTCCTGCTCTTTCCTGGATGTACTGCAGGACAACAAGGACACAAAGACAGAGGGCTTGGCGAGAAACTTGACATGCGTCTCCCCCTGGAAACTGGCAGGCCGGGTGGTGTGGTCCGTGAACCTCAGCGACGTGTGCCGCCCGACCAGCCTCACTGCGCTCTTCATTGCCCTCCCGCTCCTCATTCTTTCCACCCTTGTGGTCTGCTGGTGCTGCGGGAGGAAGAGGAAAGAAGCCCCCACGTTGTGGGCCTCAAAAAAAAGGACTCGCAGTTTCCACGGCACTGGGGCGAAAGGTCACCGCAAGATGCCGGCCCCTGAAGGTGTCGAGAAGAAGTCGATTGACAGTGTTGGGCATGACGTCCAGGTTCCCAAACTCCTGGGCAGTGCCGCCGACATCGATGAAGAGAAGGAGCTCCAGAAGGGTTCTGTGGAGTCTCTCCCGCCAGAGGCAAAGCCGAGCAGGTCCGAGTTTGACTCGGTTAGTGTGACGGAGGTGCTGAAAGACTCGGCGGCCCGGGAGAAAGCTTACATGACTCAGTCCACGGAATATTACAGCCTGGTACCAGGAATACAGTTGGATGACTCGGACCATGGCGAGTAGGACAAGGTGGACATTTTAAGATGTTTGTTTTGGAAACTTACTACAATGGAAAATCCTGAGGTTGAAAATATGATTTTATGATTTTATGATTTTTTTTTTTTTGCATTTCATTGCTGTTTGCCTTTATAGTGCATGCTCACATAAAAATTGTGCAAAACATTCATACTTTGGCCTATTTTCAATACTTCTGAAGATATCAACAACTGCATCTTTTTTTAAGTTACACTTTACTGGACTTGTAACACATTGAACTGAGTGAATTACAAACCCCGTTTCCATATGAGTTGGGAAATTGTGTTAGATGTAAATAAAAACAGAATACAATGATTTGCAAATCCTTTTCAACCCATATTCAGTTGAATGCACTACAAAGACAAGATATTTGATGTTCAAACTCACAAACTTAATTTTTTTTTGCAAATAATAATTAACTTAGAATTCCATGGCTGCAACACGTGGCAAAGTAGTTGGGAAAGGGCATGTTCACCACTGTGTTACATGGCCTTTCCTTTTAACAACACTCAGTAAACGTTTGGGAACTGAGGAGACACATTTTTTAAGCTTCTCAGGTGGAATTATTTCCCATTCTTGCTTGATGTACAGCTTAAGTTGTTCAACAGTCTCCGTTGTGGTATTTTAGGCTTCATAATGCGCCACACATTTTCAATGGGAGACAGGTCTGGACTACAGGCAGGCCAGTCTAGTACCCGCACTCTTTTACTATGAAGCCACGTTGATGTAACACGTGGCTTGGCATTGTCTTGCTGAAATAAGCAGGGGCGTCCATGGTAACGTTGATTGGATGGCAACATATGTTGCTCCAAAACCTGTATGTACCTTTCAGCATTAATGGCGCCTTCACAGATGTGTAAGTTACCCATGTCTTGGGCACTAATACACCCCCATACCATCACAGATGCTGGCTTTTCAACTTTGCGCCTATAACAATCCGGATGGTTCTTTTCCTCTTTGGTCCGGAGGACACGACGTCCACAGTTTCCAAAAACAATTTGAAATGTGGACTCGTCAGACCACAGAACACTTTTCCAATTTGTATCAGTCCATCTTAGATGAGCTCAGACCCAGCGAAGCCGACGGCGTCTCTGGGTGTTGTTGATAAACGGTTTTCGCCTTGCATAGGAGAGTTTTAACTTGCACTTACAGATGTAGCGACCAACTGTAGTTACTGACAGTGGGTTTCTGAAGTGTTCTTGAGCCCATGTGGTGATATCCTTTACACAATGATGTCGCTTGTTGATGCAGTACAGCCTGAGGGATCGAAGGTCACGGGCTTAGCTGCTCACGTGCAGTGATTTCTCCAGATGCTCTGAACCCTTTGGTGATATTACGGACCGTAGATGGTGAAATCCCTAAATTCCTTGCAATAGCTGGTTGAGAAAGGTTTTTCTTAAACTGTTCAACAATTTGCTCACGCATTTGTTGACAAAGTGGTGACCCTCGCCCCACCCTTGTTTGTGAATGACTGAGCATTTCATGGAATCTACTTTTATACCCAATCATGGCACCCACCTGTTCCCAATTTGCCTGTTCACCTGTGGAATGTTCCAAATAAGTGTTTGATGAGCATTCCTCAACTTTATCAGTATTTATTGCCACCTTTTCCAACTTCTTTGTCACGTGTTGCTGGCATCAAATTCTAAAGTTAATGATTATTTGCAAAAAAAAAAAATGTTAATCAGTTTGAACATCAAATATGTTGTCTTTGTAGCATATTCAACTGAATATGGGTCCGTTTATATTTACATCAAACACAATTTCCCAACTCATATGGAAACGGGGTTTGTAGAATGATCATGGCTGTTTTTTCAGGAACATTGCTAAACTCCGCCCCTCACTCACTCTCTCTGATGCCGAGAGGCTCGTCCACGCCTTTGTCTCCTCCAGGCTAGACTACTGCAACGCACTTCTTGTCGGGATCCCCAGCAAGAACATCCAGAAGCTGCAAAACATACAGAACAGCGCTGCTAGGATCCTGATGAGAGTGCGGAAATATGACCATATCACACCAACTTTACCTACTCAGTGGCCTTGCGGTTAGAGTGTCCGCCCTGAGATCGGTAGGTTGTGAGTTCAAACCCCGGCCGAGTCATACCAAAGACTATAAAAATGGGACCCATTACCTCCCTGCTTGGCACTCAGCATCAAGGGTTGGAATTGGGGGTTAAATCACCAAAATGATTCCTGGGCGCAGCACAGCTGCTGCCCACTGCTCCCCTCACCTCCCAGGGGGTGATCAAGGGGATGGGTCAAATGCAGAGGACAAATTTCACCACACCTCGTGTGTGTGACAATCATTGGTACTTTAACTTTTAACTTTAACTTTAACTCTCAAATCCCTTCACTGGCTTCCTGTTTCACTCAGGATTGAATTCAAAGTCTCCCTACTAACCCACCAGTGCCTCCATGGAAATGCCCCCCTCTACCTCAAAGAACTACTCACCCTCAAATCCTCCACAGGACACCTCCGCTCCGGACAGGCTAACCTCCTCCAAGCTAAGAACAATGGGAGACCGGGCTTTCTGCTCCGCCGCTCCCAGTCTGTGGAACGCTCTCCCTGACCACCTGAGGGCACCACAGACTGTGGAATGCTTTTAAAAAAGGCTTAAAAACCATTCTTTTTAAAAAAGCCTTTTTTTTCAGATAAATGCATACTACTTTTAGCTATTAGGCTGTTCTAGTTTTTATTTTTATTTATTTTTTATTATCTTTTTATTTTTAACACACTGTAGCACTTTGAGGTTGTTTACTCAATGTAAAGTGCTTTTTACAAATAAAATCTATTATTATTATTATTATTTTTGAAATGACTCGCCTGCCTTCTTTTATACTTTTAAGAGAATGTGCTTGTGGCACCTGGCCCAAGTGGGAGTGCTGTATGTTACATGCATTCCTGTTAAACTTGTTTGTTTATGCTTTTCCATCTGGGAAATTGGGTATCCAACTCCTTCAAGTGGAGCTGTGCAACCAGAAAAGTCAGTACGACGGAGCACAACAATGACGAGCCAGGACACGACGTGCACACGCATGGAATGTGTGTAAGTTATTAATGCAGTTCTTGTTGCCTGCCACATAGTCAACATGGTGACTATGGTAACCACTTATTGTCTGATGTTTTTTTATATTTTTTATGATAGTACAAGGCGGCTACCAATGAACCTAATATGAGTCCTCTATATCGCCCATAAAGCCCTTAAGAAAAATATCCAAAGACCGCCCACAATTCTCCATTTACATGTCAGGACCTGAATATTAGTAATCAAGTATTAGCAATATTGTAATTTATAGGCGCTAACGCTGAGGAACTACTTTTAGCGCACTGTGATCACAGAGAGGTAACACGCTTTTGCAGCCATTGATATACTGAGCCGGTGGGCTGCTGCATCGCCTCTGAGTTGGTGAAAGTTAATTCTAGATTATATAAACAATGCTTCTCACTTCTACAGGGTAGGATATGATAAGATAGGATATACTTTTATTTATCCCACAATGGGGAAAATACACTTTATTGCCAAAAGTATTTGGCCACCCATCCAAATGATGAGAATCAGGTGCCCTAATCACCCGGTGTATAAAATCAAGCCCTCAGGCATGGAGACAGTTTCTACAAACATTTGTGAAAGAATGGGCCGCTCTCAGTGATTTCCAGCGTGGAACTGTCATAGGATGCCACCTGTGCAACAAATACAGTCGTGAAATTTCCTCGCGCCTAAATATTCCAAAGTCAACTTTATCATAAGAAAAGTGAAGAGTTTGGGAACAACAGCAACTCAGCCACAAAGTGGTAGGCCATGTAAACTGACAGAGAGGGGTGTTGAAGCGCATAGTGCAAAGACTTTCTGCACAGTCAGTTGCTACAGAGCTCCAAACTTCATGTGACCTTCATTAGCCCACGTACAGTACGCAGAGAGCTTCATGGAATGGGTTTCCATGGCCGAGCAGCTGCATCTAAGCCATACATCACCAAGTCCAATGCAAAGCGTGGGATGCAGTGGTGTAAAGCACGTCGCCACTGGACTCTAGAGCAGTGGAGACGCCTTCTCTGGACTGATGAGTTACGCTTTTCCATCTGGCAATCTGATTGACCAGTCTGGGTTTGGAGGTTGCCACGAGAACGCTACATTTCGGACTGCATTGTGCCGAGTGTAACGTATTATTTTCGGGTCTCCCTATGTCTAGCATTAAAAGATTACAATTGGTACAAAATGCGGCTGCTAGACTTTTGACAAGAACAAGAAAGTTTGAAACGGAGTTACGATCATAATTTATGAGTGCATTTGACTAAATGTTATATCTCTGCCAAGGTTGGCATCCAGGACCGTTTATGGTGCAAAATCCAATGGTTTGTTATTTCTTGCTTGGTTAAAATGAACATATACAGGAGGTAACTATCTGAGGATGCACAAAAAAATTAGGATCGCGTGCTATTCTAAGTTGTGCATGTTTTAGTTTTTGGTTGTATTAATCAAAATCCTGGTGGCACAACACTGATTTAAGGCCTGTAATGTGACATCATGTGATACGAGTATTAATCAGAATTAATGGTAATAATCCAAACTATGTCCCAAAAATTTACAAAAACGATAATAAATGTTTGGAGAGAGCTTATCGGTCCAAAGCGAGAACGCAAAGTTGACATTATGTCCTGTCAGCGCTGCAAAGGAAGGGTAGAAGTGGGACCATAAAAGTTGTGTCCACAGCAAAAGTAGGCTGATTTATTGTGGACGCGACCATGTGAAAAACAAACATGGCAATGGTCAATGACAAATGACAAAAAAAGGCAGATGGGACAGATCATGTGACGTCACTGTTCTTATCTCACTCATGGACGACATTATAAACACATCATACTTTAAGTGCAATCAATCTATAATTTTTTTGCAGTGTAAGACAGCAATGCAATCATTAAATATTGTTATTTTAACACATTAATATAAATTACCATCATACAATTATTATAATCATCATTACCATCACCTTTGCTCCTTTAATGCTTTTTAGGGACATTTTTGACATCAAATTTGACATAGATTTAAGTTACCAAATATGGTTCATTGCACTCTTCTGAGAAGCTTTCTAATTAAACAGCATATGACCTATTGATTACCATTTTTAAAATACAATTATTTGTAATTCAACACTAATACTGTAAAATGCATGTTACATTATAATTATCTGGTTATTAAAAGTATCTGATAAATACATCAAATCATGCATTTTATTTGAATAAATAACTACATAATTTGTACTTTTTTTTTATTGACTTAGAATTTAGGATTTAGGACAGTCATTACTAAAACTCTTTTTCCTGATTATCATTTTGGGGGAAATGTTTTTATGCATTGACAATAAAACATTTATACTGTAATATTAACAGTATATCAATATTTTAATGGAAAAATTACGGTGACTGAGCTGCCAGGTTGTTTTTTTTTAAGGTAAAATGTACAGATGTCCGATAATGGCTTTTTTGCCGATATCCGATATTCCGATATTGTCCAACTCTTAATTACCGATTCCGATATCAACCGATACCTAATTTTGTTGTGATGCCCCGCTGGATGCATTAAACAATGTAACAAGGTTATCCAAAATAAATCAACTCAAGTTATGGAAAAAAATTCCAACATGGCACTGCCATATTTATTATTGAAGTCACAAAGTGCATTATTTTTTTTAACATGCCTCAAAACAGCAGCTTGGAATTTGGGACATGCTCTCCCTGAGAGAGCATGAAGAGGTTGAGGTGGGCGGGGTTGGGGGTAGCGGGGGTTGAGGTGAGGGGGGGGGGGGGTAGCGGGGGGTGTATATTGTAGCGTCCCAGAAGAGTTAGTGCTGCAAGGGGTTCTGGGTATTTGTTCTGTTGTGTTTATGTTGTGTTACGGTGCGGATGTTCTCCCGAAATGTGTTTGTCATTCTTGTTTGGTGTGGGTTCACAGTGTGGCGCATATTTGTAACAGTGTTAAAGTTGTTTATACGGCCACCCTCAGTGTGACCTGTATGGCTATTGACCAAATATGCATTGCATTCACTTGTGTGTGTGAAAAGCCGTAGATATTATGTGACTGGGCCAGCAAGCAAAGGCAGTGCCTTTAAGGTTTATTGGCGCTCTGTACTTCTCCCTACGTCCGTGTACACAGCGGCGTTTGAAAAAGTCATAAATTTCACTTTTGAAACCGATACCGATAATTTTGAAACCGATACTGATAATTTCTGATATTACATTTTAAAGCATTTATTGGACATCTCTAGTCAAATGTATGGTCATTGTTTTCACAAGTCATTAATGTAAATGAAAAAACTGTACAACTGTTATGTTTATGGTAAAATTCTGGCGACTGAGCGGCAAATGTATTTATTTTTCGCAAAATCTATGGACCCTCCTTATACAGTGTATAATTGTAAAATAAAGAATGGTATCATTTTTGTTTTTTAAAGTAAAATTCTGGTGACTGAGCTGCCATTTTTTTTACCGTAACCACGGTTGTGGTTTTTACAGTGCGTTACTGTAAATGACAAAACGGTACCACTGTTATTTTTTGGGTAAAATTCTGGTGACTGAGCTTTGATTTTGTAGTGTTTGACTTTAAATTCTACTGACTTTTTTTTTTTTTTTTTTTTTTTACAGTGTTACAGTACGTAATAAAACAGCAATACTATAATATTAATGTTATTTCATAAATATCTAGACATTAAAAGTATTGAATAAATAAATTCAATAATATATACAGTACCGTATTTTTCGGACCGGCCGAAAATGCATAATAAAGAAGGGAAAAAACATATATAAGTCGCACTGGAGTATAAGTCGTATTTTTGGGGGAAATGTATTTGATAAAACCCAACACCAAGAATAGACATTTGAAAGGCAATTTAAAATAAATAAAAAATAGTGAACAACAGGCTGAATAAGTGTACGTTATATGAGGCATAAATAACCAACTGAGAAGGTGCCTGGTATGTTAACGTAACATATTATGATAAGAGTCATTCAAATAACTATAACATATAGAACATGCTATACGTTTACCAAACAATCTGTCACTCCTAATCGCTAAATCCCATGAAATCTTATACGTCTAGTCTCTTACGTGAATGAGCTAAATAATATTATTTGATTTTTTACGGTAATGTGTTAATAATTTCACACATAAGTCGCTCCTGAGTATAAGTCGCACCCCCGGCCAAACTATGAAAAAAACTGCGACTTGTAGTCCAAAAAATACGGTGTATAATTATTTAACCAATCGTACTTAATGTGTACCATCCATCCATCCATTTTCTACCGTTTGTCCCATTTGGGGTCGGGGGGTGCTGGAGCCTATCTCAGCTGCATTCAGGCAGAAGGCGGTGTACACCCTGGACAAGTCGCTACCTCATCACAGGGCCAACACATATAGACAGACAACATTCACGCTCACATTCACACACTAGGGCCAATTTAGTGTTGTCAATCAACCTATCCCCAGGTGCATGTCTTTAATGTGTACCATTTAATTTTATGTATTTATCTAATTTACGACTGTCATTGCGAGAAAAAAGTTCGATGGGTTGAGGCACATTTTGTCATAATTACATTTAAAGATTTTGCAGAATGATATGCCGTATTGACATTATTATATCAACATGTGCGTTCCACACAAACCAACTGCTGATAAGGAAGATTTGTGCCTTTTGAGGAAGGAAACATAACACCAACATTTGAGATGGTGTTCCCAGGTCATAAATCCACAGGCCGAGGCTTTAAATATGAAGCGGGAGGACGAGAAGGTTCTTCTCTTCTTCGTCAGGTGAGCTAGTATCACAGGTGAGGCATTACATAGTTAAATGCTTCCCGCAAAGGCTGACGTGACCCTGCTCGTCTGCAGACATGACAGTTTCCTACACTCTGGAGGTGGCCAACGTGAGGTTTGGCGGCTTCACCAAGCTCCTGTTTAGGTGGAAGGGCAGCATCTACAAGCTGCTTTACAAGGAGTTGCTACTCTTCTGTGGCGTCTATGTCTTTTTCAGCGTGCTTTACAGGTAAGACGCCACATCATCTTCATGAGCAGATGATACCTTCAACTTCTACTTCCAGTTTCATTTTCTGTTGTCTTCAATGCCCAGGTTGATGCTCACCCCCAGGCAGCAGGAACTGTTTGAGCGCATCGCCCTTTACTGCGACCAATTTACCAACACCAGCTTCATCCCTGTTCTCTTTGTGCTCGGTACGTCAAGGAGAGCGCAAAAATATGACCAAAGGAGACGGAATACATGTAATATGTGAAAAATTACCACTTTACATGACAGAAACGTGTGCACTTAAGCACAGTCAGCAGCGTGCGCTCTGACAGTACAGGGGAAATAATAAACAACAAATAACGAACAAACCACCCCTTGAATAAATAATACTGCTATCAATTTCATATGTAAAAAAATTATATAAAATTAAATTAAAATAAACATTGATTGATGTAATTGATACTCCCAGAGCGGAATTAATGTAACAATGTATTTGAATAGTTTTGATGTGCGCTGAATTAAAACTAAAATGAAAATATCTATATTATGACTATATTACAAAATGTAATAACAACAATAAATCCCTCACCTATATCAATTTATTAATATTTGACATAATATTCTAACTACAGTATTTTAAATAGAGAGAGAGAGAGAGAAACCTTCTATTTACCGTATTTTTCGGACTATAAGTCGCAGTTTTTTTCATAGTTTGGCCACAGTACAATACATATTACGTACAATTGACCACTAAATGGTAACACCCGAATACTTTTTTTTAACTTGTTTGAAAAGGCTTAGTGGCCACATGCGTGGACAGCACCTTTTAGCTATTATTTTCAAAATTGTGTACACTACTGAATTGGGGTCCTATTGCCACTTATGTGGACACTTATACTGCCATCTGGTGGTGTCAGAAGAGTATAACATACAATGGAATTTGGAAAAAAAAAAGTGTAAAAATAAGAATTAGCATGTCACTAAACATGAAGTACACGTTTGTGTACTGTATTTTTCGGACTATAAGTCTCAGTTTTTTTCACAGTTTGGCCGGGGGTGCGACTTACACTCAGAAGCGACTTATGTGTGAAATTATTAACACATTACCGTAAAATATCAAATAATATTTTTTAGCTCATTCACGTAAAAGACTAGACGTATAAGATTTCATGGGATTTAGCGATTAGGAGTGACAAATTGTTTGGTAAACGTATAGCATGTTCTATATGTTATAGTTATTTGAATGACTCTTACCATAATATGTTACGTTAACATACCAGGCACGTTCTCAGTTGGTTATTTATGCCTCATATAACGTACACTTATTCAGCCTGTTGTTCACTATTCTTTATTTTTTTCAAACTGCCTTTCAAATGTCTATTCTTGGTGTTGGCTTTTATCAAATAAATTTCCCCCAAAAATGCGACTTATACTGCAGTGCGACTTATATAGGTTTTTTTCCCTTCTTTATTATGCATTTTCGGCCGGTGCGACTTACAGAGGTGGGACCAAGTCATTGTTTTGCAAGTCACAAGTAAGTCTCAAGTCTTTGCCCTCAAGTCCGAGTCAAGTCCCGAGTCAAGACAGGCAAGCCCCGAGTCAAGTCCAAAGTCAAGACTGGAAAGTCTCAAGTCAAGTCCTAAGTCCTGCATTTTGAGTTTCGAGTCCTTTCAAGTCCTTTTAACCACAGACTAATATATTAACACAGATTGTGTATGCTTTTCAAACGCTGTATTTATTTATTAAAACAAGTGCATTTTAAATTGCAGGAAAGAAAATTGTGCTGACATTGCACTTTATAATAGCACTATTAACCAGTCATTTTAAACATGAACTCATTCCTTTACAGAACAAACACATTGAAAAATAAAGTGCAAATGTACTTATTTGTACAAAAGTGTTAACATTGAAAAAACATGACATATACGTGAACATAACAAAAAAGTTGTACTTTTTATATGTCAGGGCCCTATGCTGCATTGCATTTGCAAAAGACCAAATTAGCCAAGAGTCTGTCAGTCATTTGTGCACGATGGGGGCGTAGTATGATGCCACCATGGCTGAAAACTCGCTCCACTGGAGCACTGGAGGCAGGCACTGCCAAGACTCTCATGGCCACTCGGAACAGTGAAGGAAGAGTCTTCATGTTCAATGCCCAGAACAAAGGGGGGAGAGAGTTGTTTTGGGTTGGTGCACTACTTGTAAGTGTATCTTGTGTTTTTTATGTTGATTTAATTAAAAAAAGAAAAGAAAAATATATATATATTTCTTGTGCGGCCCGATACCAATCGATCCACGGACCAGTAGCGGGCCGCGGCCCGGTGGTTGGGGACCACTGAGGTAAACAACCAACAGTATGTCAGAAAGCTAGCTAAAACGGTACACATATTCATAATATAGTATACATTTTAACTGACCTTTATTTGACTATTTTTGTCTTTTTTTAGGTGGCTAAAATACGCGGTGGTGCTGACCGCCGTCTAACGTTACGTGTGATATATTGACTAACGTAACCCTGCTTGAAAAAAATCACTGAACAAAAAGTATGAATAAGGTAGTGAACTGCAACAGATTCCCGTGTTTGCAATAACGTTATAACGTTAGCAGTGAGTTTACAGCCTCACTGATTTAACTACACAGCAAATAAAAGTCACGTTACTTAGCCAATAAACGTTATCTTACATTCAAAACTTACCGTTCTTTGTGCAACTTCAAATGCCGGACGAAGTTAGAAGTTGTTGCCTCTCCATCAGTAATTTTCGAACCGCATGTGTTGCATACTGCAAACCGTTTTGTGTTGACCACCTCGTAATTTTTATACCGAAACAAAATTATTTTAGGTATCATTTTTTGTTCACTGGCGTGTGGTTTGGACATGTCTTCTTCGTTGGTTGTCCTGCAATTTGATTGGATGAATGCTGTGTGATGAAAACAAAGTAGATCTAATTTGATTGGCTGTTGTACTGAGACCACACCAGCTGACACACGCAACGCTGATAGACAAGTACACAATGAAAAATACGGAGCGCTCCCGAATAACTTTTTCATCTTTGGGTTTTGGGGAAAGTAGCAAGTCATGTCAATTCAAAAGGCTCAAGTCCAAGTGAAGTCACAAGTATTGATGTTAAAGTCTAAGTCGAGTTGCAAGTCTTTTTACATTTTGTCAAGTCGAGTCTAAAGTCATCAAATTCATGACTCGAGTCTGACTCGAGTCCAAGTCATGTGACTCGAGTCCACACCTCTGGCGACTTATACTCCGAAAAATACGGTAATAATATTTGATTATTCAACTTCTTCATTATTGTGGCTGTAGTTTGCAGTGGTGCAGAAACATATCGTACTGTGTGAGTGACTTTCGCCCGAGTGCTGTTTCTAATATTTTGACCTTTCCATACACACTGCAAAAAGTAGACAAAAGACAATTTGACTTGATGATTTTTCTTAATTGACGTTTTATAGCTCAGATTTTAGGTATATATTATACTTAACGTAAGCAAATCGGTCGAAGATTATAGTGCCTGCTAAGAAAAATATTTTTTGGCAAATAAAACAACTTTATACCAAGGGGCGCCGGAAGTTGGCAGACCCGTTAGCGATCCTGTTCTGTCTCCCTGTAATGTTTGTCTGATCTTGAATGGGATTGTGCTGAAAATTTTAATTTCCCCTCGGGGATTAATAAAGTATTTCTGATTCTGATTAATAAGATATCCATCCATGTACAACCGCTTGCTTTGTCTTTTTCCAGTATAAAGCATGAGGTCACCAAAATGGGAGAAAGAGCTTAAGTGTACCTAATAAAGTGCCCTGTTGTATGTTTAACTATCTGTGCACAAAAATAGATAAAAAAACGGACCTTTTTCAGGCTTTTACGTGACGCTGGCCTTCAACCGTTGGTGGGGTCAATACACCAGCTTCCCGCTGCCCGACAACCTGATGATGGTGGTTTCCGGCAACGTCCACGGCGCCGACGAAAGGGGCCGCCTGCTTCGCCGCACACTGATGAGATACGCCAACCTGTCGTCGGTTCTCATCCTGCGCTCCATCAGCACCAGGGTTCACAAGCGTTTCCCTACGCTGGACCACGTGGTGGAGGCCGGTAGGTACCACTTGTGTCTGTCCTGCAGGAGACAATAGGACATCAAGCAGATTTAGATCCCTAATTGTTGCAATCAGCTGCATACGGGCAGTCACACAAATAGAATTCCGCACCACTTTTTAATCAATGATGATTTATACTCCATCCTTTATTTTGACGGCTTCTCCCCCCATATTTCTCAACTGATTCATATCCATCAAACACCAGAATACTCAACATTTCCCCCCTTAAAATCCCACATTTTCCACAGAGCCACATATTTGGCGACATTTCTCCCATTGAAAATGAAAGGACATTTTTTTCTTCGATCATTATCATCCCCTCCCACACGGAGAAATTTGTTTATGCTCAAGTGATTGGTTCCATTTGCCTCTTTCATCAAATTTGGACTAAATGAGATCAAGGAGCTGATCATTGTAAGTTTTTATCAGGCATCTTTGTGGGTACCTAATGGTCCTTCAGTATTGAAGGCAGACCTGGGCAAAATACGGCCCTCAGGCCACATGCGGTCCATTAAAATTTTCAATGTGGCCCGCCGGACGTTCTACATAGTTTTTTTCGACCTTTAACATCAAAACTGTAGCCGCCATTATGACGTGCAGTGCTGTTTTTTAAATGATCGTAAGTCTTGAACTATAGAAAGTACTGTATTTCAATTAGAGATGTCTAGAATGCTTTAAAATGTAATATCGGAAATTATCAGTATCGGTATCGGTTTCAAAAAGTAAAATTAATTACTTTTTAAAAGGCCGCTGTACGGAGCGGTACATATCCGGTAAAACACGGACATAGGGAGCAGTACAGAGCAGTTGCGTCTCTCAGTCAGCAGCCCCTCCCCTTTTCCCTCTCCCACACACAACACAGGAGTTGACGACTGCAGCATGAGAGGTTTACTGGCGACGCTTGATGACCTCATCAAACCGCCGCCAGCGCAGCATAACAACAACAACAAGAGTGTGTTGTTGCCGGTGCTGTAGCCGTGGCTAACAAGCCAGCGAGCTCGGTGACTGACTAACGTCACCATGTCTATGGTTTGGGATTATTTTAAAGTGTGTTTGACGGATACAAAACTGGCAATTTGCAATGACTGCAAAAAGTTGGTTATGCGAGGAGGAACCAGGATGTCTTCCTTTAATACGAGCAATTAGATCTCCCACCTCTTAAAAGGGGAACATTATCACAATTTCAGAAGGGTTAAAACCATTAAAAATCAGTTCCCAGTGGCTTATTTTATTTTTGAAGTTTTTTTCAAAATTTTACCCATCACGCAATATCCCTAAAAAAAGCTTCAAAGTGCCTGATTTTAACCATCTTTATAAACACCCGTCCATTTTCCTGTGACGTCACATAGTGAAGCCAACACAAACAAACATGGCGGCTAGAACAGCAAGGTATAGCGACATTAGCTCGGATTCAGACTCGGATTTCAGCGGCTTAAGCGATTCAACAGATTACGCATGTATTGAAACGGATGGTTGTAGTGTGGAGGCAGGTAGCGAAAACGAAATTGACGAAGAAACTGAAGCTATTGAGCCATATCAGTTTGAACCGTATGCAAGCGAAACCGACGAAAACGACACGACAGCCAGCGACACGCAAGAAAGCGAGGACGAATTCGGCGATCGCCTTCTAACCAACGATTGGTATGTGTTTGTTTGGCATTAAAGGAAACTAAAAACTATGAACTAGGTTTACAGCATATGAAAATAATTTGGCAACAACATGCACTTTGAGAGTGCAGACAGCCCAGTTTTCATCAATTAATATATTCTGTAGACATACCCTCATCCGCTCTCTTTTCCTGAAAGCTGATCTGTCCAGTTTTGGAGTTGATGTCAGCAGGCCAGGGAAGCTAGGGTCGATATTCTTCTATGCCATCTCTGTCGTAGCATAGCTTTCGTCGGTAAAGTGTGCGGAACAAACGTGAATCCGTCCCTGTTCGTGTTGTTACACCCTCCGACAACACACCGACGAGGCATGATGTCTCCAAGGTACGGAAAACAGTCGAAAAAACGGAATATAACAGAGCTGATTTGACTCGGTGTTTGTAATGTGTTTGAGAAAATGACGGATTGCTTCCCGATGTGACGTCACAACGTGACGTCATCGCTCCGAGAGCGAATAATAGAAAGGCGTTTAATTTGCCAAAATTCACCCATTTAGAGTTCGAAAATCGGTTAAAAAAATATATGGTCTTTTTTCTGCAACATCAAGGTATATATTGACGCTTACATAGGTCTGGTGATAATGTTCCCCTTTAAGAATCATAAGGAGGTACACGATGAATACAAGCGGAAGATGGATGAAAAGCAAACACCGAAAAAAAGTAGTACCACACAGTTGTCGCTTAAAGACTCCGCCCAAAGGGACAAGCGGTAGAAAATGGATGGTTGGATGGATGGCTGACTGCTAGGCCACTTGTGTTACTCATACAAATACGTTAGAGCAGGGCAGATTGAGCTCAGTTTATAATTCCCTGTTATACAGTACGCCAGGCAGTCTTGCACTAAAGGAGGACTATGTTATTGTTTACTTTATTACTCTAGTGTACTCTGGACTGAAGCTGTGTGCCTTCATTGTTTTTGTAGCTGTTGTTTTGAGGCATGTTTAAAAAAAAAAAAAGAAAATAATGCACTTTGTGAAAGTCAAAGTATAGTATTTCCCACAGTTGTAGTGGGTATCAGGATTATCTCAGGGAGAGCATGTCCCAAATTCTAAGCTGTTTTGAGGCATGTTAAATAATGCACTTTGTGACTTCAATAATAAATATGGCAGTGCCATGTTGGCACTTTTTTCCAAACCTGGAGTTGAAGTTGTTCTCTTATTTTGGAAAACCTTGTTTTTGATTGATTGATTGAAACTTTTATTAGTAGATTGCACAGTACAGTACATATTCCGTACAATTGACCACTAAATGGTAACACCCGAATAAGTTTTTCAACTTGTTTAAGTTGGGGTCCACGTTAATCAATTCATGGTAAAGTTACATTGTTTAATGCATCCAGCGGGGCATCACAACAAAATTAGGCATAATAATGTGTTAATTCCACGACTGTATGTATCGGTATCGGTTGATATCGGAATCGGTAATTAAGAGTTGGACAACATCGGAATATCGGCAAAAAAGCCATTACTGGACATCTATAATTACAAGGTTTGGATATTTGGACTGATAGGACAATTAATCAATCAATATTATAGAAAGATTCTGGGACATTTTGGACAGTTTCTTACTTTGTGGGAACAGCCTGGGAAAGACCCATTTTTCTGTTCCCAGTGCACTGAGCAAGGAACATAGAGGCCTGCTTGGCCTCTATCGGACATCTCTAATTTCAATGGTTGAAATCTGTGCTTTTGAGTTCTTACGGTCATCTACGTCACAGACCAGGAAAAAACCAGAGTGGGCGGGGGTTTTTTTCAGAGCAGCCAGCCCGAAACGCATGTGTCAGAAACAGATGCGGAAGCAAATCTGTACAGCAAATTTCGGCATTAAAGTGATAATATATCATATTCCATCCATCCATTTTCTACCGCTTATTCCCTTCGGGGTCGCGGGGGGTGCTGGAGCCTATCTCAGCTACAATCGGGCGGAAGGCGGGGTACACCTCATCGCAGAATATATCATATTGTAGGTGTTTATTACACTTTGCATTCATATTTTGCTGTTTTTTACATTTTTGTTGTGTTTTGCTTGATGGTAAAAGATACTCAACTATCGAGGAGCTGGTCTGAGAAGTAAAATAGGAGCGACGTTCATATGTTGTTAATATTCAATGTTTTATTGTTCATAGTTAATATTGTCAATCCCACTTTCTTTATTTTCATGTACATTTTGGGTGTCCCATTCAGTAAAAAACTGTAAAATTCCATTCCGTTTTTTCTGAGGTGGTCTGTCATAACTTTTTTAAATTCTATCACACATTGTGACTTTTGGTATTCGTGTTCCTGAAAAAAAAGGGACTCAAACACACATACTGTACAGCAGGTTTTTACAGCTTAATATGTATTTATAATTTATAAACACATACACATTGGCCCCCCAGACACTTTTTTTCTCTCAATGTGGCCCCCTAGTCAAAATATTTGCCCAGCTCTGACTTAAGGGGTCCTTTTAGGCAGTAGCAAAACAAAAAACAAAAGTAAACCCAAATCCTATGAATCAGTCTCTGCAAATATATGCACGTTGAAGTTAAAGTACCACTGATAGTCACACACACACTAGGTGTGGTGAAATTACTCTCTGCATTTGACCCATCCCCTTGTTCCACCCCCGGAAGAGTTAGGGCTGCAAGGTGTTCTGGGTATTTGTTCTATTGTGTTTATGTTGTGTTACGGTGCGGATGTTCTCCCGAAATGTGTTTGTCATTCTTGTTTGGTGTGGGTTCACAGTGTGGCGCATATTTTTAACAGTGATAAAGTTGTTTATACGGCAGAGGTGGGACCAAGTCATTGTTTTGCAAGTCACAAGTAAGTCTCAAGTCTTTGCCCTCAAGTCCGAGTCAAGTCCCGAGTCAAGACAGGCAAGCCCCGAGTCAAGTCCAAAGTCAACACTGGAAAGTCTCAAGTCAAGTCCTAAGTCCTGCATTTTGAGTTTCGAGTCCTTTCAAGTCCTTTTAACCACAGACTAATATATTAACACAGATTGTGTATGCTTTTCAAACGCTGTATTTATTTATTAAAACAAGTGCATTTTAAATTGCAGGAAAGAAAATTGTGCTGACATTGCACTTTATAATAGCACTATTAACCAGTCATTTTAAACATTAACTCATTCCTTTACAGAACAAACACATTGAAAAATAAAGTGCAAATGTACTTATTTGTACAAAAGTGTTAACATTGAAAAAACATGACATATACGTGAACATAACAAAAAAGTTGTACTTTTTATATGTCAGGGCCCTATGCTGCATTGCATTTGCAAAAGACCAAATTAGCCAAGAGTCTGTCAGTCATTTGTGCACGATGGGGGCGTAGTATGATGCCACCATGGCTGAAAACTCGCTCCACTGGAGCACTGGAGGCAGGCACTGCCAAGACTCTCATGGCCACTCGGAACAGTGAAGGAAGAGTCTTCATGTTCAATGCCCAGAACAAAAGGGGGAGAGAGGTTTTTTGGGTTGGTGCACTACTTGTAAGTGTATCTTGTGTTTTTTATGTTGATTTAATTTAAAAAAGAAAAGAAAAAAAAATTATTTCTTGTGCGGCCCGATACCAATCGATCCACGGACCAGTACCGGGCCGCGGCCCAGTGGTTGGGGACCACTGAGGTAAACAACCAACAGTATGTCAGAAAGCTAGCTAAAACGGTACACATATTCATAATATAGTATACATTTTAACTGACCTTTATTTGACTATTTTTGTCTTTTTTTTAGGTGGCTAAAATACGCGGTGCTGCTGACCGCCGTCTAACGTTACGTGTGATATATTGACTAACGTAACCCTGCTTGAAAAAAATCACTGAACAAAAAGTATGAATAAGGTAGTGAACTGCAACAGATTCCCGTGTTTGCAATAACGTTATAACGTTAGCAGTGAGTTTACAGCCTCACTGATTTAACTACACAGCAAATAAAAGTCACGTTACTTAGCCAATAAACGTTATCTTACATTCAAAACTTACCCTTCTTTGTGCAACTTCAAATGCCGGACGAAGTTGGAAGTTGTTGCCTCTCCATCAGTCATTTTCGAACCGCATGTGTTGCATACTGCAAACCGTTTTGTGTTGACCACCTCGTAATTTTTATACCCAAACAAAATTATTTTAGGTATCATTTTTTGTTCACTGGCGTGTGGTTTGGACATGTCTTCTTCCTGCAATTTGATTGGATGAATGCTGTGTGATGAAAACAAAGTAGATCTAATTTGATTGGCTGTTGTACTGAGAGCACACCAGCTGACACACGCAACGCTGATAGACAAGTACACAATGACAAATACGGAGCGCTCCCGAATAACTTTTTCATCTTTGGGTTTTGGGGAAAGTAGCAAGTCATGTCAAGTCATGTCAATTCAAAAGGCTCAAGTCCAAGTGAAGTCACAAGTCATTGATGTTAAAGTCTAAGTCGAGTTGCAAGTCTTTTTACATTTTGTCAAGTCGAGTCTAAAGTCATCAAATTCATGACTCGAGTCTGACTCGAGTCCAAGTCATGTGACTCGAGTCCACACCTCTGTTATACGGCCACCCTTAGTGTGTCCTGTTTGGCTGTTGATCAAGTATGTCTTGCAGTCACTTATGTGTGTCTGCAGAAGGCTCATACAACATGTGACTAGGCCGGCACGCTGTTTCTATGGTGAAAAAGCGGACGCGACGACAGGTTGTAGAGGACGCTAAGGGTAGTGCCATCACGGCAAGCCCTTAATATTGTTGTCCAGGTGAAAATCGGGACAATGGTTGCCCCGGGAGATTGTCGGGAGGGGCACTAAAATTCGGGAGTTTCCCGGAAACATCGGGAGGGTTGGAAGTATGTTGCTAGGGCGGGAAAGCCATTCAAAGAAGGTGAATTCAATAAAAAGTACATGTTAGATTTTTTTAAGAAACCTTTTCTTGCGGCCCAGCCTCACCCAGTTTCTGCAGCCAGTGGCCCCCAGGTAAATTGAGTTTGAGACCCCTGCCTTAGTTGGATCGGAGTCTGGGTTTAACGCATACTTGCCAACCCTCCCAAATTTTCCGGGAGACTCCCGAAATTCAGCGCCTCTCCCAAAAACCTCCCGGGACAAATATTCTCCCGAAAATATCCCGATTTTCAGCCAGCGCTGGAGGCCACGCCCCCTCCAGTTCAATGCCGACCTGAGTGAGGACAGCCTTTTTTCACAACGGGAGGACAACAGGGTGACAAGAACTAAATCATCCATACTAGAGACAAATTGTATTATTATGTTTATCTTACCTAAAAATAAATATATTTATTAATTAAAAAAAAACAAAAAAACTAAATACATTTTTACTATATTTTGCTAAAAACATCAAAATTATTTGTATTTTTATTTGTATTTTTTCTGACTCCTTATTACATCCAGCCATATAATTAAAATAAACATATTTGAAATAATTCATTTTAAATTATCATAATAATTCATTTAAAATGACCATATTTAATTATTAAAATAATTGCTTGTTTATCAACAACTTTGGCATTTTATTCATTACATTTTGAAGCTCTCAGAAGCCAAGTTATGTTATATTCCTTAATATTTATTTATAAGTTTGAAGTATAAATTATCTAAACAGTTTTGTTTGCATATTTTCAGGATATATATATATATATATATATATATATATATATATGTATGAAATACTTGACTTGGTGAATTCGAGCTGTCAATATACTCCTCCCCTCTTAACCACGCCCCGAACCACGTCCCCCACCCCCGACCACCCCCCCCCCTCTGTCCTGTTCCCCCACCCCCCACCCCACCCCCCGAAATCGGAGGTCTCAAGGTTAGCAAGTATGGTTTAACGTGGTTTGTGGCGCTCCCCCTGGTGTTGTGGTAATGGCGGTCATTTACGTTAAGGAAGTAGTTTGACATGTACTTCGGTATCAGGGAGGTGTAGCGAATTTTATAGACTAGGCTCAGTGCAAGTTGTTTTACTCTGTCCTCCACCCTGAGCAAGCCCACTTTAGAGAAGTGGGTAGGAGTGAGGTGGAGGTCTGGAAGTAACCTGACTAGCTTGTCCTGGGATGTTTGGAGTCTAGATTTGAGGGTTTTGGATGTGCTGGGGTACCAGGAGGTGCGTAATGAGTTGTGCCATCTGCCTATTGCTTGCCTAACTAAAGTAGCATTTTGGCTCATCAGCATTTCAGTTTTGCAGCAATCACACCCAACTTTTTCCAATCTATTGTCTCATCATGTTTATGTCCAGGCTTCATGACTTCGCACGAACTAAAGAAGTTGCAGTCGCTGCACTCAGACTTCAACAAGTACTGGATGCCTTTGACCTGGTTTGCTAACCTGGCCTCCAGAGCGAGGGAAGAGGGTCGCGTGAGGGACGACATCGCTTTGAGACTCCTCACCGACGTGACTCTCTTTGGTTTCATTAGCGTGTCGACACTACAAAGCAACAACATGCTATTAAACTTCAACTCTATAATTGATTCTTCTTGCAGGAGCTTAACAACTACAGGGCCAAATGCAGCCTCCTGTTTCACTACGACTGGATCAGCATCCCTCTGGTCTACACCCAGGTGAGATGCAGTCATGCTGGGTTAAGACGGGGGTGAGCAACCCGCGGCTTTAGAGCCACATGCAGCTCTTTAGCGGCGCCCTGGTGGCTTTTTCAAAAATGTATGGAAATGGAAAAAAAAAAGTATTTTGTTTTAATAAGGTTTCTGTAGGAAGACAAACACGACACAAACCTTCCTAATTGTTAGAAAGCCCACTGTTTAATATGTTTGTGCTTCACTGATGACAGTATTTGGTGAGCGCCGTTTTGTCCTACTAATTTCAGCGGCCCCTGAACTCACCGTTGTGTGGACTGTGACTCAACAGTTTGTTTACATGTATAACTTTCTCTGACGCTGCCACAGAAAGACGTGTTTTATGCCACTCCTTCTTCGTCTCATTTTGTCCACCAAACGTTTTATGCTGTGTGTGAATGCACAAAGGTGAGCTTCGTTGATGTTATTGACTTGTTATGGAGTGCTAATCAGTGCTAATCTATTCATTACCATGAATTGATTAACGCGGACCCCGACTTAAAGAAGTTGAAAAACTCTTTCGGGTGTTACCATTCAGTAGTCAATTGTATGGAATATGTACTGTACTGTGCAATCTACAAATAAAAGTTTCAATCAATCAATCAATAAATATTTGGTCTCTGCATGACTGCAAGCTAATTGCTATTTAGGCTAGCTGTATGTACATATTGCATCATTATGCTTTGTTTGTCGGTATATTTGAGCTCATTGAATTTCCTTTACGCATGTCCTCTTTGTATTTAGTTTATTTTTTGTTTCATGGCACATTATCTGTATGTAATATTGGCTACATTTCTGATAGTTGGTGCGCCATGTTGTTCCAGACCACAGCAAACGTTACCCAGCTTGCAAAGATTGTAATAAATTATTTAGAAGAAGACAGCCTGACCTTTGGCCATTCTAAGACAGTCATTTCCAGGAGTTATCTCACCTTCTGAGAAGTTTTACTAATGTTTTCCAATGTTGTAAAAATGTGTAGCATAAATATTCAATTTCAACATTTCTGTCAACGAAGATTTGCGTCAGCCTGCGACACATAGTCATTTTGATAGTAGGCTAATATACCTAATTAGCCACTTACATCATGTGTTGCCATCATTGTAACACTTAACAAGTCTTTAATTTTTTTGCGGCTCCAGACCGATTACTTTTTTGTATTTGTGTTCCAATATGGCTCTTTCAACATTTTGGGTTGCCGACCCCTGGTTAAGACAAAAACACACCGACATCGAACTGACTTGTCTTGCTTTATCGTTTCCCAGGTGGTTACTTTGGCCGTCTACTCCTTCTTCGCCTTCTCTGTCATCGGCCGCCAGTTCCTTAACCCGGATAAAGGTTACAAGGACCACAAAATAGATCTGTACGTACCTGTCTTCACGCTGCTGCAGTTCTTCTTCTATGCCGGATGGCTCAAGGTGAGTCCAGGGATCTCTGGTCCAGCCCTGTGCAGATAAGGATGCCTTTTGCGGACCCAATGCAGCATAGTGTTACTGACAACAAGCAGGGCCGGTGTAGGGGGCCGCGTGGTTACTGTGAACATGCTTTTTTTTTTTGCCGTACCAGAATATGATGAAGCGTATGTAGCACTTGGCTTCCCAGTAACCACGGTGTGTTTACTTTAACGTTAATAAACTTACAATATTCTGCAGAGGTATAGGTATAACAATTTCATACACAAATTATACTTACAGTCACAGCAAAGAGTGGGGAGGTGGGGGGCGTGAAACATTTTCTTCCTCCTTCGGGGTGGGGCACAAAATATTTTATTCTTCCAAGAAGGGCGTAACGGCTCTCTTGGTTGCTTTGTTGGGCCTGCTCCTGTCTCTGGCCATGTTCCCCCCACCCCAGCAGACAATGGCATGGAACACGCAGAGGCCTCCACAGTGTATATGTTTTGGGGCGGTATAGCTCGGTTGGTAGAGCGGCCGTGCCAGCAACTTGAGGGTTGCAGGTTCGATCCCCACTTCCGCCATCCTAGTCACTGCCGTTGTGTCTTTGGGCAAGACACTTTACCCACCCATGCTCCCAGTGCCACCCACACTGGTTTAAATGTAACTTAGATATTGGGTTTCACAATGTAAAGCGCTTTGAGTCACTTGAGAAGAAGCGCTATATAAATATAATTCACTTTTTGTTGTTTTTTTTAACTTTTGTGGCTGTGTGTAGAAGTGGCTGGTTGCATCAGCTCTGCTCTTTAACGTCCTTTGACGTTTCCCTCTTACACACATGTTTATGTGTGCTATGGCTATGAGTTGTTTTTTTTCCTTGGCCTCAGTCTGGACCCCCGGCTTGGACTGAGAATTTTTTTCTCACCCCCCACCAGTGTTTACCTGTTTCTCACCTTTTTTGTAAGGGGCGCCGGAAGTTGTCAGACCCGTCAGCGATCCTGTTCTGTCTCCATGTAATGTTTGTCTGCTCTTGAATGGGATTGTGCTGAAAATCTTAATTTCCCCTCTGGGATTATTGAAGTATTTCTGATTCTGAACAAAAAATATTTAAGTGACCCTTACTGGCGTAGGGTCACAACCACATGATCAGTCCGTGCTATATGTTATCAAATAGTGGCATCCGGAGCCTTGGATGGTTCAGTTTGATTATAGCAACTTATAAAATCAAACCGTAGTAAAATTAGAGACTAAAATGAGGCAACAAACTAAATCCTGTTTAGGGGCGACAATAGCCTGGACTGCACTGCCCAAAAAGCTGATTAAATTAGTTAAAAACCCTCACTTCATTGATTAAAGTATGCCCTAAAACCATTTCGGAATAAACTTTCCAAAAAAGTCAAAGATAGTATAAGTGAACAACACAACCATTTTAGCTAGTTAAGCAAAATGCTATGCAAATTAACCCGTGAGAGGTTAAGTTTTACAGTTACAGGTGATTACGTTTGTTTTTTTAAACAGGTTCGAAATATTTAGCGCCGATTTGTGCAGTTATAACATGTAAATTTTACTCAAACTATAGAAGCGCTAATTAATATCATGGAACATCGTAAGGCAAATAGCACGCTAGCTAATTAAAATATAGACATGTTAAAAGGGTATGCAGCATCGAGCGCTACTGAATACTGTCGCTGACGAGACGCAGGGCCGCCATCTTGGAGTGGTGATCCGCTCCACTTAGTGCAATTCATTTGGCAGGAGCAATGAACTGTCAGCGCATTTAATTAATCTTACCTCACTGAATACCACTGATTTTCATGTGGTTTTTTGTCATACATGTAGCTATGATAAAGGACACATGTTTTGGCGTGTTTTATTATTCATAGTTTGCTCAACAGTAATAGAATATTCTCAAATACTAGAAGTGACCAGACGTCTGAGACCAAAACTGGGAATTTAATGCCAGAGAAGGGGGGGAAACGGTCAGCTATTTTTAAATTCAAGAAACAATATGATTAGGTTATATATACACATACGTATATCCTACATAGAAATTGGGTTGGAAAGCTAGACTAAATTTAGACTTGTATAATACTGTATAGCCACTGTCCATCTGATTGTCTAGTTAGCTAACATATTACCCCCTACACAATCTGGACTGTGGTCCTAACTTTTACCCCTGTTGGCTATTACAATCTTTATCTTCATCATTTATTTCAACTTTGTTATTCAAGTATGACATTTTTAAATTTAATTTCATTGACAAGAAATTCTATTATGGTCATATTCTTGTTTGCTAGCGGCTACGGTTTCAGTACTATTGAAGATCTTTGCTCCTTCTCAACTCTGTGGTAACATTCTTTTCACAAAATACAGCCAATAGTGTGTTAATGTTAAATCTTACTTGTGAAAAGTAATCCCCCGATTCCTATTTTCAAGAGTCCGCTCATTTGAGCAGGAAAACGCTGAACAACCATTTTTGTTTTCTACCCGTCAAGTGCCAGTTTAGGCTACTCGCCGGCTCCTTATCACCACTTCAAGATGGCGGCCGAATTTGTCGCGTCACAGCAGCCAATGATGAGTCTACTTATAAGATGTATATGAACAACACGACCATTTTAGCTAGAGGTTAAGTTTTACAGTTAGAGAAGTTTTTTTTTTACCAGGTTCGAAATATTCAGCGCCGATTTGTGCAGTTGTAACATGTAAACTTGACTCCACCTATATAAGCGCTAATTAATAACATGGAACATCAAAAGGCAAGTAGCACACTAGCTAACTAAAATATGACGTTCACGCGCGCTTTTTAGCGCAATGCATTTTGGGAGCTGTAGTAACGAGTCGGATATTTAAGAGGTCTTTTGTCAGTGAAAACAAGTAAAGACCTCGGTACAAGATACACAATATTCAGTCATGTCTGAGTGAGAATTCGCAATACTGCTTTCATGTCGCAATGTTTATGACATTCATGCCCCGAGGGTAACTCTAAAAGCGGGTCCATATGGCAGGTGGGAGAGCTGATCATCAACCCATTTGGAGAGGATGACGACGACTTTGAAACCAACCAGCTGATTGACAGGAACATCCAGGTTGCCACATGTCACACTTTCCCCATCTTCTGAAGCTGCCAACATGTTTTGGTGCAGACTGTTGGTATTTTGTGTCTGATGCAGGTGTCCATGCTGGCGGTGGACGACATGTACCAGAACCTGGCTCCCCTGGAGAAGGACAAGCACTGGGCCCAGAGACATTTCTCTATCCCTTACACATTGTCCACTGCAGCAGATAGTCAGACACCTGCATTTAAAGGCTCCACCTTCGACATGAGGTGAGTGATATTCTTAATACCCCTGTGCACAACGTATACTTAACTTAAGAACATGTACCGGTAATTGCAGGATGAGCTTGGAGGACCTAGAGCTCCACAAGCAGAAAGACAGTGTGGGTCTGCTGCAGGGTTGCAGCCTCCCATCACTGATTGACTCATCGTTACATCACTTTACAGAGAACACGGATGATGAGCACCACCACAAACAGCAAGTGAAGATAAGGATCAAAGTGGATGCAAACGAGGAATAAATATTGCTTGTGATAATGTGAGGCATGTGGCAGTTTGAAAATGAATACATATTTTACACATCTAGGGCCAAGATGAAAAAGTAAACTAAAGTGTGATTATGTAGGTTTTTTTTATTCAATTTCAACTCCATTGCAATCACGTTTCTTTTAGAGTTTCAGTCACATCCACAGGAAGGCACCAGTCTCCACTCACATCAGGCCACACATGAAACTACAATAAAAGAAAAATATTCATTTATAATGGATGTATCCATCACAGATGCATTTTATTTTATTTAAACACGAGTAATGTCTCAGGTCTTCAGTCAGGTTCTAGTAAACTGAAATTACATACACCTGTGCCAAAGTCCTGACATCTATCTCCCAATACAAAGATTCCACAGCAGAGAAAAGTTGGACTCTGGCATGGCAGTACACAATTGGGTTTACTGTATGGATGTTAAATTCTGAATAAAAATGCAGATTATACACACCTGAAAGTCCAGATATGTGGTATCCACTGCTTCGTGTGCATCATCCGCTTGCATGTGCTACAGGAAAGAAAGAGCCATGAATTAGTGGTCCACAGTACATTTTAATGCTATTAGTCAAATGTGTGCTCAGGGTTAAAGTTCACCACGATATCATGTCTGCATGGTGTGTTAGAAAAAAATCATCACAGCACATTCAGACAAAAAAATGCATTTTATCATGGTAGGACTTACCATCAGTTACCACTGGGGGATGACAATAACGGACTCACTATAGGCTTCAAAGCCATCCTATGGGAAGAAAATTGACAGTTCATTCTATGGTCATTTTTCAATCCAACTACAAACATGCATTCAAAACAAAACAGCATATGTGTGGCCCTGCACTAGGCCCGCCCCAACATGTGTCCGGGACAGGCCACTCTCGTTGGGCCACACTCTGCAGCCGTTCAACAGCAACAGAATCTAAAACAGAACCTGCACAGCTGAGAAACCTGTGCAGAGGCTTCATCTTCCAGCACTGTAACACTGAGCCAGACACGTTATCTGGGCAGCTGACTTAGTGCTGGGACACAATGCTACATTTCAAGGCAACTCTGTTATGTGTTTTATGTTGCACGATTGCTCCAAGTAAAATTCCTAGTTTGTGAACCCGTTCTCAAACAATGGCAATAAAAACTCTTCTGATTCTGAACTCAGTGGCCTAGTGGTTAGAGTGTCCGCCCTGAGATTGGTAGGTTGTTAGTTCAAACCCCGGCCAAGTCATACCAAAGACTATAAAAATGGGACCCATTACCTCTCTGCTTGGCACTCAGCATCAAGGGCTGGAATTGAGGGTTAAATCACCAAAAATGATTCCTGGGCACGGCCACCGCTGCTGCCCACTGCTCCCCTTTATTGGCTTACATCTATGGAGGGTCAAATGGGACAGAAGGACATCAATACATCTCTAAATACTTAAGTGTCATTAATTTTTAAATAAATGTCAAATGCCATTACCGGTAGTTTAAGGTAAAATTATATTTAATCATTTCAATATTTAACAAATAGTAAAAATATTTACTTAATTTATCTACCTCAGATTTAAATTTATTATTTCATGTTTTATCTATTTTAGGATTCAATTACTTCACAATTTAATTATTTCATCAACCGGTGTGCATTTTGACAGAAGTTTTTAATCTAGACAAAAAATGTACTTTAGTTGTAGAGAAATTTGTCATCTAAATTGATTTAGTTTTAGTGAACAAAGTTACACCATTTTAGTCAGCTAAAATTTAGTCGACTAAATATAAAGTATAAAAAAATAAGGCTTCTTTAAAGAATTGAAATCACCTTTATTTAGACTACCTGCAAAGCATTTACCGCAATAGTAGCATTATCTTAAAAAATCATCACAGCACATTCAGACAAAAAAATGCATTTTATCATGGTAGGACTTACCATCAGTTACCACTGGGGGATGACAATAACAGACTCACTATAGGCTTCAAAGCCATCCTATGGGAAGAAAATTGACAGTTCATTCTATGGTCATTTTTCAATCCAACTACAAACATGCATTCAAAACAAAACAGCATATGTGTGGCCCTGCACTAGGCCCGCCCCAACATGTGTCCGGGACAGGTCTCTCATTGGGCCACGCTCTGCAGACGTTCAACAGCAACAGAATCTAAAACAGAACCTGCACAGCTGAGAAACCTGTGCAGAGGCTTCATCTTCCAGCACTGTAACACTGAGCCAGACACGTTATCTGGGCAGCTGCCTTAGTGCTGGGACACAATGCTACATTTCAAGGCAACTCTGTTGTGTTTTATGTTGCACGATTGCTCCAAGTAAAATTCCTAGTTTGTGAACCCATTCTCAAACAATGGCAATAAAAACTCTTCTGATTCTGAACTCAGTGGCCTAGTGGTTAGAGTGTCCGCCCTGAGATTGGTAGGTTGTTAGTTCAAACCCCGGCCAAGTCATACCAAAGACTATAAAAATGGGACCCATTACCTCTCTGCTTGGCACTCAGCATCAAGGGCTGGAATTGAGGGTTAAATCACCAAAAATGATTCCTGGGCACGGCCACCACTGCTGCCCAATGCTCCCCTTTATTGGCTTACATCTATGGAGGGTCAAATGGGACAGAAGGACATCAATACATCTCTAAATACTTAAGTGTCATTAATTTTTAAATAAATGTCAAATGCCATTAGTTTAAGGTAAAATTATATTTAATCATTTCAATATTTAACAAATAGTAAAAATATTTACTTAATTTATCTACCTCAGATTTAAATTTATTATTTCATGTTTTATCTATTTTAGGATTCAATTACTTCACAATTTAATTATTTCATCAACCGGTGTGCATTTTGACAGAAGTTTTTAATCTAGACAAAAAATGTACTTTAGTTGTAGAGAAATTTGTCATCTAAATTGATTTAGTTTTAGTGAACAAAGTTACACCATTTTAGTCAGCTAAAATTTAGTCGACTAAATATAAAGTATAAAAAAATAAGGCTTCTTTAAAGAATTGAAATCACCTTTATTTAGACTACCTGCAAAGCATTTACCGCAATAGTAGCATTATCTTAGTTAGGAAATGGTTAAGAAACACGGTTTTTAAAAGACATCCAAAGACCCAGGTTTCAGACCAATGCAATTATCGGACTAGATTCCTGTTAGACCCGCCCACTGACTTTGACAAACATGAAGCGCAATCAATTTCAATAAATCACTAAATCTTGAAATAATTAAATTGTGAAATGAAATGTTAAAATTAAATCACATAAATGTACTTTTACATTCAGTAAATGAATGACATTTAATAACATGTATTTACTTATAATTATGCACATTAAAATGTATTGAATGATATTTATTTTTGTATGGAAAAAGTGACAATCATTTAAGTCTAATTAAATGTTGTCCAATTTGACACTCCAAATCCAAATAGCTGATGTTACCTGCACCTTATATAACATGCATCCAGAGACTGTTTACCACCTGTTTTGGACTTATGCAAGCACTTGATCACTATGGCAAGCCATCTGTTGCTTCATCCTGGACAATATTCATGACAAATTTGTGCTTTGTTTTAAAGATGTGCTATTTGGATTTACAGTGTATGGAAAAAAAGCGAAAAGGAATTTTACCATTGCAACCTCATTATACTATTAGCTAAGTTTTATATACATAAATGTATGTTTCTCAATACCCGACCTGTTTTTTGTGCCTTTAAAAAATATTTAGAACTCTACATTAAAACACTCTGTACCTCTACCAAAAAGCTGTGAAAACGATGATGCTATGTTCCAAATTTAAGTTATCTACTGAGATTGAGTGAGCTTGTGGCTTTGCACTTTGTTTATTATATATATATATATATATATATATATATATATATTGTATTCTATTTTAGTTACTTTGAATTTACAACCCCTTGGCGCTGCTTTGTACCATTTTTGTATTTACGTTGATTATTATCTTCAACCGTTTGTAAATGTTGAAATGTATAAATAAAAGGTTTAAAAAAATAAAATAAAATTGCACAAATACAGGCACATGTGGTTTTACCTAAATGCAGGGTATGTCGTCTCATCCCAGGTCTGCTGCTCGTTTTTTGCATCTCTGAAATCAAAATTGACAGTCACAACAGAGACAAAATATTCACAACTACTTTGATTACTGAAAATGTCTTGAAATGCATTGTGCTTCAGATTAGCATAACTATTTACAGCAACGGTCTGAGCGTTACATTAGCTTAACGCCCGCGTGAAGCTGAGCGCATCCATTGTAATTCCGGATTAAAACTAGGGCTGCAACTAACGATTATTTTGATAATCGATCAGTCAATTACTTCAATTAATCGTTTAATAATCGGATAAAAGAGACAAACTACATTTCTATCCTTTCCAGTATTTTAGTGAAAAAAACAGCATACTGGCACCATACTTATTTTGATTGTTTCTCAGCTGTTTGTACATGTTGCCGTTTATGAATAAAGGTTAATTAAAAATAATTTAAAAAATGCCTCTGCGCATGCGCATAGCATAGGTCAAACGAATCTATGACTATTTTAATCGCCAACTATTTTTATAATCGATTTAATCCATTAGTTGCAGTCCTAATTAAAACCGTAACGATTACCTGCAACATTTTCCTCAAATCAATTTATTAACATTAAAAAAAATTACGAACGTTAGCATTAGCATAGCAGTAGGCTGCCACGTGCTAGCTGGTTCTTCCGCCCACGAGGTACATATTGTATTCTTGAAGCAACTTTAACGCATGCGTGAATATGCCACAAAGCTTTAGAGTTGTTTTATACATTTCTAGTCTAGTAAATCGATCATTTCACTCAAACAAGTAATGAACACACGCATTTGTTTAAGGCACAAACTAAAAGCAGTGCAATAAGCTAACTGAGTTCATACGAATCACACTTATAACCATGAAGATCAAGTATATATTCTTCCCACTTAAAATTACCATATGATCTTTGACACGCTTTTCTTTCATATAAAACATATTTAACGACAACTGGAACACATAAAAAAAATTAATCTTACCAAACGCTTGAGCAAGAGGCTGCGTTGCCGATCCATGTTTCTTTCGAGAAGAGAGAGACCGGAAATCACGTGACGTGGAAATAAAAGGCAGCGCAGCGCTATGCATTGTGGGAAGAATGTACAGTATATAAGTATTATTATAAACTGTCTTATGTATCTATGTATTTGTCGTTGGATACTTTATTTGGAGTTCATTTATAAAATCATATATTTTAATGGATCTACCTCGTTTCTCACTTTGCCGGTTTTGTAATATTATTTTTTTGACGCAACAGCTACAGGTATAGTGCCCTCCTCAAATATGGTAAATAGGAAACAAATCATTAGAATATTGATTATTTTTATAATTATTATTATTATCATCAATATTATTGCTATTAGCTTTAGGGGTACAGAGCCAGTGAACTTTTATTTTGAAATTCGAAAGACCGACAAGGTTGTTTGTTTTTTTCTTTCCTTTTTTATTTTAATTTTTTTATTTTTTATTTTATAAACCTTTATTTATAAACTGCAACATTTACAAACAGTTGAGAAATATTAATCAAAATAAGTACCAAAACAGTACAAAAACAGTACAAAACATCGAATTCAAAGTAACTAAAATAGAATGCAAAATATATATATGTATATATTAGAGATGCGCGGATAGGCAATTATTTCATCCGCAACCGCATCAGAAAGTCGTCAACCATCCGCCATCCACCCGATGTAACATTTGATCAGAACCGCACCCGCCCGCACCCGCCCGTTGTTATATATCTAATATAGACGATGCAAGGCATTAGTGAGGTTATAAAGCTTTTGCCTGTTAAAGAAAGGAGACTGATCCAATGCAGCACAGACATTCGCGTGCCACGCTGTCACGGCCCAGACGCACACCAGTGCGCAATCATATGGGAGCCGCGCTGAGCGCACCTCCAAGCGCGTCTCGCTGCCGGCGACGGCCGGGTGTGGGCCCGACGCTCCAGCGCCATCCATTTTCAGGGCTGGTTGATTCGACAGGTGGGTTGTTACACACTCCTTAGCGGGTTCCGACTTCCATGGCCACCGTCCTGCTGTCTATATCAACCAGGGTGAGCCCCACCCCTTTCGTGAGCGCACTGCGCGCGGAGTGGCCCCTGTTACGCGCCCCCGGCAGCAGGGGTGGCGGGCAGGTAAGCTGCGCGGGCGGAGCGCGCGGAGTGACCCCTGTTACGAGCCCCCGGCCACGGGGGTGGCGGGCAGGTAAGCTGCTTACCTGCTGCGCGTGACGCCGGCCGCGGTGAAGGCGGACGAGGCGGGGTGTCGGTGCGGTGGGCGCGGTGGTGACCCTGGACGTGCATCGGGCCCTTCTTGCGGATCGCCTCAGCTACGGCTCCCGGTGGGGCCCTCTCGGGGGAAGGGGCCTCGGTCCCGGACCCCGGCGAGGCGTCCCTTCTCCGCTCCGTAAAAGTGTCCATCTCTTTTTTTTTTTTCTTCTGTTGTGGCATATGCAGCAGGTGCCTGCTCGTTTTTCGTATGTGGGTAACAACATTTAACTATGTATATATATTTCCGAATTGGTTTAACTGCCACCCGCCTGAATCTATTTAAAATCTAATTCTTTTTTATTTCAACCGCCCGACCCGACCCGACCCGACCCGCGGATAAAATCTAATTTTTTTTTATTTCATCCGCCCGATCCGCGGATAATCCGCGGACTCCGCGGTTGTGCCCGCAAACCGCGCATCTCTAGTATATATGTATATATATATATATATATATATATATATATATATAACAAACAAAGTGCAAAGCCATAGGCTCACTCAATTTCAGTAAATAATTACAATTTGGAACACAGCATCATCGTTTTCACAGCTTTTTGGTTGTTAGAGCAAATTCTTTTTTAAAGGCACAAAAAACAAGTCAGGTATTGAGAAACTTACATTTATGAATATAAAACTTAGCCAATAGTAGAATGAGGTTGCATAGGTAAAATCCATTTTCAGGAAAAGACCGACAAGGTTAAGGAGAAAAAAACTGAACTCAGAAACCAGAAGAGGTGAAAGTATCAATTTGAATATGCATAAATTGATTTGTGACTGAATAGAGATGGAACGATAGGTTGTATGAGGAAGGTATAGAAATAAATAGGATGAGAGTGAAGAAATGGAGATGCAATAATGATGGGCAATCGAGTGGTAAAAGAGCAAGAAAAAGATGAAGGAGGGAAAGAGAGGAAAAGGTTATGGGGAGAAGTACAAAATAATATTGAAATTTAAAACACAGTGATGATACTTGTTAAGGGGCTAAAGAAAGAAAGACATTGGAGAAGTTGAAAGGGCAAAAGTGCTAAAGCTATTACAAAACCAGTGAAGTTGGCACGTTGTGTAAACCGTAAATAAAAACGGAATGCAATGATTTGCTAATCCTTTTCAACCTATATTCAAATAAATAGACTGCGAAGACAAGATACTTAACGTTCGAAATGGAAAACGTTGTTATTTTTTGCAAATATTAGCTCATTTGGAGTTTGATGCCTGCAACATGTTTCAAAAAAGCTGGCACAAGTAGCAAAAAAGACTGAGAAAGTTGGGGAATGCTCATCAAACACTTATTTGGAACATCCCACAGGTGAACAGGCTAATTGGGAACAGGTGGGTGACATGATTGGGTATAAAAGTAGATTCCATGAAATGCTCAGTCATTCACAAACAAGGATGGGGCGAGGGTCACCACTTTGTCAACAAATGCGTGAGCAAATTGTCCAACAGTTTAAGAACAATATTTCTCAATGAGTTATTGCAAGGAATTTAGGGATTTCACCATCTACGGTCTGTAATATCATCAAAAGGTTCAGAGAATCTGGAGAAATCACTGCACATAAGCGGCTAAGCCTGTGACCTTCGATTCCTCAGGCATCAAAAGTGTGTAAAGGATATCAAAACATGGGCTCAGGAACACTTCAGAAAACCACTGTCAGTAACTACAGTTTGTCGCTACATCTGTAAGTGCAAGTTAAAACTCTACTATGCAAAGCCAAAGCCATTTATCAACAACACCCAGAAACGCTCATCTAAGATGGACTGATGCAAAGTGGAAAAGTGTTCTGTGGTCTGACGAGTCCACATTTCAAATTGTTTTTGGAAACTGTGGACGTTGTGTCCTCCGGACCAAAGAGGAAAAGAACCATCCGGATTGTTATAGGCGCAAAGTTGAAAAGCCAGCATCTGTGATGGTATGGGGGTGTATTAGTGCCCAAGGCATGGGTAACTTACACATCTGTGAAGGCACCATTAATGCTGAAAGGTACATACAAGTTTTGGAGCAACATATGTTGCCATCCAAGCAATGTTATCATGGACGCCCCTGCTTATTTCAGCAAGATAATGCCAAGCCATGTTTTACAACAGCGTGGCTTCATAGTAAAAGAGTGCGGGTACTAGACTGGCCTGACTGTAGTCCTGACCTGTCTCTCATTGAAAATGTGTGGCGCATTATGAAGCCTAAAATACCACAACGGAGACCCCGGACTTAAGCGGAACATCAAGCAAGAATGGGAAAGAAGTCCACCTGAAAAGCTTCAAAAATTGGTCTCCTCAGTTCCCAAACGTTTACCGAGTGTTGTTAAAAGAAAAGGCCATGTAACACAGTGGTAAAAATACCCCTATTGCAATGTGTTGCTGCCATTAAATTCTAAGTTAATGGTTATTTGCAACAAAAAAAAATTAAGTTTCTCAGTTCGAACATTAAATATCTAGTCTTTGCAGTCTATTAGACTTAGACTTAGACAAACTTTAATGATCCACAAGGGAAATTGTGCAACTGTCATGATCTGTGGTTTGGATCATGTTTTAAGTTATTTTCTGTTTAAAGACTCCACAGTTCCTGGTTGCACTTCCTTGTTTGTTTGTTACCTTGACAACCATTAGTGTCACCTGTTTCACATCTTGGACTCACGCACCTGTTGCTAATTATGTTCACCTGTCTCTAATTAGTGTCCGGCCGCTCACCTGCTACCCGAGCACTAATCAGAGGCATTATTTAGTTCATATGTTAATATTTTGGCCCTGCGATGAGGTGGCGACTTGTCCAGGGTGTACCCCGCCTTCCGCCCGATTGTAGCTGAGATAGGCTCCAGCGCCCCCCGCGACCCCAAAGGGAATAAGCGGTAGAAAATGGATGGATGGATGGATGTTAATATTCAGTGTTTTATCCTTCATAGTTAATATTGTAAATCCCACATTCTTTATTTTCATGTACATTCTGGGTGTCTCATTTAGTAACAAAAATTAAAATTCCATTTTGTTTTTTAGGACGGTCTGCAGGTGTCGGCAACCCGTGGCTCTAGAGCCGCATGCGGCTCTTTAGCGCCGCCCTAGTGGCTCTCTGGAGCTTTTTCAAAAATGTATGAAAAAAGGAAATAGATGAGGGGGAAAAATATATTTTTTGTTTTAATATGGTTTCAGTGGGAGGACAAACATGACACAAACCTCCCTAATTGTTATAAATCACACTGTTTATATTAAACATGCTTCACTGATTCGAGTATTTGGCGAGCGCCGTTTTGTCCTACTAATTTTGGCGGTCCTTGAGCTCACTGTAGTTTGTTTACATGCATAACTTTCTCCGACTTTCTAGGACGTGTTTTATGCCACTTCTTTTTCTGTCTCATTTTGTCCACCAAACTTTTAAGGTTGTGCATGACAGGTGAGTTTTGTTGATGTTATTGACTTGTGTGGAGTGCTAATCAGACATATTTGGTCACTGCATGACTGCAAGCTAATTGATGCTAACATGCTATTTAGGCTAGCTATATGTACATATTTAGGGATGTCCGATAATGGCTTTTTGCCGATATCCGATATTCCGATATTGTCCAACCCTTTAATTACCGATACCGATATCAACCGATACCGATATATACAGTCGTGGAATTAACACATTTATATGCCTAATTTGGACAACCAGGTATGGTGAAGACAAGGTCCTTTAAAAAAAAAAAATAATAAAATAAAATAAGATAACCCCCCCGCGACCCCAAAGGGAATAAGCGGTAGGAAATGGATGGATGGAAATAAGATAAATAAATTAAAAACATTTTCTTGAATAAAAAACAAAGTAAAACAAGATAAAAACAGTTACATAGAAACTAGTAATTAATGAAAATGAGTAAAATTAACTGTTAAAGGTTAGTACTATTAGTGGACCAGCAGCACGCACAATCATGTGTGCTTACGGACTGTATCCCTTGCAGACTGTATTGATATATATTGATATATAATGTAGGAACCAGAATATTAATAACAGAAAGAAACAACCCTTTTGTGTGAATGAGTGTGAATGGGGGAGGGAGGTTTTTGGGGGTTGGTGCACTAATTGTAAGTATATCTTGTGTTTTTTATGTTGATTTAATTAAAAAAAATAAAACAAAAAAACGATACCGATAATAAAAGAACCGATACCAAACATTTCCGACATTACATTTCAAAGCATTTATCGGCCGATATTATCGGACATCTCTATACATATTGCATCATTATGCCTCATTTGTAGCTATATTTGAAGTCGTTTAGTTTCCTTTAAGTCCTCTTTATTCAATGTATATCTCATGACACACTATCTGTATGTAATATGGCTTTTAATTTTTTGCGGCTCCAGCATTGGCGTTGTTAGGCCTATTTTAGGGGGGCTCGAGCCCCCCTAAAATGTTCTTAAGCCCCCCTAAATAATTTGGTGTTAAAAAAAATCCAAAAAAAAATCTATTTTTTTATTTTATTTTATTTTTTTACAAATACATGCCGACATATTCATTATAAAGTGGCCCGAATATGAGTTTAAATAAATAATCATATAACCTGTTATTATTCACTCAGTTTCCCCTCACTTCATAGCGTAAGGTAGAGAGCCCCTTTAGTACGTCGGTATCCAATCCATTCCACTTGTTCATATAGAATCAAATCAAATCAAAAATGCCCACATCACTCAAAATCCAGTCCACATTTTCTCTGCGACCTTGCTTGCGGTCCTTAGACTTGTTCATATAGAAAATGCCCACATCACGCAAAATCCAGTCCCCATTTTCTCTGCGACCTTGCTCGCGGTCCTTGGACTTGTTCATATAGAAAATGCCCACATCACTCAAAATCCAGTCCGCGTTTTCTCTGCGACCTTGCTCGCGGTCCTTGGACTTGTTCATATAGAAAATGCCTACATCACTCAAAATCCAGTCCGCATTTTCTCTGCGACCTTGCTTGCAGTCCTTGGACTTGTTCATATAGAAAATGCCCACATCACTCAAAACCCAGTCCGCGTTTTCTCTGCGACCTTGCTTGCGGTCCTTGGACTTGTTAATATAGAAAATGCCCACATCACTCAAAATCCAGTCCGCATTTTCTCTGCGACCTTGCTTGCGGTCTTGCAGGTGTACGAAGCACATTAGCACACAGCACTGCAGACCAAGAACCTTATGTCTGCAATTGTAAATAATTTAGTTTTTAAGTTTTGTGTTTCTTGTAGAATCTATATAAAGTAATATACATTAGCCTATTGTTAAAATAATGAAAAGAACATCATTAAATATATTTGTTTTATTGTATTGTTATATTAATAGCTGTTGTATTATTATAGGATGGCTTGTTAAACATTTCATAGGATTTTCAGAGGGTGGAAAAACCAAGACATTTATTATAAAATGTAAAATGAATAAATACATAAAAAGAAAAACAATAGTTAAAAGCCATAGTCCCGGGGAGCATTTCATTTCGTCCCGTGCATTTTTTTTTACCGTCCCCGGGACAACGGGACTACATTAATCTCAAGCCCTGGAAGTTACATTTTATTGTTTGCATTATTTGTTTCAGCATTGCACTTTGAAGATGGACCCTCAACTCTTTGACAGCTTTGGTTCTTTTTCAGATCAGCAGACGGACTCTAAGTCTTTCTTATTTACTGTATATATAAAAGTTTCTTATTTCTATTCAGATTTCCATATATATTTAATTTCCTTAACGGCTTGCCATAATATATATATATAAATATATTATATACAAGCCAAATTATCCCGATCCAGATATTACTTTAATTCAAGTAATTAAGTAATATTTCCAGGGCTTGAATTTACAACCATTTTAGTCACATATGTGCCCAAAATGTAATCTGTGCAACTTCAAAATATTTGGGAACAAACAATTATTGTATTGTGAGCAAAAGTGGTGGCATTAGCCTCTATATTGTGAAGTAATAACATAGAGGCTAATGCCATGACTTTCATTGTGTTTCAGTGCATCTTGAAGGATCATGCAAGTAATTGTTTCTTGTTGATGCTGTAAACAAAATGTCACTGTGCAAACCCATGTTTGTTGTTGTACTGAACACAGATTGAAAATAAACTCACTGAAATAATAATAATAACAATGAATAATTTCTACGTCTTTGTTAGCCGTTTGGGAAGTTTTGTGCTCGTGCACTACGTTCGCTCGCATCCTGTGCATCTCCTGGGGGCTAGGCCCCCCTGTCCTTAAAAGCTAGTGACGCCCCTGGGCTCCAGACAGATTTGTTTTTGTATTTTTGGTCCAATATGGCTCTTTCAACATTTTGGGTTGCCGACCCCTCAGACTTTGTGAGGTTTTGTATTAATTTTCCTAAAAATAGATATACCGGCCCCCAGACACATTTTTTTTCTCTACATTTGGCCCCCCGAGTCTATATAATTGCTCAGGCCTGATTTAGAGTATAGCTCCATCTTGACTCCCATTCCGTATCAGTAGGTGGCGGTAATGCGCACCACAACAGGCTGCAGGTCAACCGCCATTAACAGAGAGATGAAGAAAAAGAGGAACAGGCCAAAGGTATCTCCAACACTTCCGTACTTAGTCTCAGCGAAATCCATACGGAGTAAATACTAGTCTTGCAAACTAAAACGCTGAACGACATAAGCGGTACGTACACAAATATTGAGTCTATGAATGTTACTACGTCTTTAAAATGGCAGAATAGTTCATAAACAACCTCAGTCGGCGACTCAGGAACCGCTAAATTGACAACCGCTTGCTGGCTTGAAGACAAGAGAACGTTAGCGTCCTCAAGGAACACTTTGTAATGCTGCATTGAGGAACTTTCTGATCTATTCACTTATGTTTAATTACAACACGCAATTTATGGCATGAATGTGAATGTTGATGTGCTCAGCGAATGTTGTGTTTTGTTCGACGTGTTTGCCAGGCAGTCAAGGCGTGGAGGACCCGGGGGGTCATGTCAGCTGACTTCTGCTTCCATCCATCCCCGCATCATCAGCACCACCATGTCTCTGGGGGACAGCATTCATCTGCTTCTTGGCCGGATCCGCTTCTTGAACAGATGCATTGAGTGTTTCAAGAGGAGCCAGCCGCTCCCCGAGAGTCTGTGTTATGTCCCCAAAGAAGTGTGCTACAAAATCTGCAAGGATTTGTCCTCCAGCAGCTCTACTCCTTCTGGGGCATCCACCGGGGGCTCCGGCAAGACTCTGGTCTCCGTCTTTGACAGCCCACATCAGAGTGCGCTCAACAAAAAAATGTGCAAGTACACCATTGAACCTAAGAAAGGGACTTGTATCCGGACGACAGGGGAGGAGTACTGCAACAGCCAAGGGCTGTGGGTCAAACTCAACAAGGTACGAACTTTGCACTTCTCTTATGGCTCACTATGGCAGTGTTTTTCAACCACTGTGCCGCGTAGGGGTGTAACGGTACACAAAAATTTCGGTTCGGTACGTACCTCGGTTTAGAGGTCACGATTCGGTTCATTTTCGGTACAGTAAGAAAACAACAAAATATAAATTTTTTGGTTATTTATTTACCAAATTTGGAAACAATGGCATACCATACACATACACCAGGGACGTGCAGTCACTAGAGGCAGGTGAGGCAGGGCCTCACCTGCCATCATGGAAAGAAAAAAAATGTAAAAAGAAAAAAATATATATTAAATTGTTAAATGTACCCAGTGATTATACTATAAAGTTATTTTCCATTTAACTTCACCAGTTTTAGATTATTTTTATTCAAAATCGCAGAATTTTCACATTTGCCGTTCAAATACTGAGAAGAGACGGTGCGGTGAACAGCAGCCAGTCGAGGCGCGTCACTCAGTGCCTCAACATGGATTGCGGACTCGGCTAACTGCTGGCCTGCTGTGCAGTGAGACCGTATTGCTATATGAATTATATTATACATTTCCATAGTTTAGTTAGCTGAGGTATATAATGTACAGTGTATTTTGTCAACAACTGTATGTGTGTAAAGTATTTCTTGTGCTGAGCGATCATAAAACGGCTGCAAAAGACGCACTGGCTGAGGCTCGCCTCCTGCACCCCCGCCGTAGAATGCACGGCAACCCCTGACGGGAGTGTTATATCAACTAAAGCCCACACTTAAACTTTCCACGTGCAAGATTGAATCTATTTAAAACAGTTATTTCATAAGAAGCCAAAAAGTGCAAAAACAATAATGTTCGTGTTGGAGGAGTTGTGAATGACTGCAGGGCTACAACATTAGGTACACCTGCAGACTGCAGGTGTACCTAATTCACAACTCCTCCAACACGAACATTGTTGTTTTTGCACTTTTTGGCTTCTTATTAAATAACTTTTGTAACCTATTTTTATGGGCTTTCCTCTTTGTGATGTTAAGTTCCTGTTATGCGCTGTTATACAGTATATGCCTTGAGCTCTTATTTTGAAGGCGCTAAGAGCGGAAGTGATGACACGTTGGAGTGGAGCGGAAGTTTTTGAAAGAAGGTAAATAAAGTGGTCCTCGTGTAAACTGGAGCCTCCGTGTTTGTTATTTTGTAGTTTCATACAGTATGGGCGACATTTATAAACCCTCGGTTACACTTTTTTAAATAGATTCAATCTTGCTCGTGGAAAGTTTAAGTGAGGGCTTTAGTTGATATAACACTCTCGTCAGGGGGTGCATTAATCCAGCACAACAGCGACTCATGGACTTATTTTATAAGTAAAGGTAAGACCATAATAACGTTTTTTTTAATTAAATGTGCTTTTTTGTGTGCTACAGTTTGTATGTGTAAAGTTAAAGTTAAGTTAAAGTACCAATGATTGTCACACACACACTAGGTGTAATGAAATTTGTCCTCTGCATTTGACCCATCCCCTTGATCACCTCCTCGGAGGTGAGGGGAGCAGTGGGCAGCAGCGGCGCCGCGTCCGGGAATCATTTTTGGTGATTTAATAACCCCCAATTCCAACCCTTGATGCTGAGTGCCAAGCAGGGAAGAATGCTGGTATGAGCTTTTAAACATAACCCGTTAACTGCTGCCAATCAAATGGTGAATAAGATACTCTTTAGGGTTCATATGTTTGTAAATCTGACTGTGATGAAGTCAGTGCCTCACCAGCCATCAACCTCACCGCACGTCACTGATAGGGGTGTAACGGTACACAAAAATTTCGGTTCGGTACGTACCTCGGTTTAGAGTTCACGGTTCGGTTCATTTTCGGTACAGTAAGAAAACAACAAAATATAAATTTTTTGGTTATTTATTTACCAAATTTGTAAACAATGGCATAACATACATATACACACAGGGTCCATTGCCAGGGTTAATGTGGTCAACATATATAAAATAAAAACTAAATAAGATAAGGCTCAGAATGGTTTCTTAAAGGCCTACTGAAATGTGATTTTCTTATTCAAACGGGGATAGCAGGTTCATTCTATGTGTCATACTTGATCATTTTGCGATATTGCCATATTTTTGCTGAAAGGATTTAGTAGAGAACATCCCGCATAACAAACACCTCCCCCCTCCCGTCCATATAACCCGTCAATACAACTCAAACACCTGCACAACACACTCAATCCCACAGCCCAAAGTACCGTTCCCCTCTCCAAAGTTCACACAGCACATATATTTCCCCAAAGTTACGTACGTGACATGCACATAGCGGCACGCACGTACGGGCAAGCGATCAAATGTTTGGAAGCCGCAGCTGCATGCGTACTCACGGTACCGCGTCTGCGCATCCAACTCAAAGTCCTCCTGGTAAGAGTCATCATACCGAGACGTTTTCAGCAGGATATTTCGCGCAAAATTTTAAATTGCACTTTAGTAATCTAACCCGGCCGTATTGGCATGTGTTGCAATGTTAAGATTTCATCATTGATATATAAACTATCAGACTGCGTGGTCGGTAGTAGTGGGTTTCAGTAGGCCTTTAACAAAACTTTTCTACATATAAAGTGCTTTTTTGATTGAGACTTTTATTAGTAGATTGCACAGTACAGTACATATTCCGTACAATTGACCACTAAATGGTAACACCCGAATAAGTTTTTCAACTTGTTTAAATCGGGGTCCACGTTAATCAACATTAAACTGCCTCAAATTGTTGCTCAAATTAAATAAAATGACAAAACTTTTCTTCTACTTATAAAAAGTGCAACATTAAACAGTTTCAAGTCAATTCAGCCTCAGATGAACTTTTCTTTTCCCCTCCAGCCTGGCTAACTTGGCAGTAAGAGGTGGGAGCTGTTTGCTATTCTTTATCTTTGTTGAAGCGATGTTCACTTGGGGGTGGTGCCGCTTCAAATGGGTTAGCCTGTTTGACGTGTTGGCAGAAGCATGCCTTACCGCTGCTGAACAATGTCGGCAAACCTCTGTCCTCCGCACCGCGCAGCCGAAGTCTTCCCAAACGGGAGATCTTAACGAGGCAGGAGGGTCTTCCAGCTCTGACTTTTATATGTTGTCGTTGCTAGCATGCCGTGTGTTGTGCCTCAGTGTGCATTGTTTACACAACGTGCGCTACGCTACTTAATATGTCCATGTGGAAACTCGTTCGGTACACCTTTGAACCGAAACAGTTCGATACAAATACACGTACCGTTACACCCCTCGTGCCATGAGATACAAGCTGTGTCCCAATTAAAGATAAAAAGTTAAAGTACCAATGATTGTCACACACACACACTAGGTCTGGCGAAATTATTCTCTGCATTTGACCCATCACCCTCGATCACCCCCTGGGAGGTGAGGGGAACAGTGGGCAGCAGTGGTGGACGCGCCCGGGAATCATTTTTTTATATTTAACCCCCAATTCCAACCCTTGATGCTGAGTGCCAAGCAGGGAGGTAATGGGTCCCATATTTATAGTCTTTGGTATGACTCGGCCGGGGTTTGAACTCACAACCTACCGATCTCAGGGCGGACACTCTAACCCAGTGGTTCTTAACCTTGTTGGAGGTTTCGAACCCCACCAGTTTCATATGCGCATTCACCTAACCCTTTTTTAGTGAAAAATAAAATGTTTTATTTTTTCCAATTCAAGACAAAGTTATATGTTTTTGGTAACACTTTAGTATGGGGAACATATTCTAAGTAACAAAGACTTAATTTAGAGTTATTTGGACACTAGGGGAACATATTCTAAGTAATAAAGACTTAATTTAGAGTTCTTTGGTTAGGGTCAGGGTTAGAGGGTTAGGGTTATAATAAGGCCATGCCGAATAAGGCATTAATAAGTACTTAATAATGACTAGTTAAGATCCATTATGTTACTAATTTGCATGTTAATAAGCAACTAATTAATGGTGAATATGTTCCCCATACTAAAGTGTTACCATGTTTTTTTTACTGGTGCATAAAATGAACCGTGCATGAACATCACCTTGTTTAAACAACAAAACCAACATAAACTCACAACAAATTACACACCTGCAAACCAGTCTGACTTCTGCTGTTGCCGTATCCGTAATACGCCGATAGGGAGAAGTTTTTATTTACACAATGTTTCGGGTGTGTCTTGACCTCCGCCAAACCCCTGAGGCCGACTCACCGAACCCCTAGGGTTCGATCGAACCCAGGTTAAGAACCACTGCTCTAACCACTAGGCTACTGAGTCGGTGTTCAGAGTCTGCATCCTTCGAAGGGCGAATTTGAAGGCCGCTTACGTCACAACGCTGCGCGAATGCTGTCCCAATTCATTCAAGTTCGAAGGCTTCTCCAAATGCAGCCGACGAATGCGCCCTCCTTTCCCCTGTATTCGGAGGATGCACCGCGACTATCCTTCATGGCCTCTCATATCCCAAGATGCTTTGCGCCCTTAGTTCAACCCGGTTCTTTTTGACGATGGCGGCAAATACAAACAGCGGCAGCGAATACACTTTCAAATGTAAGTATCCTCCGCAGGCTAGACTGTCCAATTCAACAACGGGTGACGCATCCTTCGGAGGTGCCTTCAAAGGTCCAGCCTTCTGAGGCTGCGTAGGCCGGGTCCTCCGAAAGATGCAGACCCTTAATTTGGGACATAGCTAAAGTCTTGTGTGCCGTAGGAGATAATGTAATTTCACCTATTTGGGTTAAAAATATTCTTTGCAAACTGGTAATTATAATCCGCAAATGTGCCGTTGTTGAGTGTCGGTGCTGTCTCGAGCTCGGCAGAGTAACCATGTAATACTCGACGACAGCGGGTAAAAGGGTATCTAATGCTTAAATTAGGGGTGCTCACACTTTTTCTGCAGGCGAACTACTTTTCAATTGATCAAGTCGTGGGGATCTACCTCATTCATATATATAATTTATATTTACTTATTTATGAAATATATGTTTTTGTTAACAAGTTAAAGGTGTTTAATGATAATGCAAGCATGTTTAACACATATAGTTAATATTGTTAAAAAATTAAAGGTGTTTAATGATAATACAAGTATGTTTAATACATATAGTTAATATTGTTAACAAGTTAAAGGTGTTTAAAGATAATACAAGCATGTTTAACACATATACGGTAGTTAATATTGTTAACAAGTTAAAGGTGTTTAAAGATAATACAAGCATGTTTAACACATATAGTTAATATTGTTAACAAGTTAAATGTGTTTAATGATAATACAAGCATGTTTAACACATATAGTTAATATTGTTAACAAGTTAAAGGTGTTTAAAGATAATACAAGCATGTTTAACACATATAGTTAATATTGTTAATAAGTTAAAGGTGTTTAAAGATAATACAAGCATGTTTAACACATATAGATTCCTTTCTTGAATGAAGACAAGAATATAAGTTGGTGTATTACCTGATTCTGGTGACTTGCATTGATTGGAATCAGACGGTGGTGCTGATAATGTCCGCATTTTCGAATGGAGGAGAAAAAAAGTCCTCCTTTCTGTCCAATACCACATGAAAGTGGTTGGTTTTTGGCATCTTATTTGTCCAGCTCCCGTACTCCTTTGTATACACTTTACAAGAAATACATTGTCGGCAAACTCCGTAGCTTGCTAGCTTGTGCACGCCAGCTTTCTGAGACTCTTATTTTGTTAGCGCAACTGTGCAACTGTGCAGTCGGTCTTTGGAGTTTTGACGACAGGTACGGCGCCAGAGTCTGTTGAAATAAAGTGTTTCTCGCCTTCCAGTCGGTAATTTTAATGAGCTGGCAGCAGCCAGCGTCATCTCAGAAGACCCTCGGGTGCCGTGAATGTCAATCAAGTGACGAAAGTGACGTACATAGTGAATATTTATGATCGCTCATTTTTAGGACTATTTTTTTAATGCCTGGCTGGTGATCGACTGACACACCCTCGCGATCGACGTAATGAGCACCCCTGGCTTAAAACAAAAATCCACAAAAGGTGAGTACCGCTAAGAAAAGGCATTGAAGCTTAGGGATGGCTGTGCAAAACGAAACTAAAACTGAACTGGCTGCAAAGTAAACAAAAACAGATTGCTGGACGACAGCAAAGACTTGCAGCATGTCCACAAAGTACATCTAAAAATTACATGACAATCAACAATGTCCACAAAAAGGACAGCGACAACTTAAATAGTCTTGATTGCTAAAACAAAGCGGGTGCAGGGAATAGCGCTTCAGGAAGACATGAAACTGCTACAGGAAAATACCAACAAAACAGGAAAAGTCACCAAAATTGGAGGACAAGAACTAAAACACTACACAGAGGAAGACACCGAAAAATTCCAAATAAGTCACGGTGTGATGTGACAGGTCGTGACAGTACTTAGAGACAAGAGCTATAGTGATGCATGGTTGGTTAGGGTTTGAATTCCTATCCAACACTTGTAAGAATGACTTTTTATTGTCAATATCAGCTGCTGAGTTTAATTTTTTAATGTTTTCTGCTGGCGGTGTGCCTCCGGATTTCTTCAATGAAAAAAATGTGCCCTGGCTCAAAAAAGGTTGAAAAACACTGCCCTATGTAAATTCTTCCTCGCCTATGAAAGTGTTTTGGGGACATCACTGTGACTCGATGACCAACTTATGTGTCCAGGAGCAGCTGGAGGAGCACCGTCCAGGGCAGGACTTGGAGGAGGGCTGGATCCTGCTGTGCAAGCACACAGAGGGCGGGGACAGGTTGGTGCCGGTGGAGTCTCCGGAGACGCTGAGCAGGCAGCAGCAGCTCTTCGGCTTCGACCACAAAGCGTGCACAAGGTGGGAGGAGGTGGTGGACGTGGAAAATGCGCTCTTCCTTGGCTCCAAACCCAAGATAGCGGAGCAAGAGGACGTAGCTGTGGAAAAGCTTAGGTAAGTCCGCTTATAGACTTTTTCTTTTTTCCCCCTTGTTCACGCAAATAAAGTACATTGGTTGAAAATGTGAAGGTACGTCCCTCCTACTTGGACGTATGAATGCGACGAGGACCTGGTGCACTATTTCTACGACCACGTAGGCAAAGAGGACGAGAACCTGGGGAGTCTGAAGCAGAGCGTGACCACAATTTTTGTTTCGTCATGTACGGTGAGTAATGAACGTGACCATATTTGCAAACAGTACAGTAAAGATTCAGGACAGGTCAGTCAGCTCACCTTGCGCCACAATAGGAGGATCCCAGCAGCGGGGTCAACTGTCTGACGGACGGCGACACAAAAACGTTCTGGGAGAGCGACGGCATGCAGGGACAACACTGGATCCGTCTGCACATGAAGAGAGGAACGGTGGTTAAGTGAGAAGCTGTCACTTGCAAGAAGCTACAACCATGAACAATTCATCTATAACAGTGATATTCTTTTCTTTTTTTTTGTTCAAAGTAAGATGATTTTAACGGTGGACTCGACAGACGACAACTACATGCCAAAGAGGGTCACCGTGTATGGAGGAGAGGGAGACAATCTGAAGAAGCTTAGCGATGTTAACATTGAAGAGCAAGTATTGTTACAATCATTTCTAGAACTTTTAAGCCCGGAAATTACGCTCTACATCAGTGGTCACCAACCTTTTAGAGCCCAAGATCCCTGGTGTCAGCCAAAAACTAAAGCAAGAGCTCTACCAATGTTCCCTCTAAGGTGCGCGCCTGTGCAATTGCGCACTGCTCAAGCGTCCTCTGCGCACGGCAAATCTATGCCACGCACAAAATCAAATAAAAAAATAAGCGCATAGCAATTTTCGACACGACACATACACGACAGAGAAAACAGTTTTCGTCATCATTGTTCAAATATTGTACATCTGTCGAGACGCTTTGAGGACATGAATTCCATCGATCACTTTACTGAGCAAAACTCTATTGTCGGCCATAAACACATCACCAAAACATTAGTAAAAAAAATTATATCTAGCAAAACTGGTCATTTTCTGCAGTACAAACCAGACCAAAAGCAACTTTGTTATATCAACAGCAGCCGCTCGCTCTTTCTCACTTGCGCCAACACATATGGCACTTAGCCAGTGATGCGTTTACAGCCACACAAAAAGTCGGACAACTCCAACACCACACGTGAAGTGTCATTCCAGGTCGTTACACTATGATTTACCAATCAAATGTGTGCTTATTCTAGTGTCATTTATTAGGAATCTTAGTTTATAAATATAAATCATGAAATGCTGTTAGTATATTGAATAAATACTAATAAAAATATATTTTTTACAAACAGGAAGTTGCAGGAATATACACATGATCCCCTGCTTACATCTCATTGTGCAAGATGTGAATGTTTCAATGGGAACTAAATGCAATGTCTGAAAGGGGTACAAATTATTTCCAAAGCAGGACCTCCACCCAGACAAACAATACAAGTACACAGTTCATGAAAAACAATATTTTTTGTTATTGTCATTGTAAGTGGGTCTAAACACTTATATTAGAAAATAACCACATGGAAATGACTGCTGTCATTTGATTATAATAATAAGAGAATGTTGTCTGTCTATCTGTGTTGGCCCTGCGATGAGGTGGGGACTTGTCCAGGGTGTACCCCGCCTTCCGCCCGAATGCAGCCGAGATAGGCTCCAGCACCCCCCGCGACTCCGAAAGGGACAAGCGGTAGTAAATGGATGGATGGATGGAGATTTAACTTATTTAACTCAGGGAGTTTTTGCGTTTGCTCACACACATGAAAAATTAGAGGGAACATTGATCTCTACCCCTGTGGCAACTATGTTTTTTATATATATATATATGTATATATATATATATATATATATATATAGGTGCGTGTGTGTGTATTTATATATATATATATATATATATATGTGTGTGTGTATATATGTGTATACATATACAGTATGTTAGGGGGGTTGCTGAAGTTGAAGTAATGGTTGCAGTCTGTCCATACGTTATAGCTTGCTTTAATTAAAAGCAAACTGGAGTGTTACAGCGTATTTGCGATTACCCTAAAAATATGGCTTTACCGCAGTTTGGACTGTATTTGTACATGTTTAGCAAACGTCCCTCTTCAATTTGGTATGAAATCAAAATGCAGACCTAAAGCTTTGAGATCGCCGATTAGGTGTAAAAACAACTGTGTAAATGCGGTCACGGATCGCTCTGAGACAGCACACAGTTGTCCATCCATCCATCCATCCATCTTCTTCCGCTTATCCGAGGTCGGGTCGCGGGGGCAGCAGCTTAAGCAGGGAAGCCCAGCCACTTCGTCCAGCTCCTCCCGGGGGATCCCGAGGCGTTCCCAGGCCAGCCGGGAGAGATAGTCTTCCCAGCGTGTCCTGGGTCTTCCCCGTGGCCTCCTACCGGTCGGACGTGCCCGAAACACCTTCCTAGGGAGGCGTTCGGGTGGCATCCTGACCAGATGCCCGAACCACCTCATCTGGCTCCTCTCGATGTGGAGGAGCAGCGGCTTTACTTTGAGCTCCCCCCGAATGACAGAGCTTCTCACCCTATCTCTAAGGGAGATAGGGTGAGAAGTAGTAAAAATAGTAAAAATGTACTTCAGAACTGTAAAAAAAAAAAATGTATATATATATATATATATTTTGTATATACATTTTGTGTTTGTGTGTGTGTATATATATATGTACAAAATGTATCTGAGACAGCACACAGTTGTAAGAAATAATAATAAATCAATATATATATATTGTTACTTTACATGCAGTCGGCTCCCGGCCAAATTTCTTTAGCCCAATGCGGCCCCCCGAGTCAAAATGTTTGGACACCCCTGGTCGAAACCATTAATATGCTTCTCACTGTTATTATTCACATTTTAAATGTTAAGTGTTACACATTCAAAACAAATACAGCATAGTGTTTGACCCACAAAACGTGCAGTTACATAACATCGCAATTTGTCAAGGCATCTATCTTCCTGTTGGAAAATGTTCGGTGACTTGACTTATGAGACAGTGCCATCTGCTGGATCCATAGTTGGGTTTTTCCCCCTGCAGATGGTTCCATCAAACCACCAGGATTTGTTACCATAAAAATGTTGCATCATTCTTTCCCCCCCCCCCCCTGCAGAAACCGCCATCAAAAACCACTTCCTATTTTATTTCCCATAAAAATGTTGCTTCTTTATTTTTTTCCTCGGCAGAGGACACGACAAACAAAAACAAATGATTTACAATTCAAACTAGAGAAAATAAATGTGTGAATATGCAAGGATGCAAATGGCCAAGCGTGAATAAGCACAAATTTACTCTGTTTCAATTTTTAAAAAAAATTTTTTTGCTTGCTTTTTGTCTTTAGCAATCTTATTGGAGAAATATGCGTGCTGGAAGACATGGTGTCCCACCTGCCTGTCATTGAGATCCGAATCGAGGAATGTCGGGGTGTGTTTTGAAACAAAATATGTCCTCCTGTACTTACTGTCGTCTGATGCGATAATGCTCTCCTTCCGCGTGCAGACGAGGGAATAGACGTGCGGATCCACGGATTGAAGATCAAGTCGTCATGCGAGCGAGACCTGGGCCTAAACGCTGATGTTTTCCAGTCCTCCTACTTGGTGCGCTACCCACGTCTGCAGGGGACCCAGGCTGACGTACTGTATCGCCGAGCACTGGTCATCCAGAGGTCCATCTTTAGCTATATAACATGCTTTTCAGTCAAGCAACTATGATAGTATGAATATGATCAAATGCATGTTTCTTCCTGCAGGTTCATGTCTTTACTGGACAGTGTTCTTCCACACTTTGTGCCAGCCTGGGACTATAGCGTGGGCACCTTCAACCAGATCAAAGTGAGCAAATGTACTTTGTTGGACTTAAAGGGGAACATTATCACAATTTCAGAATTGTTAAAACCATTAAAAATCAGTTCCCAGTGGCTTATTATATTTTTCGAAGTTTTTTTCAAAATTTTACCCATCACGCAATATCCCTAAAAAAAGCTTCAAAGGGCCTGATTTTAACCACCCGTCCATTTTCCTGTGACGTCACATAGTGAAGCCAACACAAACAAACATGGCGAAAAGAACAGCAAGCTATAGCGACATTAGCTCGGATTCAGACTCGGATTTCAGCGGCTTAAGCGGTTCAACAGATTACGAATGTATTGAAACGGATGGTTGTAGTGTGGAGGCAGGTAGCGAAAACGAAATTGAAGAAGAAACTGAAGCTATTGAGCCATATCGGTTTGAACCGTATGCAAGCGAAACCGACGAAAACGACACGACAGCCAGCGACACGAGAGAAAGCGAGGACGAATTCGGCGATAGCCTTCTAACCAACGATTGCTATGTGTTTGTTTGGCATTAAAGGAAACTAACAACTATGAACTAGGTTTACAGCATATGAAATACATTTGGCAACAACATGCACTTTGAGAGTGCAGACAGCCCAATTTTCATCATTTAATATATTCTGCAGACATACCCTCATGTCAGCAGGCCAGGGAAGCTAGGGTCCATATTCTTCTCTTGATCATCTTCGGATGGTGTGAGCCAAGACATCCAGGGGGGTTTAGCTCGCTCGTCTGCGGGAACAAACTGCCGCCATTGCTTGCCGTGCTACCGAGGTCCTTTGTCCCTGAATTGCTCACACACTCCGGCAGATTCAATGGGGGTCTGGCGGCAGATTTCTTTGACTTTATCGTTGGAAATGCATCTGCTTTGAGTGTCGCAGGATATCCACACATTCTTGCCATCTCTGTCGTAGCATAGCTTTCGTCGGTAAAGTGTGCGGAACAAACGTCCAATTTCTTGCCACTTTCGCATCTTTGGGCCACTGGTGCAACTTGAATTCGTCCCTGTTCGTGTTGTTACACCCTCCGACAACACACCGACGAGGCATGATGTCTCCAAGGTACGGAAAACAGTCGAAAAAACGGAAAATAACAGAGCTGTTTTGACCCGGTGTTTGAGAAAATGGCGGATTGCTTCCCGATGCGACGTCACGTTGTGACGTCATCGCTCCGAGAGCGAATATTTAATTCGCCAAAATTCACCCATTTAGAGTTCGTAAATCGGTTAAAAAAATATATGGTCTTTTTTCTGCAACATCAAGGTATATATTGACGCTTACATAGGTCTGGTGATAATGTTCCCCTTTAATCAAGTGACTGAATTGTAGCACTGTGTTGAATCGTTTGTTGGGTGCCCTTCAGAGCATAAAGCAGTTCCTGCTGCAGTCTAAACGCCGCTCAGCGCTGATTACGCAGTGTCTGAAGGACTCGGAGACCAGCAAGCCCAACTTCCTGCCTTGCCTCTACATCAACAGGCGCCTGGCCATGGAGCACAGGGACAACCCCTCCTTGGACGCCAGCTGCAAGAACGCTGTGTTCAGTCAGGCAAGTCAACGTCTGCTCTGCTGAGCCAAGGATTTTCCTCTCGCTAATTTGCGTGTCAAACCCTTGCAGGTGTACGAAGGCCTGAAGCCATCGGATAAACTCGAGAAGACGTTGGATTACAGGTGGCCCGATCGCTACGACCAGTGGTGGGAATGCAAGTTCATCGCGGAGGGAATCATTGACCAGGGTGGCGGGTTCCGGGACAGCCTGGCGGACATGTCTGAGGAGCTGTGCCCCACCTCGGCCGAGTGTCCCATGCCGCTGCCCTTCTTCACTCGCACATCCAACCAGGTAAAGAAATAACCCGCTGCTGACCTGCTGATTTTGAGCGCCATTATTGTGGGTGGATGCAAAGACTGTAGCCTCAAAAGACCCAGGAATGTACTCGAGACAGGGTTCTCACAGTTCTTTGGCGCTCACAATTATTCCGGAAGGATCCTAATTAGAGATGTCCGATAATATCGGACTGCCGATATTATCGGCCGATAAATGCTTTAAAATTTAATATCGGAAATTATCGGTTTCAGTTTCAAAAAGTAAAAAATATGACTTTTTAAAACGCCGCTGTACGGAGTGGTACACGGACGTAGGGAGAAGTACAGAGCAGTTGCGTCTCCCAGTCATACTTACCAACCCTCCCGATTTTCCCGGGAGATTCCCGAATTTCAGTGCCCCTCCCGAAAATCTCCCGGGGCAACCATTCTCCCGAATTTCTCCCGATTTCCACTTAGACAACAATATTGGGGGCGTGCCTTAAAGGCACTGCCTTTGCCTGCCGGCCCAATCACATAATATCTACGGCTTTTCACACACACAAGTGAATGCAATGCATACTTGGTCAACAGCCATACAGGTCACACTGAGGATGGCCGTATAAACAACTTTAACACTGTTACAAATATGCGCCACACTGTGAACCCACACCAAACAAGAATGACAAACACATTTCGGGAGAACATCCGCCGCACCGTAACACAACATAAACACAACAGAACAAATACCCAGAACCCCTTGCAGCACTAACTCTTCCGGGACGCTACAATATACTGTACACCCCCCCCCCGGGAAATTGCCATTACATTTTTATCAGTGATGGAGCAGGAAGGGGTTAGGAATAACTTTTTGGGGTAAAATGTATTACTAAGCGCCTTGTCGTTCATTACCTGACATTTTAATATGCAGAAACATGGCTCTAACGGATTGCAGGGCCCGACGCATTGCACGTGATGAGATACGGCCCTGCGTGTAGAGTAGTATAGAACAGTGTTTTTCAACCACTGTGCCGCGGCACACCGGTGTGCCGTGAGATACACTGTGAACCCACACCAAACAAGAATGACAAACACATTTCGGGAGAACATCCACAACATAAACACAACAGAACAAATACCCAGAACCCCTTACAGCACTATCTCTTCCGGGACGCTACAATATACATATAAAAAAAGACATACACCTGGGGATAGGTTGATTGGCAACACTAAATTGGCCCTAGTGTGTGAATGTGAGTGTGAATGTTGTCTGTCTATCTGTGTTGGCCCTGCGATGAGGTGGAGACTTGTCCAGGGTGTACCCCGCCTTCCGCCCAAATGCAGCTGAGATAGGCTCCAGCACCCCCCGCGACCCCAAAAGGGACAAGCGGTAGGAAATGGATGGATGGATGGACACTAATGCATGTTAGAGAAATGTGCATGACTTCAAGTGTGAAAAAAACACAAAAGCAGGAGAATCGGGCCCTTATTTATTTATTATTATTATTTATTATTTATTATTTATTTATTTATTATATTGTTGTTATCTAGGGTTCCCTTGAGGCCAGAGATTACTACGTCCCCAACCCGTCCTGCAAACAGTTCCACAAGTACGAGTGGATCGGGCAGCTCATGGGTGCAGCGCTTCGAGGAAAAGATTTTCTGGTGAGTGAGTGGGTCAGGTCTCGTCCTCCTTCTTTGTCCTTAATTCTCAGCGATACTTGATTCTGTTTAAATCCGGCAGGTTCTGGCTCTGCCCGGCTTGGTGTGGAAGCAGCTGATTGGGGAGAGCGTCAGCTGGAGGAAAGACTTCCCGGCTGTTGACTCCGTGCTGGTGAGGATATTTAACACCAATAGCATCTTAGTCATGTTTTGTCTTCCTTCAAATGATATGATACAATTCCATCATCTCAGGTCAACCTGCTGGACGCCATGGAGACCATGGACCGTGCGACGTTTGACTTCAGGTTTGGCGAGGAGCTGGTCTACACCACCCTCCTGAGCGACGGGCAGGTGGTTGAGCTGGTCCCCGGCGGCAGCAGCGTGGCCGTGCTTTACGAGGACCGCCAGGAGTTCATCCGCCTGGTGCAGAAGGCTCGCATGGAGGAGAGCAAGCAGCAGGTGGAGATTCGAGTGCCGTTATTCTACTTCTCGCCTTCTGCTTTGTCCTCTTCATTCGTCCTCTTGGCTGTTGCAGATCGCCGCCTTACAAACCGGGCTGCTCAAGGTGGTCCCTCAGGCGGTTCTGGATCTGCTCACGTGGCAGGAAGTGGAGAAGAAAGTGTGTGGCGATCCTGAGATTAGCGTGGAAGCTCTCAAGAGACTCAGTGAGTTGAATAAAGATGACGGCAGGTTGACACGTGAGAAGGCATCTTTAAATGTTTCCATCTTCTTCTTCTGCAGCTCGCTATGAGGACCTGGAACAAACTGATGTGCGGGTGCAGTACTTGTGGGAGGCGCTCACAAACTTCACCAATGGTCAGTTGGCCCTTATTAATGAATCCAACATGAAACTAAAAGACAATTGGGATTAATTAATAGTTTGTCTTGATTTTGCCTCTTCCGACCACAGACAGCAAACGTTGATTATGTTATGTCTTATAAGATGGTCTTGTGATCTGAGAGGAACTGAACTTTTTTTGGAATTTTGTGTATTGTTCACAATCCTAATGAGAGACAAGAAAGACGAAAGGTTGTAGTTTTTTTGCATTCTAATTAGGGCTGGGCGATATGGCCTTTTGTTAATATCTCGATATTTTTAGGCCATATCGCGATACACGATATATATCTTGATATTTTGCCTTAGCCTTGAATGAACACTTGATGCATATAATCAATGCAGTATGATGATTCTATGTGTCTACATTAAAACATTCTTCTTCATACTGCATTAATATATGCTCATTTTAAACTTTCATGCAGAGAGGGAAATCACAACTAAGTCAATTGACCAAAACTGTATTTATTAAAGTTATTAAGCAGTGGCACAAATATTCATGTCATTTCCAAAACAGAAAGTGCAAAATTGTCAGAGACATTTTAAAACAAGCTATTAGTGCACTTTTGTGCATGATGTCACTAAGATGACATATCATAACAACATTAAATTAAAATGCACTTTTTGTACAGAACGCCACTACAATAGTTTAAAACAAATAAAGCGCACTTTTGTACATGATGTCACACAAGATATTTCAATAAGTGTCACATAAAAATGAGCTGCATATTAAATAGTATATGTCCTACGGTGTTGATGTGGAAATAGTTGCTTCGGCATTTAGTTGGTGTGACACCGAACGGAGATGTTGACATGGAAAGACATATTCCCGCTTGAAGCCAAACCACCGTCAGACAATGGACCCCGTGCTGTTTTTCTTGGGAATTAATTATTCCTCCATTTGTTACCAGATTCGCACCTTCTTTCTCTCGTATTACCACTCAAACCACACCGTTAGCTGTTAGCATCACAGCTAACGTTACCATGTTGCTACCTGTCTGCTCGGCGAGGGCGTATGACGTTGCTCACGTGACAGTATGTGACGTATGTAAGAAGGTGCGCTTGGCTTAAGTCTCTGTGAGAAGGTTTAATGCCCCGCAGCTAAAAGCAACTGCGTGAGAACGTATACTCGAATACCACGATATAGTCATTTTCTAAATCGCACAGAGACAAACCCGCGATGTATCCATTATATCGATATATCGCCCAGCCCTAATTCTAATGTGCAAAAATCTTCTCGTTCCTGATGACTAGCAATGCAGCTAATGGTAGCAATCCATTCTGCCGCTAAATCACTTTAAAAATGCATTCAAAAAAACCCAGTATTTCATTTACGTTCCGTAACCTGTGTAATAACCAAGCTGTAGCTACATTATTTTAAGAGCGAACACTGAAGAACTCCTTTTCTAGCATAGGAATACATTGTCTTGGGACGGCATGCTAAGGCATTAGCCGTGAGCTAATTACGGCAGAAGATAAGAAAGCCTTTGAGTCAGCAGCTGAATCGCTTTTGAGTTTGTAAAACACAACACAATGCGATAGGACACCAATTTGTATTGACTGAAAAACAATGTAATAATCATATTACAGTATCTGTAAAGTGTTAGCCCACATTTCATATTTTGTTTGTACACAGGTAGCTCGTCAGCGTATGTAGTTGTACTAACAAGCATGGTGTGCTACATGTATCATGATCAATATTATGGTGACCCACTCGACGGACAGTTGTCTGTCTGTTCCAGCTCGGCGGGCGGAAGTTTTTTCAAGTTGACTTTTGGTGAGCACGCCATATATGTCCGCATAGCTTTGCTCCAAGTTCCTCACGCTCTCGGCTTTCGTCTGTTCTAAAGCTTCAGCCTTTCATAGTGTTCTCTTCTATAAGCAGCAGTTCATCCTCTGTATATTCAGCTTCAAAAAGATAAGGTTGTGAATCATCTGTCCAAAAATAGTCGTCTTCGTTGTCTGTTACCAAATCTGTCATGATGAGAACACACACACGCGTTTGTTTCCAGAAGTAGAACACACGCTGCTATGGAAACGGAAATAAATGCGCTGAAAAACTAAGTTACGGTCATGCATAAAATGATCAAAATACAGTAAAGATTGAACATATTACATATTGTTATGACCATGTCTGTTACTACGTTATATATATGTAAATTGTTGGTGGACGGTTTTGAAGTGGTTTTAGAGGGCATTGAAGGCCACAACGGTGACTCCCATTTGCTGTATTTTGCAAGCGTTTTTTTAATCATCTTTAGTATCCCCCCAAAAAAAGGTGTTCTTGTCTCATATAATGATTGGGAATAGGCAAAATTCCCCCAAAAAGTGCAGTTCTCCTTTAAAAGTGAATTTGTCCTGATAATTGGCTCCAAAATGGGTTAGATCCAACAATCGTAAATAGACGTATTTACTATTTACGACCAAAACTTCGGAGTCAACGCTCCGTGAATTTAGACATGATAGATATAAATGTTGTTAAATGTAGCTTTGAAGTAGCAAGCCAATGTTGCCGTGTAGCTTGTAGTGTAGCTTGCTGCAATTCTCTAGGTATAGCTTCCCCTGTAGCATAGCTACATTTAATCGAGAGTATTTTGTAGCTTAGCTTACTACAATTTTCAAGTAGCTAGAGTCTGACTCCGTGGTGGGACAAATTTGTTGTGTTGATATTATCATATAGCACACCACACACAAAAAGATCAAAACTGCTCAAAGCCTGATTTTTGTTCTTTATGTTTGGGGTCTGCAACCAATAACATTTGTTTTCAATTTTGGAAAATATTCATGTGTACACCAGCCTTTTAAAGGAGAACTGCACTTTTTGGGGGGAATTTTGCCTATCGTTCACAATCATCATGAAAGACATGACAATGGATGTATAATTTGTTTTTCAGTCTAAATAAATAATTGCGATCAAAAGTTCGCTTACAATAGAGCCTATGAGAGCCGCGCAATTCTGCCTATAAAGTATATATGTAATGCAGTAATGGGCACATTTATAATAACATTTATTTACGTATTTTGATCATTTTAAGCATAGGCACACATTAATTTAAAAAAATGCATCACATTTGTTTTATTTGATTTATTTATCACTGATTATTACTCACTACAGACTCAATGAGAGCTAACCAACATAATAAAACATCCCTTACAGTGCAATGTCTGCTGTCATTAGGATGCTGACTGCTGGGATGTTGATATATTCCCATTTTGGTAAAAAAAATGTCTCATAATGCTCACAAAGAAGTGGGTTTAGAGGCGGGGGGGGAACAAGTGTACTTTCGTGTCGTCCTCGCCAGTTTCTGGTCCTAAAAGGCTGTCAAAATGTACCAACTTGTCGGAATACCTACTCAGACGTCTCATGTCCAGGTGAGATGCATGATTTATGATCTAGAATAAACTTACAGGGAGCAAGGAAGCGAGGAAGCAGCTGACCACTTGATGATGTCAACATAGACACACACGGAAGAGATCACGGCGCCGCCACAAATAGTTTGTCTGCGTTAGCGCTTATAATAATATTAATAATAATTGGTTAATATTCAAATCACGAAATGTAAATGGAGTATTTTTGGCGGTTTTTGAATGGTTATTTATTGGATTTTATGGGCGAAATAGAGGAGCTCCCAATGGCTCCACTGTAGGCGGACTTTTATTTACAAGTTAAAATGCTTCTTTTTTTTTTTAAATACGTTGTCATGTCTTTCATAATAATTGTGAACGATAGGCAAAATTGTAAAAAAAAAAAAAAGTGCAGTTCCCCTTTAAGGTGATTTTTTTTTTTAACATTTTAAGTCTCGTCTTAAGACCCACTTTTATTCTTTGGCTTTTAACACTACGTGAGTTGTGTGGTCCTCTGTCCTTTGTTGTCCTTTGTGGGGTTTTTTTTTTTTAGAAATTTTGATTTCTATTTACTGTTTTAATTGGTTTTACCCTTTAAAATCGTTTTTAATCATATTTATTTTTATATTTGTTTTATATTTATTTATTTTTTGTTTTTATTCAGTCATTGGTGGAGCTAAGGATAATATTGTTTTTAATATTGTTGTGCAGCACTTTGGAAACATTTTTGTTGTTTAAATGTGCTATGTAAATAAAGTGGATTGGATTGGATTGATTTTTTTTTTTTTTCCAGAGGACCGCAGCAGGTTTCTGAGATTCGTAACCGGTCGAAGTCGTCTTCCCGCTCCAATCTACGTCTTTTCTGACAAACAAGTATTTTGGTAAGTAAACCGTATGTACAGTAGTAGTAATAATATACAGTAAGTCGTAACTGCTTCACCCTTTAACTATTCCTTTGTCGTGTATTATCTGGTGTAGCTCTGAAAGTGAGGCACTTCCACAGTCTTCCACATGCTCCAGCACACTTTACCTGCCAAACTATCCAAGGTGAAATGCTTATTCTGAAGTTGCATTCCGCTGTGTGCCACACCAATTTGCCACGTCCCACTTTTCCCCCCTGCAGTGCTAAAGTGTGCGAGGAGAAGCTGCGTTACGCCGCCTACAACTGTGTGGCCATCGACACGGACATGAGCCCCTGGGAAGAGTGATAGGCCAAAGGAACGCTTTGTCTGCACACATCACTTTTGGGTGGAGGAATCCAAGTTAATCTCCAAATTCTGTGGACATACCTGCCAAGTCGACACAGCTGTAAATAATAACGGGAATAAAATAATAAATATATGGAAATAGAACTTGTTGTCTTTGTGGGCTATGATCGCTAAACAAATATACTGTGTTTGTGTTAATATGATACAAAGCAGATTGGTTTTCTAATATGAAATATTTTTTACATGGAACTCGAAATATCGGGACGGTATAGCTCGGTTGGTAGCGTGGCCGTGCCAGCAACTTGAGGGTTCCAGGTTTGATTCCGGCTTCCGCCATCCTAGTCACTGCCGTTGTGTCCTTGGGCAAGACACTTTACCCACCTGCTCCCAGTGCCACCCACACTGCTTTAAATGTAACTTAGATATTGGGTTTCACTATGTAAAGCGCTTTGAGTCACTAGAGAAAAGCGCTATATAAATATAAATTACTTACTACTAACTCAAAGCAAACATAATACATACACATTCAGATATATATATTTTTTAGTGATATTAATGTTGCATTGCATCACATGTAGTGTTTCTAATATTCTGTGCTAACTTAAATAATTCAACAAAAGCCAGTAAATTAGAATATTTTGAAAAACTTGATTTATTTCAGTAATTGCATTCAAAAGGTGTAACTTGTACATTCTATTTATTCATTGCACACAGACTGATGCATTCAAATGTTTATTTCATTTAATTTTGATGATTTGAAGTGGCAACAAATGAAAATCCAAAATTCCGTGTGTCACAAAATTAGAATATTACTTAAGGCTAATACAAAAAAGGGATTTTTAGAAATGTTGGCCAACTGAAAAGTATGAAAATGAAAAATATGAGCATGTACAATACTCAATACTTGGTTGGAGCTCCTTTTGCCTCAATTACTGCGTTAATGCGGCGTGGCATGGAGTCGATGAGTTTCTGGCACTGCTCAGGTGTTATGAGAGCCCAGGTTGCTCTGATAGTGGCCTTCAACTCTTCTGCGTTTTTGGGTCTGGCATTCTGCATCTTCCTTTTCACAATACCCCACAGATTTTCTATGGGGCTAAAGTCAGGGGAGTTGGCGGGCCAATTTAGAACAGAAATACCATGGTCCGTAAACCAGGCACGGGTAGATTTTGCGCTGTGTGCAGGCGCCAAGTCCTGTTGGAACTTGAAATCTCCATCTCCATAGAGCAGGTCAGCAGCAGGAAGCATGAAGTGCTCTAAAACTTGCTGGTAGACGGCTGCGTTGACCCTGGATCTCAGGAAACAGAGTGGACCGACACCAGCAGATGACATGGCACCCCAAACCATCACTGATGGTGGAAACTTTACACTAGACTTCAGGCAACGGGGATCCTGTGCCTCTCCTGTCTTCCTCCAGACTCTGGGACCTCGATTTCCAAAGGAAATGCAAAATTTGCATGGTTGGGTGATGGTTTGGGGTGCCATGTCATCTGCTGGTGTCGGTCCACTCTGTTTCCTGAGATCCAGGGTCAACGCAGCCGTCTACCAGCAAGTTTTAGAGCACTTCATGCTTCCTGCTGCTGACCTGCTCTATGGAGATGGAGATTTCAAGTTCCAACAGGACTTGGCGCCTGCACACAGCGCAAAATCTACCCGTGCCTGGTTTACGGACAATGGTATTTCTGTTCTAAATTGGCCCGCCAACTCCCCTGACCTTAGCCCCATAGAAAATCTGTGGGGTATTGTGAAAAGGAAGATGCAGAATGCCAGACCCAAAAACGCAGAAGAGTTGAAGGCCACTATCAGAGCAACCTGGGCTCTCATAACACCTGAGCAGTGCCAGAAACTCATCGACTCCATGCCACGCCGCATTAACGCAGTAATTGAGGCAAAAGGAGCTCCAACCAAGTATTGAGTATTGTACATGCTCATATTTTTCATTTTCATACTTTTCAGTTGGCCAACATTTCTAAAAATCCCTTTTTTGTATTAGCCTTAAGTAATATTCTAATTTTGTGACACACGGAATTTTGGATTTTCATTTGTTGCCACTTCAAATCATCAAAATTAAATGAAATAAACATTTGAATGCATCAGTCTGTGTGCAATGAATAAATATAATGTACAAGTTACACCTTTTGAATGCAATTACTGAAATAAATCAAGTTTTTCAAAATATTCTAATTTACTGGCTTTTACCTGTATAGCTGAACTCACAAGGCCCATAATATTTCAAATAAAAAACCTGAACCTTTAATAGTATTATTCGAATGTAACGAATGAAATAATAGATCCTAAAACCACACATTATAGCTTCAAAGAAAATATGACCAAAAATGTTTTTGACGACTAAACTACACCAAATCTCGCTGCGGTGTGAGTTCTCGCGAGAACACGCGGCTTCAAACCTTCCCATGGTCCTTTGCGATCCCTCTTTCTAGCCGGCGCCTGAGAATGGGTACGTGTTTTCGTGCTTTGGTCGGGCGGTGAATCCTTCTACATCTGCCGTTTAATCGAAGGAATGACGAACTTGCCATTAATATTTTTAAAGCTAAACACATATAGAGTTAAGATATTGTCAACTTGATCGTTTTCGGCCGTTGCTGATATTTTTAAAGAAGAAATTTCCAGTGGATGCGTGAAATGCAAGCCAAGATGGCTTCTCGCTGTCCATGTAGCCAGATGCTGAAGTACAACGGAGACGGCATAATGGTGGTTTTAAAGAGAGACAAATGCATTTTATCACCTATGCGTTCCCAACGTTTTGGATAGCATTGTTTAGTACCGACCGCTAATGTGTTAACTGAAGAAAACAGACGGCCCGGACAAATGTTGCTAGCATTAGCTGTTAGCTAGGTAAGCTACTCGTGACTTTGTATGTGGCTACAATTGCGTTTTTACAACAGCATGATAGTGATAATGTATTTAATGCACTATTGTCATTTTTGGGTTATTCTTTAAATACGTCATGGTGAACCATTTCTGGTCTAAGGTACGCTACTAGGCCATTAGACGCACATGTCTCTACTTATAGTGTACATTTTTTGGGACAATTTTAATGAATACATAAGATGGAGTGCAGGTTGACTATTCTTGAGTGACATGATGATGTTCTTCTTGCCGAGTCCAAAAACAATGTAGACAAACCTTGGAGAACTGATTGCTCAAGCTTAGTCGAATGTATTGCACTGTATTTGTATGAGTATGTCCGCCAGTCTTCATTAAGCGTTCTCTCTTTCAGGTATTTCAAGGGACAACTGGCATAAGCGCCGCAAGACTGGCGGTAAACGCAAACCCTACCACAAGAAGAGGAAGTATGAGCTCGGACGGCCTCCAGCAAACACAAAGGTAAACGCCAACTTGTTGAGTTCAAGCTCGATGCAGCGTGAGTAGGGATGATGTTTGAAATCGGTTCTCACGGTTGTTCGATAAGAAAAGAACCGATTCCATGGAATCAAATTCCTTTTGGAGAACCGGTTCCCGTTATCGAGGCCACTATATTAAAGAAAAAGAGTTGGTTCTTTATTTGAATCCCTGGGAACGAATCCCTTCACTCGTACAGGAAATGCCCTGTGGGACCTGCAATGTTATGCCCATTTGATTGTAGACTCTTACTGACACCATGTGGCGATATGAAAATACTACGCGTCATTAGTTTGGGCACTTACGGGTTGATACAATTGAGAAGTAGACAAGTTGTTAGCTCTTACAAGCTTTGGAAAATGTAAGTCTAAGTATTCTGTTTAACTTGTTTATGTAACTCAATATTAAGGTGGAAAGTGGTTAAATTTGATACTAAGGCGTTAATTGAAAAACGATTTTTGTGCACTGTTTCAATGGATGTTTTGAGGACTTAAAATGGCTGCCAGTCGTGTATTTCCACCATTGAAATAGTTTCAACACTCAGGAGTATTTGTTTGATGATAGTACTGTATATTTGTGTGAAGCTAATATTTACATATGGTGTATTAAATTTCAGTATGTTAATTGAATCACATAGCTTATACATTTGTCATTGTTCGTATTTCAGTTATAAAAAAAACAGTCCAGTGCAAGACAAAAGTAAAGATAGGAAAAAACAAAGCAAGATCAACAACAATGAGCCTAAATGGATTAATCTGTTTTGGAACTTTATTAGACGTCTTGGATTGTTTGTTAGCTGTCTGCCTGTGTGTGTAGTTAGTATGTTCCAATAGCAGCAGAAGTGCACTTTTTGGAGAGCTGTATTGTTTTCAGTTTTGTGCCCAAGGGACTGATTTTATTTAACACTATATTATTATTTATACACTTATAGTAATCACAGAGACAGGTTGTTTTTGTGTTACTGTATATAGTTTTCTGAAAAATCCCACTTAATATACTTTGGGTAACAACAGTCAATATTTATTTATTTTAATTTTTTCTTATAAAATAAAAGTGAGCTTTTGTTAAACCAAACATTGTTTTTTCCCATATACAACAACCTATCTGGATTCGATAAGGAATTGGTTCGATAAGAGGATTCGATAATGGGCTCGAACTCGATAATTTCTTATCAAACATCATCCCTAAGCGTGAGTGATGAAAATTGGACCTTAGGTTGGTCTTTTTTGCACCGTTTTGGCGCAAAGCTAAGGACCTACCAATGCTAGGCCTTGTCATAGTTACACTGACACGCATCAACCAATCTTAACATGTTTTCAATGATATTTGTTATTGTACTAACAAAAAATATTTGCTCTTCAAGATCGGAGCTCGTCGTATCCACACCGTGAGAGTCCGCGGTGGAAACAAAAAGTACCGCGCTCTAAGGCTGGATGTTGGTAACTTCTCATGGGGTTCTGAATGTAAGTGCCCCATTTTAGTCATGACTTTTCTTAATCTACACCATGATGATATTTATTCAGTTCTGCTTCTGAATGCGAGTGCTGATAGTTGAAACTCTGAGAATAACTTGTCACCACTATTACTGTCTTCGCTCATAAGCAGGTAAAAATTTAAAAACAGCCATTTTCTCCCTGTATGGTTTTTAGGCTGCACACGGAAGACCAGGATCATTGATGTGGTCTACAACGCCTCCAATAACGAGCTGGTCAGAACCAAGACCTTGGTGAAGAACTGTATCATTTTGATCGACAGCCTTCCCTTCAGACAGTGGTTTGAGGCTCACTACGCCACTCCTCTGGGACGCAAAAAAGGAACCAAACTGGTATGATGATGTCTAGTTAACCTTTTTTATTGGCTTGCTGAGCTAAGTCAAAGTACTTGTAAATATAGTAGACATGACATGAGGCCTTTCTGATTTGCATGTCTTTCTTTGAAGATAACTTTGTCCAGTTCTGCTACTGAATGCAAGCGATGATAATGGAACTCTGAGAAAGACAAGCCAGAGATCTTAAAACTGTACATTTGTAATGCCCAGGTGCTAACTTTAATCTGATCTTTTGTTCTTCTCATACTCAAGACTCCTGAGGAGGAAGAGGTCCTGAACAAGAAGAGGTCCAAGAAGTCCCAGAAGAAGTATGAGGAGCGCAAAAAGACAGCCAAGATCAGCACTCTTTTGGAGGAGCAGTTCCTGCAGGGAAAACTTCTCGGTGAGTCTGATGGCTTCTAATTTCCAAAGGAGCAGTGTGGGTGGATGGCATTACTTCAACACACGCTCCTAGTGGAGCAGAGGTGGCATCTGTAAAGCTGGAGTCTATGGCGTTTAAAGCTAAATTTAAAAAATGCCATCTGTCTGCAGCTTGCATCGCCTCCAGACCAGGACAATGCGGCAGAGCAGACGGCTACATCCTGGAGGGCAAAGAACTTGAGTTCTACCTAAGGAAGATCAAGGCCAAGAAAGGCAAATAGATGTACAGCTCTTTGATACGTCAATAAAATCCCAAATGTTCCCAAATCTGCCTGTTTTTTACACTATTGAACTGTTATTCTATTAATGGGCACCATCTAAGAGTTATTTTGTGGTAGTGTCAGATTTAAATAACATTTAAATACTACAGGAAAATTGCCAACCAATCAAATCCACCCATCAAAGGTAACTGACGTAAGGAGTGGAAAATTGCTCCTACACTATGCAACCTGTCCAAGTCCCTGTTTACACAGCACACCTACCGGTAATAGTTTTTTGCCCTCAAGTGAAAACAAATCAGTTGTTTTTGGAAGTCTAAACACTACAGGGTGCTTCAAATCTGATCTTTTTGCATCAGATTTTCAGGGACCGGCTTTCCACGTGTGGCAGATAAATACAGCAAAAATAAATGCATGAAAAATACAACTCACTATAACTCTGAATCAGTGGGTGTTTCTTTGCAATGAGATCCCCAGCAGGTTGATGGTTTTTTGATTGAGACTTTTATTAGTAGATTGCACAGTACAGTACATATTCTGTACAATTGACCACTAAATGGTAACACCCCAATGAGTTTTTCAACTTGTTTAAGTCAGGTAGTATATACCTTCCACCTGCTGAAGATCGCAGATGGAAATCAGCCTTAGGCTACAATCTTATCACATTTATATTTTATATGTTCATTAGTGTGCATTGTATTATGTCAAAAAGTTACAACAAATATAAAGAATGGTGACTTCCTATGAGGAGTGTTATTGTTTATTAACAAGCTTTTTGGTGTGTTTAGTGGGACAGGCGAAAGTTAAATCGGAGGAAATGCAGTCGTTAATAAATTATTTAATGTTTCTGTGCGGCCCAGTAGCAAATGCATCATGGACCGGTGGTTGGGGACCCCTGGTCTAAAATCCAAAAATAACACTATTGGCATTCCAAGTGACTGCTCTTAAATATTTGGAATAATAAAACACGGTGAAGGACAATCGGTAGAAAATGGATGGAGAGGCTCTAGTATGTGTCTAAACTGTTTCCACCAAGGGCTACGTCTAGAAAAATCTAATGTGCATAAAAATGGTGAAAGCTATCCATTTTAGATCAGTAGCATGTACTTGCCTAATAAAGGTGTCTTATCTTTGTGTTAGATGACCAAAGCAAATGTCTTAAATATTTAATAAAGTCTCGTCTCAATGTACCGTAATGTTTTCGGGCCTCCCTATGTCGAGCATTAAAAGATTACAGTTGATACAAAATGAGACTATTGACAAGAACAAGAAAGTTTGATCATATTACGCCTATACTGGCTTCCTGTGCACTTAAGATGCAACTTTAAGGTTTTACTACTTACGTATAAAATATTAAATGGTTTAGCTCCATCCTATCTTGCTGATTGTATTGTACTATATGTACCAGCAAGAAATCTGCGTTCTAAGCGCCCAAAAACAGTCTGCGGGCTATAGAGCGTTTTCTATTTGAGCTCCAGTACTCTGGAATGCCCTCCCAGTAACAGAGATGCAACCTCAGTAGAAGCATTTAAGTCCCAACTTAAAACTCATTTGTATGCACTAGCCTTTAAATAGACCCCCCTTTTAGACCAGTTGATCTGCCGTCTCATTTCTGCTCCGCCCCCCCTCTCCTGCGTGGAGAGGTTATCAGGTGACCACAGATGTGGCGCCAGCTGTTCAAAGTCGGGACCCGGGGTGGGCCACTCATCTGTGCATCAGTTGGGGACGTCTCTGCGCTGCTGACTTGTCTCCACTCAAGATGATCCCCTGCTGGCCCCACTATGGACTGGACTCTCACACTATTAACTGGTCCACTCGACGTCCATTGCACCGGTCGCCCAGGTCCCCTTCAAGATTTGTCATTGTATCCCATCGGGTTGAGTTTTTTTCTTGCCCTGATGTGGGATCTGAGCCGAGGATGTCGTTGTGTTTAGGGCACGTCCGACCGGTACGAGGCCACGGGGAAGACCCAGGACACGTTGGGTAGACTATATCTCCTGGCTGGCCTGGGAACGCCTCGGGATCCCCCGGGAAGACCTGGACGAAGTGGCTGCACTGCAAAAACTGAAATCTAAGTAAGATGAAATATCTCAAATAAGGGTGATATTTGCTTATTTTCTGTCTGATAAGATAATTCTTCTCACTAAGCAGATTTTATGTTAGTGTTTTACTTGTTTTAAGGGTTTTGGTCCTAAATGATCTCAGTAAGATATTACAGCTTGTTGCTGAGATTTGATGACCTATATTGAGTAAAACATGCTTGAAACTAGAATATCAACAGATGCAAAGCTGTGCCAGCAACACTCACAAGTATGAAACTACTTTTTTAAAGTAATAATTTCTTACTTCAAGCATGAAAAAAAAAATCATGATGCCGAGCGCATATCATTATGTCAAGATAATGGCACTAGCATTTACTTAATTTAACAATATTTTTCAACATATTGAGCAAAAAGGTCTCTTTTTCTTTTTCTACCAAGAAAAGTGCACTTGTTATTAGTGAGAATATACTTATTTTAGGATATTTTTGGGTTCATTGAGGTTAGCTAATTTTACTTGTTTTGGAAAGTCTTGACAAGCCGAATTTTCTTGTTCTATTGGCAGATAATTTTGCTTAGTTCTTCTTGTTTTTGAACACTGATTTTTTGCAGTGTACAAACTGTAGCACACAAAAAAGCACATTTAATAAATAAAAAAAACGTTATTATGGTCTTACCTTTATGTAATATATTGGGTTGGAGGCAATAACCAGGCGAGGTGATGAAGTACGTCTCTTTACTGTAGACTTCAGAACAGACTCAACACACTTGACGTCAGGTGCGCAACACCACGTAAATCGTTGGCCAACCAAAAAGTAACCAGAGTACGCTATAGCCAACATTCACCAGGAGATGGCAACAGACAAACATAGATCACTCTATTACATTCCTCCCCTTTTAGAAATGCAGAAGTTACTCAATAGAAATAAACAACCCAACCAAAAAATGCAGCAGCTCAATAAGAAGCCAAAAAGTGAAAAAACAATAATGTTCGTGTTGGAGGAGTTGTGAATGAATGAAATATGAAATCCGTGCTGCAGTCTGCAGGTGTACCTAATGTTGTGGCCCTGCAGTCATTCACAACTCCTCCAACACAAACATTATTGTTTTTGCACTTTTTGGCTTCTTATTAAATAACTTTTTTAAATAGATTCAATCTTTCACGTGGAAAGTTTAAGTGTGGGCTTTAGTTGATATAACACTCCCGTCAGGGGGTGCATTCTACGGCGGGAGTGCATTCTCTACCACCAGGAGGCGGGATTACTGCGAGCCTCACACAGTGCGTCTTCGCAGCAGTTTTATGATCGCTCAGCGCAAGAAATACGTTACACACATACAGTTGTTGACAAAATACACTGTACATTATATACCTCAGCTAACTAAACTATGGAAATGTATAATATAATTCATATAGCAATACGGTCTCACTGCACAGCAGTTAGCCGAGTCAGCAATCCATGTTGAGGCACAACTGAGTGACGTGCCTCAACTGGCTGCTGATCACCGCACCGTCTCTTCTCAGTATTTGAACGGCAAATGTGAAAATTCAGCGATTTTGAATAAAAATAATCTAAAACTGGTGAAGTTAAATGGAAAATAACTTTATAGTATAATCACTGGATACATTTAACAATTTAATTAATTTGTAGCTGTGGTCTGCGCTGTCTTAATCCACACTCTCTGTCCTGGAACCAGAACTGGTAAGTCTTTTGTCCTGTGTCTCAGGTTGAATGACTCTCTCTGCTTCACTTTTAGTTCTTTGTCTTTTTCCCCTGAAAGCTCTGAGGTTTGGCCAGGCTGGTTTCAATGCTTGTGGAGCGGTAGGAACTGTTGATCTTATCCTCCTCCCCATCAGCAGCTGCGCTGGACTCAGCCCGTGAGCCAGTGGTGTAGCTCTGTAAGCCAAAAGAGCTTTCTGAGGGTCTGGACTTTTGTTGAGCAGCTGTTTGACCGTGCGGACAGCTCTCTCTGCTTCCCCATTGCTCTGGGGATAGTGAGGGCTGCTGGCCGTGTGGTTGAAACCATAGTCCTGGGCAAAAGTGGCAAAGTCTGTGGAAGCAAACTGTGGCCCGTTGTCAGTCACCAAGATTTCAGGCACTCCAAATCTTGCAAAGATTACCTTGAGTCGCTCCACAGTTGTAGGTGTTGTCAGGGTCGGGAGGTTTGCTACTTCAAAGTATCGGGAGTAGTAGTCCACCACCACGATATAATGTCCATTCTTCCACTGAAAGATATCAGCCGCCACTTTTTCTCATGGTCGTGCTGGTAGGGGTGTGGTCATTAAAGGTTCTGTCTTTGTCTGTGAATATTGGCAACAGATTTCACACCTTTCCACCATCTCTTTAATCCGTCTTGTTATCCTTGGCCACCATAGAGATCCTTGTGCCCCTGCCACACACTTAGTCACGCCCTGATGGCCTTCATGCAACCTTTCCATCATTTCCTGCTGCATGCATCCAGGGATCAGAATCCTTGTTCCCTTAAGAAGCAAGCCCTCTGCCATGTTGATGTCGTTCCTCTCTGACCAGAATGGCAGAAGATGCTCAGGAACGCTTCTCCTGTGAGAGGGCCAGCCTTTTTCCGTCAATGTTTTCAGCTGCCTGCAAACACTGTCTGTGCTCTGAGCTTCCTTGATGCAAGCTAGTTTACTGTCAGTGGCAGGGAGATGGTGTAGAATGTGATCAATGTATGCACAGCATTCTTTCTGCAAGCTGCTATTGGCCTCTCTGGCCTCCATTCCCAGGGGAGCTCTTGAGAGAGTGTCAGCAGTGACGAGTTGTTTTCCCGGGTCATGTATGATTTTATAGTTGAACCTCAACAGTAGTGATGGGTCCGGCAACACCGATGCACCCAACCATGCAAATTTTGCATTTCCTTTGGAAATCGAGGTCCCAGAGTCTGGAGGAAGACAGGAGAGGCACAGGATCCACGTTGCCTGAAGTCTAGTGTAAAGTTTCCACCATCAGTGATGGTTTGGGGTGCCATGTCATCTGCTGGTGTCGGTCCACTCTGTTTCCTGAGATCCAGGGTCAACGCAGCCGTCTACCAGCAAGTTTTAGAGCACTTCATGCTTCCTGCTGCTGACCTGCTCTATGGAGATGGAGATTTCAAGTTCCAACAGGACTTGGCGCCTGCACACAGCGCAAAATCTACCCGTGCCTGGTTTACGGACCATGGTATTTCTGTTCTAAATTGGCCCGCCAACTCCCCTGACCTTAGCCCCATAGAAAATCTGTGGGGTATTGTGAAAAGGAAGATGCAGAATGCCAGACCCAAAAACGCAGAAGAGTTGAAGGCCACTATCAGAGCAACCTGGGCTCTCATAACACCTGAGCAGTGCCAGAAACTCGTCGACTCCATGCCACGCCGCATTAACGCAGTAATTGAGGCAAAAGGAGCTCCAACCAAGTATTGAGTATTGTACATGCTCATATTTTTCATTTTCATACTTTTCAGTTGGCCAACATTTCTAAAAATCCCTTTTTTGTATTAGCCTTAAGTAATATTCTAATTTTGTGACACACGGAATTTTGGATTTTCATGTGTTGCCACTTCAAATCATCAAAATTAAATGAAATAAACATTTGAATGCATCAGTCTGTGTGCAATGAATAAATATAATGTACAAGTTACACCTTTTGAATGCAATTACTGAAATAAATCAAGTTTTTCAAAATATTCTAATTTATTGGCTTTTACCTGTATATCCCACACCCCGGATTGTAAATAATGTAAATAATTCAATGTATATACTCTGATGATTAACTTGTGTGATGACTGTATTATGATGTTAGTATATATCTGTATCATTAATCAATTTAAGTGGACCCCGACTTAAACAAGTTGAAAAACTTATTGGGGTGTTACCATTTAGTGGTCAATTTTACGGAATATGTACTTCACTGTGCAACCTACTAATAAAAGTCTCAATCAATCAATGAAAGAAATCGTCTAAAATTGAATACGTTGGAAAAACGGTTGTTTTTAAAAAAAATAAAAATGTGTAAAAAAATAAATAAAAATAAATCCCAGTCCACAAGCATCCTCATTCACAACACGTTCTCTTAGATTTCCACGTTATGATACATGTTCACATTTTTTATTGACTGTATCTAAAAAAGATACAAATATATTTTCATTTAAATGAAGATATGAAATAATCCTAAATGAAATACAATGACTTGGTTTATATTATTGTATATACTAGGTCAGTGGTTCTCAACCTTTTTTCAGTGATGTACCCCCTGTGAAAATGTTTTTAATTCAAGTACCCCCTAATAAGAGCAAAGCATTTTTGGTTGAAAAAAAGAGATAAAGAAGTAAAATACAGCACTATGTCATCAGTTTCTGATTTATTAAATTGTATAACAGTGCAAAATATTGCTCATTTGTAGTGGTCTTTCTTGAACTATTTGGAAAAAAAGATACAAAAATAACTAAAAACTTGTTGAAAAATAAACAAGTGATTCAATTATAAATAAAGGTTTCTACACATAGAAGTAATCATCAACTTAAAGTGCTCTCTTTGAGGATTGTAATAGAGATCCATCTGGATTCATGAACTTAATTCTAAACATTTCTTCACAAAAAAAGAAATCTTTAACATCAATATTTATGGAACATGTCCACAAAAAAATCTAGCTGTCAACACTGAATATTGCATTGTTGTATTTCTTTTCACAGTTCTTTTTGACAGACATTTTAGTGAGGGTCAAACCATCATGGCATGGGGGAAACTCTGGGTTCATGGTAATGAATGGAATAGCCTACTTGATTTGATGTTCAGTTTATGAACTTACATTCATATTTTCTTGAAGTATTATTCAATAAATATATTTATAAAGGATTTTTGAATTGTTGATATTTTTAGAATATTTAAAAAAAATCTCACGTACCCCTTGGCATACCTTCAAGTACCCCCAGGGGTACGCGTACCCCCATTTGAGAACCACTGTACTAGGTCATAAAATCAGTGTCAGTTGAGTCGGTCCATAGGTTGCCTGTAGGGATTTTTAATGTCCAGCAGATGTCAGTATTTAGTGACACAGTATCAATACAGTTTTGCAATGTGTCGAAACGCTTCATGACGCCTCATCAACCCATCTCTACTACTATTTAACATAATCTGTTCAATAAGCGGTAGAAAATGGATGGATGGATGGATGTTCATCGTCTACTCGCATCTAGTTTGACAGAATCAAGCAAAGCTTTAAAAGAGACACTTGAAGGCATGAAACACGAACTTAGGTAACAAAGTAGGGCAGAGGTCGCGCGTTAAAGCTCCGACAGGGGGTCATGTGACTGAACGTACTGTTGTGATTGGCTGCTTTGGCGGTCATATTGAAGTGGGGTAAAAGGCAACCGCTTCAGTGTTGTCATTTCACCGAAGTTCAACAATGCTGTGGAATAAGGTATGTGTCTTGCGTGTTTTTTTCCCACTCAAACCGCGTGTAGCTCACATAGTTTAGTGAGTCCCTTTCTGTCAATTAAAGGTGGATAATTCGAATTTGTGGGCTTCAACTCCCAGCCGTGCTAGCTTAGTCGGTCACTCGCTAGCATTAGCTTGTTTGTTTTAACGTGTTAAAAAAACACTTGACAGCGTTTGTCACACGAACCTCGAAAATATCACTTTCATACTAAAGTAATAATACAAATATGCTGGGTTATATTGCGTGAAAATACGTGAAAATGTGTGACATGCTCCCCCCTCGGTACCAGGTACTCCGGGCCAGCGCGCGTTGTGGTGTCCGGCTGCAGAGTTCCGGTGCGGCGGCCGCCAGCGTCAAAACCTCCACGGATCACTCGGCGGCGAACGGTTTCTCGTTTGGTAGGTATTGTACAAATCTTGTTTAGTTACAATGCTATCATATCATTTTTAAAAACGGTGATTTCTAGAGATGTCCGATAATGGCTTTTTTTTGCCGATATTCCGATATTGTCCAACTCTTAATTACCGATTCCGATATCAACCAATAACGATATATACAGTCGTGGAATTAACACATTATGATGCCTAATTTTGTTGTGATGCCCCGCTGGATGCATTAAACCAGTGGTTCTAGGAAAGTATGCCAAGGGGTACGTGAGATTTTTTTTAAATATTCTAAAAATAACAATTCAAAAATCCTTTATAAATATATTTATTGAATAAAACTTCAACAAACTATGAATATAAGTTCATAAACTGAACATCAAATGAAGTAGACTATTCCATTCATTACCATAAACCCAGAGTTTCCCCATGCCATGATGGTTTGACCCTCACTAAAATGTCTGTCAAAAAGAACTGTGAAAAGAAATGCAATATTCAGTGTTGACAGCTAGATTTTTTGTGGACATGTTCCATAAATATTGATGTTTAATATTTCTTTTTTTGTGAAGAAATGTTTCGAATTAAGTTCATGAATCCAGATGGATCTCTATTACAATCCCCAAAGAGGGCACTTTAAGTTGATGATTACTTCTATGTGTAGAAATCTGTATTTATAATTTAATCACTTGTTTATTTTTCAACAAGTTTTTCGTTATTTTATATATTTTTTTCCAAATAGATCAAGAAAGACCACTACAAATGAGCAATATTTTGCACTGTTACACAATTTAATAAATCAGAAACTGATGACATAGTGCTGTATTTTACTTCTTTATCTCTTTTTTTCAACCAAAAATGTTTTGCTCTGATTAGGGGGTACTTGAATTAAAAAAAAATGTTCACAGGGGGTACATCACTGAAAAAAGGTTGAGAACCACTGCATTAAACAATGTAACAAGGTTTTCCAAAATAAATCAACTCAAGTTATGGAAAAAAGTGCCAACATGGCACTGCCATATTTATTATTGAAGTCACAAAGTGCAAACATGCCTCAAAACAACAGCTTGGAATTTGGGGCATGCTCTCCCTGAGACGGCATGAGGAGGTTGAGGTGGGCGGGGTTAAGGGGTGTGTGTATATTATTGCGTCCCGGAAGAGTTAGTGCTCCAAGGGATTCTTGTATTTGTTCTGTTGTGTTACGGTGCGGACGTTCTCCCGAAATGTTTGTCATTCTTGTTTGGTGTGGGTTCACAGTGCGGAACATATTTGTTACAGTGTTAAAGTTGTTTGTGTGTGTGTGTGTGAAGCCGTAGATATTATGTGAGTGGGCCGTCACGCAAAGGCAGTGCCTTTTAAGGTTTATTGGCGCTCTGTACCTCCCCCTACGTCCGTGTACACAGCGGCGTTTAAAAAAGTTATACATTTTACTTTTTAAAACTGATATCGATAATTTTGAAACTGATATCGATAATTTCTGATATCACATTTTAAAGCATTTATCGGCCCATAATATCGGTAGTCCGATATTATAGGACATCCCTAGTGATTTCCATTGTAAACCCCTAATAATAGATTCACAAGGTAGCCTTTTGAACATTTGATGATCCAACCATCCATTGTCTACCACCTGTCCCTTTCGGGGTCGCGCGGGGTGCTGGAGCCTGCATTCGAGCAGAAGGCGGGGTACACCCTGGACAAGTCGCCACCTCATCACAGGGCCAACACAGATAGACAGACATTCACACTCGCATTCACACACTAGGGCCAATTTAGGCCCCGTTTACACTAAGCCGGATAAGGTTATCCAGGGTAAATCACACACAACAATGCCACCGTTTAAGACCCCCGGACCCGTCTGTCCGCCTGCGCAACGCGACCTAGTACGCATGCGCGGAAAATGCGCACGTCACAGTCACCTCCAGTGTCGCTTTGTGTGCAAGTTATTAAATGCAACTTATCTGAACAATATCCAGTGTTGTGGTATTTCAATTAACTAGCACCCATTGAGAGCACAGCTAGCTTGACCAGCATGCTTATTTAATGGGCGGGACGTGAGCCGGACGTGACATCAGTAAAATTCAAGCAATTGGCAGCAGCTGTACGAGGGATCGCTTGTTTTGTTCACATTTTTTTTTAAACGTTGTCATTTAATCTTCTTTTTGTTCAGAGTTTACGGATCAACAACGAGAGTTCCAGCAGCTGGCGCGCAAGTTTGCACGAGAAGAAATCGTCCCTCAGGCTGCAGATTATGACAAAAGTGGAGAGGTGGGTTATTGCCAAGATAGGGTGGTGACTTTTTTTTTTTAATTGATCTTCAATTGGCACTGGCTTATAGTAAAACAATTGAACCTTTTCTGCAGTATCCAATGCCAATCATCAAGAAAGCGTGGGAGCTTGGACTGATGAACAGCCACATTGCAGATGACTATGGTGACTTTTTAAAATAAATTCACATTGCATGGACTTAAAAGCACCTTTCATGACATTATATCTTTTTAATCTTCTGTGTTGTCTTTTCAGGGGGCATGGGCTTGTCCATCTTCGACAACTGCCTTATCACAGAGGAGCTGGCCTACGGCTGCACTGGAGTGCAAACAGCCATCGAGGCCAACTCTTTGGGCGTGAGTTTAAAAAAACGCTTCATGTGTGTTTTGCTGTAACAATTTGTTTAATTGCCTCTACAGCAAATGCCTGTTATTATTGCTGGCAATGAGGAACAGAAGAAAAAATATCTTGGAAGAATGACAGAGGAGCCTCTTATGTGTGTAAGTCCCTTTTTTTTATTATTTTTTTTTTAGCTTTTTATTGCGAGATGCGATTTGACTTTTGATTTCATGTGAAGTTTCCAACCACACATCCCCTTGTAAGATTTAAATATAAATGCAATGTCTTGAATGACACTTTTAAATATACCTTTTTAAAGCGTAAAATAAGTTAACCACTGCAATGAAAAAGCATGAAACTACTCACCTTTCGTGTTGACTTGATGCAACACTTTTAACAAGAGATGTCCGATAATATCGGGCTGCCGATAAATGCTTTAAAATGTAATATCGGAAATTATCGGTTTCAAAAAGTAAAATTTATAACTTTTTAAAACGCCGCTGTACGTAGTGGTACATGGATGTAGGGACAAGTACAGAGCGCCAATAAACCTTAAAGGCACTGCCTTTGCGTGTCGGCCCAATCACATAATACCTATGGCTTTTCACACACACAAGTGAATGCAATTCATACTTGGTCAATAGCCATACAGGTCACACTGAGGGTGGCTGTATAAACAACTTTAACACTGTTACAAATATGCGCCACACTGTGAACTCAGACCAAACAATAATGACAAACACATTTCGGGAGAACATCCGCATCGTAACACAACAGAACAAATACCCAGAAACCCTTGCATCACTAACTTTTCCGGGATGCTACAATATACCCCCCCGCCCCACCTCAACACAGCCCACCTCAACTTCCTCATGCTCTCTCAGAGAAAGCATGTCCCAAATTCCAAGCTGCTGTTTTGAGGCATGTTAAAAAAAAATAATGCACTTTGTGACTTCAATAATAAAAAGGGCAGTGCCATGTTGGCATTTTTTTCCATAACTTGAGTTGATTTATTTTCGAAAGCCTTGTTACATTGTTTATTGCATCACAACAAAATTAGGCATAATAATGTGTTAATTCCACGACTGTATATATCGGTTGATATCGGTAATTAAGAGTTGGACAATATCGGATATCTGCAAAAAAAGCCATTATCGGACATCTCTACTTTTAACCTCCTTAATGTGAAACAAGCTGACCTACAGATCAAAGTGTCGTCCCTGTGAATGTGCCTTGCAAGTGAGCCTAGTCTACTTTTTTGGACCTGAACAGAAGTGTCCCGCAAAATAACAAGGTTTCCACGGGGTCTTAAATCCGACAATTTGAATTTAAGACATTAAAATGTCAAATTCTCCTAAAATCTCAAAAGGTCTTAAATACGATTTCGAAAGCTCTTAAATCTTTATTTATTTAAAACATATATAAACTTCAGTCTTGCTTTTAAATGTTAACATTTTTGAGGACACTACAAAACGTAACTAGAGTAGGCCAACTGTGCCGCTCGGTCAGAAGTTGTCGAGCACCACCAGCTAGTGTGCGCGCAACGTTATGTTACAGCTAAGCAGAAAACTTAACGAAAGCTCACAGCAAAGTCGAATTAGTTACACAAGAAGTGGCAAGGCGAAGTGCAAGATGAATGATTTGCGGCTCCAGAATGATCAATTTAATGCATGTTCAAAGCCGGTGGATGGAAACATATAAAATGGTTTTCACTTTCAGATGTTTTTGTTCTGCAGGCGTACTGCGTGACAGAGCCAGGCGCCGGCTCCGACGTGGCGGGCGTCAAGACGCGGGCCGTAAAGAAGGGTGACGAGTACGTGGTCAACGGCCAGAAGATGTGGATCACCAATGGCGGCAAAGCTAACTGGTGGGTGTGCGTGCATTGTACACTGCCATTATGTTTATGTAGTTAATGTTACCTTCAAATAACAGGTACTTCCTCCTGGCCCGCACTGATCCAGACCCAAAATGTCCCACCAACAAGGCTTTTACAGGCTTCATTTTGGATGCAGACACCCCCGGAGTTCAACCGGGTAGAAAAGTAAGACTTATTTAACAGGGTTTCTGCGGGTCATTAAATCGATTTTGAGAAAATTACGGCTGAACTGGCAATACATTTGATGTGTAGAGGCATTACACAAAGTTAATACAATTGTAGGCCCTGGGCCGATGGTCAATAGGCCCTTTTCCACCAAAAGTTAACGAGCTTTAAGTTCCTGGAACCTTTAGTTCAAGGAACTATAGGTTCCTGTAGACCTATGTGGTATGTTTCCACCACATTTTACAGTTCAGTGAAGTGTATTATATTTATATAGCGCTTTTCTCTAGTGACTCAAAGCGCTTTACATAGTGAAACCCAATATCTAAGTTACATTTAAACCAGTGTGGGTGGCACTGGGAGCAGGTGTGTAAAGTGTCTTGCCCAAGGACACAACGGCAGTGACTAGGATGGCGGAAGCGGGGATCGAACCTGCCGCTCTACCAACCGAGCTATACCGGCCCACTCTTAACAGTTCAGAGTAGGTTATACAAATCAGTATGGAGGTGGTTTAATATAACTTTTTACATTGATACTATTTAAATAACAGACAATATTAGGTTATTTATTTTACTAAACAAACGATTTTATATATATATATATATGTATGTGTGTATGTATGTATGTATGTATGTATATATATATATATATATATATATGTATGTATGTATATGTGTATATATATATGTTTGTATATGTATGTGTATATATGTGTGTATATATATATATGTGTGTGTGTGTGTGTGTGTGTGTGTGTGTGTGTGTGTGTGTGTGTGTGTGTGTATATTTATTTATTTATTTTATTAATTTATTTTTGATTTGTTTTTGTTTATTTTTTCTTTAAGTGTACCGAATTGTTTAGAAAAATGTCAGGCTTTTGTCCACAATGTCCAACAGTCAGAAAGTTGTCCCTTCAGTAAATGAGGAATTCATTAGGGTCAGGCGAGTCCTTATGGTCCATTTCAGCTGTAAATAACAATATATAAATGATAAATGCAAGTGTTTATTTCACTGCGACAATACTAACACAGCCGATTTAGCATTAGCATGTTAGCATTAACATTCAGTTCACTTGGGTTGAGGTTAATAATTACACAAGTGGAGTGTCGCTATTTTTACAGCATGTAATAAAGTAAATGGTGAATATTTGATGTAATTTACCCTTGTTCCACTCGTGTACTGCCTCCTTTTTTATTTCACATTTCTCCAACAAAGTCTCACAGAGTAGTAAGCAGCTGAGGTCGACAGAATACTTTATATTACTCTGTTAATACGTTTTAAAAGAGTCTGTGCACTTCTCTTAGTTTTGCATATTGAAAATTAGTTTGTAGAAAATATTGAACTACATAGTTTAAAGACTGCGACTGAGTAAAACACTGCAAGATAGTTCCACTGTGTGTTCTTCTGCACACAGATGCCCCACAAAAGCTTGTGTTCGAAAAATACGTTTTAGGAACGCCCCCAAATGTGTTCAAACATTTTGCGTTTGACAGCCCGCCCGCCCCCAAAGAGGTTCTAGGAACCTTCCAAAAGTCCCACCTAGTTGGCAGGGATGGAAAAAAAACAAAATTTCAACTAAATCTACCCGGGTATTTTTTGGTAGAAACACAGGGGGAACTTTATTTTACCTGGGTAAACGGGGAAAGTTCCTGCGGTGGAAAATAAAATTTTTCAAACGGTAATTTAAGAAGTCGAAACAAAACTACTGAAAGGACAGAAAACAAAAACCTGAAACATGTGCAAGGGATAAGGAAAGAAAATAGAACAGCATCATATTGCAATAAAAAAAATAATTTAGTTTGATGGAAATTGTCTCCTTTTAGATAGGATGTGGGAAGTTTTTCATAACTTTTAGTATTTCTTAGTCATTAGTGAACGCTGATGCTTGTTTTTTGGGGTGGGATGTGCACGTCAAGGTCTCCGGGAAAGTAAATAAGGGGAGGAGCGAGATGCACTGCGTTCGCAAGCTACGTTACGCAAGGGTATATTTGGGCCTTTAGCTAACACACACAGAATTATTAGTTGTTACTCACTAGTGAAAATTTCTGCTAATTAACAAAAAAATAAGAGGAATAAAGATTACAAAGCCTAATGTCCTTGTGTGAGAGTATTTCATCTTCAAACTGAATGAGCAACACGGGCATATGAACTGACCAAGTGTGCCATGATGGCATTGGCAACAAAAAAGACCAAACACCTCACCCAGTTTTTTCAAATGGGGGAAAACTGCACTTTAAGACGTTCAATGTTTATTTAAGTGCAGTTTTTGCTAATAGAGGTTGAGACCATTTTATTTGTGTTTACTTATTTGGGATAATTAAGGTATTTGTTTTGATTACATTACTGCTTAATTTAAATTTTTTTTTTTAAATAACGCTGACAATAATTTGTGGAATAATTTATTGTCCAGCAAAATGTATTTTCAGCCCAAATGTAATTGCCTGGTTAAGCCTCCGCTTTCTGTCAGCCCAGGACTCGAACATGGGTCCTTCGAATAAGAGTGCAGCGTGCTAGCTATCGAGCTAAAAACCTCAGCTGTCAACTTAATATCCAGCACTGCTCTTAAGGTTGTCAGGGAGTAGAGATGCGCGGTTTGCGGACACAACCGCGGATAATCCGCGGGTCGGGCGGGTGAAATAAAAAAAAAAAAAGATTTTAAATAGATTCAGGCGGGTGGCGGTTAAACCAATTCGGAAATATATATACATAGTTAAATGTTACCCACATACGAAAAACGAGCAGCACTCTTTGAAACAGTCAATTATTTATCCGGCACTGCACTGCAGCACACCACCACACAACACAACAGAAGAAGAAAAGAAAAAAAGATGGCAACGTTTTTTTTCTATTCGAGATATACTACTATGTGTGAATAATTATTTGGCCTCGCTTTCAAGTGAAGCGCATCTCCGATTGGCATCAATGTAAGGCTATTTAGCCTGCTTTGTTTGTCGCGACCGTCTATTTTCATTATAATTCAAGTTTGATGATAAAGTGCAGTCTGATGGGTTTGATTTCCCCCCTTCAGCTATTTGCCTTGGCCAATAAGTTGCAGGTAATTTATCATTATTTATTTAATTTATTTTTGTTTAAATAGAGATGACATACATATGTTATTGTATAATTTAAGCCTGTGCGCGTGATTGACAGCCTAAGGCTTATGAGGCACATTTTTTATTTTATTTTTTTATTTCAACTTAAAAACGTATGAGCCTATGCCTATGCCTAGAACATAGGCTATGTGTTTATCTTTATTTTCCTGCCTGTCGTTGACAATGGAGATTGTCTGATATTTTGTCATGGCTGCAGATCAATCAATAAAAGGTTCATCTTTGTCGTGAAATTGTTCACTGCTTCACTGTGCACCCCGCCCTCGTCCCTATTTGAGCATTATAACGTTAACAAGTTAATATTCATTGAAATAAATTCAGAACATTTTTTTTACCTAACGAAAATATAGGCCCAGTCTTTCTAAAACATTTTTTTAACTTAAAAGCCTCGTTCTGCTTGCTGCAACTGCGCACACAAAGTGTGAGGAACGCACTCCTGATCTGAGGGCATTGGCAACAATAGTCAACACTTTCTTAATGGAAATGACAATAATATTATAATAATGATAAATAATATTATCACGCATTAATATCTCTTAGCCACGAATGCGTGGCCAAGAGATGCGTGGCACGCATTGAATGTCTGCTGCATTGGATCAGTCTCCTTTCTTTAACAGGCAAAAGCTTTATAACCTCACTAATGCCTTGCATCGTCTATATTAGATATATAACAACGGGCGGGTGCGGGCGGGTGTGGTTTTGATAAAATGTTGGTTCGGGTGGATGGCGGATGGTTGACGACTTTTGTGATGCGGTTGCGGATGAAATAATTGCCTATCCGCGCATCTCTATCAGGGAGTGAATTCCACTAACGTATACATGGCCCAGCCACACTGGCTGACCTCCGTTACACAAGCCCGTACAATAGATGGGGGGGGGAAACATTGTTCATAATTTATTTTTGATTATATAAACATTATAATAATTTGGATTGGAAGTGCAGGTGGGACCTTTTGGCTATTGTCTATGGCTGTTGCACAAAGTCAGAACACTGGATACTTGGAAGGCTTCATCCTGTGAACGTGCCCATGCTGTGGTTTAAGCGCAAAAAGGAATAAATGGGGAAAATGCCAATTTCAGCAAAAGTGGATGGGAGGCTACCTTTTCAAAACCTTGTTAAAGCTCGTCAAATACAAACCCAGAGAAGCATTCTGCAGACCTTAACTTTGCTCATTGGGCACTAGTGCGGTGAAATCATACTTGCCAGTAGCGAATCACAAGTCTGCAATTAAAGGCAGGCAGCAGTTAACCATGCCAAATTTCTTTGATGTGACCAACAAAGCAACTTCTGCTGTCGCCGCTACAACTGGCAGCTGCTGCTACTACTGTAGAAAAATAAATACAAATAACTAGAGATGTCCGATAATATCGGACTGCCGATATTATCGGCCGATAAATGCTTTAAAAATCTAATATCGGAAATTATCGGTATCTGTTTCATAAAGTAAAATGTATGACTTTTTTTAAAACGCCGCTGTACGGAGTGGTACACGGACGTAGGGAGAAGTACAGAGCGCCAATAAACCTTAAAGGCACTGCCTTTGCGTGCCCACCCAATTACATAATATCTACGGCTTTTCACACACACAAGTGAATGCAAGCATACTTGGTCAAAAGCCATACAGGTCACACTGAGGGTGGCCGTATAAACAACTTTAACACTGTTACAAATATGCGCCACACTGTGAACCCACACCAAACAAGAATGACAAACACGTTTCGGGAGAACATCCGCACCGTAACACAACATAAAAACAACAGAACAAATACCCAGAAACCCCTTGCAGCACTAACTCTTCCGGGACGCTACATTATACACACCCCCAACCCCGCCCACCTCAACCTCCTCATGCTCTCTCAGGGATAGCATGTCCCAAATTCCAAGCTGCTGTTTTGAGGCATGTTGGAAAAAAAAATAATGCACTTTGTGACTTCAATAATAAATATAGCAGTGCCAGGTTGTCACTTTTTTCCATAACTTGAGTTGATTTATTTTGGAAAACCTTGTTACATTGTTTAATGCATCCAGCGGGGCATCACAACAAAATTAGGCATAATAATGGGTTAATTCCACGACTGTATATATCGGTATCGGTTGATGTCGGAATCGGTAATTAAGACTTGGACAATATCGGGATATCAAATATCTGCAAAAAAGCCATTATCGGACCTCTCTACAAATAACTTCTTGTGAGCCAGTTAATGTAAACTTATCAACTATTTAAGATTGCACAATTGTAAGGTTCTGACTATACATAACTATCGGCGGTAGGACATGGGCATTACATTTAAGTGGCATGGAAAAAGGCAATAAACCTTACCTGCAAAAACCCCTGTTGACCTTTTTTTTCCCCCTTTTTTTATTTGTCTTAATCTTTAAAGGTTATTTTAAGATGGGCAAAGCTAAAGATTCAAATAAACGTTTTGTTTGACACTGCAGGAAATGAACATGGGCCAGAGGTGCTCGGACACCAGAGGCATCACGTTTGAGGACGTGAGAATTCCGAAAGAGAATGTCCTCATCGGTGAGGGAGCGGGATTCAAGATTGCCATGGGTGCCTTCGACAAGACTCGGCCACCAGTAAGTCATGTGACTAATACCTAATTTAGGGCTGTTTTCGACTAAGGATTTTCATAGTTAAATCTGATTGGTTAGATTTTTGTCCATAGTCAATGTTCAATGACAGATATGTACAGTAGTATTGCATACTGACCGCTCACTAGGTAACATCACAAGGGTGCAGATGTAGTCGCTATAAGGTGAGTCTTCCAAAGTTAGACACTTGTACCTTAACTTACAAATATTTTGAGATAAAAGATGTCTCAGCTTTTTGTTATGCATTAAATTGTGAGCATAATTTGAGTTGCGAGCTGCTACATGGCATAGCAGTGAACCCCGTAAGACTCGCCCCAAAACATTCGGTCTAGTTTGCCAGCATTAGCTAATAGCTCCAGATCAAAATAGCATTTTCCAACCCTTGAAAACCAAACTTTTTTAGCAGAAAGTCCATTTTCCACAGCCTTTCAGCAGTCATCCTCCTCCTGCTGCTATTAAGTCTATCTCAGCTACAATCGGGCGGATGTTTTTAAAACCATATTATGTAAAGTTTTTATTTATTTATTTTTAAATTTAAGACATGTTACACATTAAAATTGCTGTTTGGGAAGGCCAAGCACGGACTAAAAAACTGATTTCAATTCACTAAAATGGGTGGGTCTGCTTTTTAAGATGTGGGTATTGTGATTTATGAGCTTGGTTGTGGAATGCAATGTGCTTGTAGATTAGGGCAGTGTTTTTCAACCACTGTGCCGTGAGATACAGTCTGGTGTGCCATGGGAGATGATCTAATTTCACCTATTTGGATTAAAAATATTTTTTGCAAACCCATCCATCCATTTTCTACCGCTTATTCCCTTCGGGGTCGCGGGGGGCGCTGGAGCCTATTTCAGTAATTATAATCCGCAAATAATGTGCTGTTGTTGAGTGTCTGTTCTGTCTGGAGATAAATAAATAAATGATAAATGGGTTATACTTGTATAGCGCTTTTCTACCTTCAAGGTACTCAAAGCGCTTTGACAGTATTTCCACATTCACCCATTCACACACACATTCACACACTGATGGCGGGAGCTGCCATGCAAGGCGCTAACCAGCAGCCATCAGGAGCAAGGGGTGAAGTGTCTTGCCCAAGGACACAACGGACGTGACTAGGATGGTAGAAGGTGGGGATTGAACCCCAGTAACCAGCAACCCTCCGATTGCTGGCACGGCCACTCTACCAACTTCGCCACGCCGTCGAGATCGGCAGACTTACCACGTTATACTCTTCCATATCAGTAGGTGGCAGCAGGTAGCTAATTGCTTCGTATATGTCGGGAACAGCGGGAGGCAGCGTGCAGGTAAAAAGGTGACTAATGCTTAAACCAAAAATAAACAAAAGGTGAGTGCCCCTAAGAAAAGGCATTGAAGCTTAGGGAAGGCTATGCAGAACGAAACTAAAACTGAACTGGCTACAAAGTAAACAAAAACAGAATGCTGGACGACAGCAAAGACTTACTGTGGAGCAAAGACAGCGTCCACAAAGTACATCCGAACGTGACATGACAATCAACAATGTCCCCACAAAGAAGGATAAAAACTGAAATACTCTTGATTGCTAAAACAAAGTAGGTGTGGGTAATAGCGGTCAAGGAAGACATGAAACTGCTACAGGAAAATACCAAAAAAAGAGAAAAAGCCACCAAAATAGGAGCACAAGAACTAAAACACTACACACAGGAAAACAGCAAAAAACTCAATAAGTCACGGCGTGATGTGACAGGTGGTGACAGTACACCTACTTTGAGACAAGAGCTATATTGATGCATGCTTGGTTATGGTTTAAAGTCATACCCAACAATTGCGACAACGACTTTTTATTGTCAATACCGGCTGTTGAGTTTCAGTTTTTAATGATTTCTGCTGGTGGTGTGCCTCCGCTTTTTTTCAAAAAAAGTTGAAAAACACTGGGTTAGGGTACCAATGTAAAAGGAATACAGTCTTTCATAAAAGTGAAAAAAACATCTTATTCGACATTTTCCACCTCCCAAAAAAAGGCTAAACGACTATGATAAACCAACACGGTAGAGATGGGATAGTTTACTGAGGTTCTCCTCCTGTGTGGCACCAATTGACTAGAGGAAGTAAAAATGGTATTGTTTTCAGAAGAGAGCTACACCTTTTGCAGTGAGGTGGTGTCCGATTTCTGGTGAGTCCCAAAGGCGGGATTCGCTTGCCAGGGGAGCACGCTGGCAGGCCAGTGACAGTGTTTCATACGGATGAGCGTCCTGTAAGGTAAAAAAAAAATCTGCAGCAGTTGACAAGTGAGCTGCTGTAGTAGGCAACAAACAAGAAACATCACATCGACCTCTAGCAAAGTAGTAAACACATCTTCTGTGACAAGCACAAAGACTCCACTAAAGCTAGAGGCGAGTAGGGATGATGTTTGATAAGAAAATATCGAGTTTGAGCCTATTATCGAATCCTCTTATCGAACCGATTCCTTATCGATTCTCTTATCGAGTCCAGATAGGTTGTTGTATATGGAAAAAAATGCACAATATTTGGTTTAACAAAAGCTCACTTTTATTATATAAGAAAAAAAATAAAATCTAATAAATATTGACTGTCACCCCCCTAAAAAAATAAAATAAAATAAATAAACATTGACCGTTGTTACCCAAAGTATATTAAGTGGGATTTTTCAGAAAAACAAATATATACAGTAACACAAAAACAACCTGTCTCTGTGATCACTATAGGTGTATAAATAATAATGTAGTGTTAAATAAAATCAGTCCCTTGGGCACAAAACTGAAAATAATACAGCTCTCCAAAAAGTGCACCTCTGCTGCTATTTGACATAACTGTTTATGATGCTTTGACATTTTTGCACTTGATTTCTTTATTGAAAGAAAATTCTATGAAGAGAAAAGTTGTTTGCAAATGTGGTTACAATGCTAAAAAATGAAAAGTTAAAGCTAAAAAAAGAAATACTTTATTGAGTTAACTTTATGTCTTTATAGGGGGAAAGATGTGATGTTATGAGCTAGGCTAGGGAATATAACAACTACACTACCCAACATGCAACGGGAGTGACGAGCATGCGCGGTAGCCCCGAAAAGTGTTGTTGCATGTCGTCACGCCGGCAGCTAAGAATGAGGTTATGAGCACGCTGTGAAAGTAAACGTCAAGAACTCAGCCAACACGCCTCGTCTGCATTATTTATAATTAGACAGACAACACATATACAGTGTGATTTTGTTTTAATTACAAGGAAAGAAAAACAAAAGTTAAAAAAGGGAGATATATGTTGTGTATATATATATGTATGTGCTGCGGTTGCTTTAAGAACGTTGCGACAGCTGCCGTAAAGGAGGTGCGTTGCTAGCCTGGTTGCTATGTTCCGGTTGGTCGTAAAAGTGTTCGTCATGTGTTTGTACCCTGCTCAAATCTCTTAGTAAAGTTATTCATTGGATTATACCTTTTTGTTTTGAACTTTATTACACCTTGGAGCGCTTTTTCCGGTCCATTGTTTTTCCTGCTTTCGCTATCTGCGCCTAATGACTGAGCTACGTGACGTCATTTCTTGTGACGTCCCACAGAGCATTTCTGGTAGGGACGGGATTCGTTCCGAGGGATTCGAATAAAGAACCAACTCTTTTTTTTCTTTACTATAGTGGTCTCGATAACGGGTACCGGTTCTCAAAAAGGGATTCGAGTCCGGGGACTAGGTTCTTTTCTTATCGAACAACCGGGAAAACCGATTTCGAGTATCATCCCTAGAGGCGAAACAAAGCAATTTCAATGTTTCTTCAGGTAGGTCACACACAAATATTTAACTAGTTAGTCAGCATGCTAATGCAGGCTTGCGAAGACCATTGAATAGTCATCTAAAAACGTATTTGCTAACATTTATACAGCAGAACACTACAAACAGAATCAGGTGCATATCCTTCCCTTTGGTCCTTAGCCTTTTGCAAATATGACCTCAAACAGTTTAGTTTAGTCCTAAAAACTAAAGGACTGCTTCTTGAATTTAATGTTTTCAAAATGTAAAATACCGTATTTTCCGCACTATAAGGCGCACCAGATTATAAGGCGCACCTTCAATGAATGGTCTATTTTAAAACTTTGTTCATATATAAGACGCGCACCGCATTATAAGGCGCATAGAATAGACGCTACAGTAGAGGCTGGGGTTACGTTATGCATCCATTAGATGGAGCTGCGCTTAAGGGAATGTCAACAAAACAGTCAGCTAGGTCAGTCAAACTTTATTAATAGTTACAAACCAGCGTTCCGACAACTCCGTTCACTCCCAAAATGAATAAACAGCTGTTTTATTATTTTCCCCGAGGTAAAGTCAGTGACGTGGTATTTCGTTTATCTTTTAACAACAGCAAGGTATAACATGTAGTGCAACATTTATATCACATAGTGGAGGGGAACTTTTCCCTGATTCAATAAACACGTAAAAAACAGTCTGATACTGTTACAGTTAATCAAACGTTAGTGCAATCACAATATAGTAACACTCCAAATAGTGCAGAGTAGGGATGATGTTTGATAAGAAATTATCGAGTTCGAGCCTATTATCGAATCCTCTTATCGAACCGATTCCTTATCGATTCTCTTATCGAGTCCAGATAGGTTGTTGTATATGGAAAAAAAACACCCAATATTTGGTTTAACAAAAGCTCACTTTTATTATATAAGAAAAAAATAAAATCTAATAAACAAATAAATATTGACTGTTACCCCCCTAAAAAAATAAAATAAATAAATATTGACTGTTACCCAAAGTATATTAAGTGGGATTTTTCAGAAAAACAAATATATACAGTAACACAAAAACAACCTGTCTCTGTGATCACTATAGGTGTATAAATAATAATATAGTGTTAAATAAAATCAGTCCCTTGGGCACAAAACAGAAAATAATACAGCTCTCCAAAAAGTGCACCTCTGCTGCTATTTGACATAACTGTTTATGATGCTTTGACATTTTTGCACTTGATTTCTTTATTGAAAGATAATTATATGAAGAGAAACGTTGTTTGCAAATGTGGTTACAATGCTAAAAAATGAAAAGTTAAAGCTAAAAAAAGAATTACACTTTATTGAGTTAACATTATTTCTTTATAGGGGGAAAGATGTGATGTTATGAGCTAGGCTAGGGAACATAACTACACTACCCAGCATGCAACGGGAGTGACGAGCATGCGCGGTAGCCCCGAAAAGTGTTGTTGCATGTCGCCACCCGGCAGCTAAGAATGAGGTTATGAGCACGCTGTGAACGTAAACGTCAAGAACTCAGCCAACACGCCTCGTCTGCATTATTTATAATTAGACCGACAACACATATACAGTGTGATTTTGTTTTAATTACAAGGAAAGAAAAACAAAAGTTAAAAAAGGGAAATATATGTTGTGTGTATATATATGTATGTGCTGCGGTTGCTTTAAGAACGTTGCGACAGCTGCCGTAAAGGAGGTGCGTTGCTAGCCTGGTTGCTATGTTCCGGGTGTTCGTCATGTGTTTGTACCCTGCTCAAATCTCTTAGTAAAGTTATTCATTGGATTATACCTTTTTGTTTTGAACTTTATTACACCTTGGAGCGCTTTTTCCGGTCCATTTTTCTCCTGCTTTCCCTATCTGCGCCTAATGACTGAGCTACGTGACGTCATTTCTTGTGACGTCCCACGGAGCATTTGTGGTCGGGACGGGATTCGTTCCGAGGGATTCGAATAAAGAACCAACTCTTTTTTTTCTTTACTATAGTGGTCTCGATAACGGGTACCGGTTCTCAAAAAGGGATTCGAGTCCGAGGACTCGGTTCTTTTCTTATCGAACAACCGGGAAAACCGGTTTCGAGTATCATCCCTAGAGGCGAGACAAAGCAATTTCAACGTTTCTTCAGGTACATCACACACAAATATTTAACTAGTTAGTCAGCATGCTAATGCAGGCCTGCGAAGACTATTAAATAGTCATTAAAAAACTTATTTGCTAACATTTATACAGCAGAACACTACAAACAGGATCAAGTGCATATCCTTCCCCCTGGTCCTTAGCCTTTTGCAAATATGACCTCAAAAAGTTTAGTTTAGTCCTAAAAACTAAAGGACTGCTTCTTGAATTTTATGTTTTTAAAATGTAAAATACTGTATTTTCCGCACTATAAGGCGCACCTTCGATGAATGGTCTATTTTAAAACTTTGTTCATATATAAGACGCGCACCGCATTATAAGACGCATAGAATAGATGCTACAGTAGAGGCTGGGGTTACGTTATGCATCCATTAGAAGGAGCTGCGCTAAAGGGAATGTCAACAAAACAGTCAGACAGGTCAGTCAAATTTTATTAATAGTTACAAACCAGCGTTCCGACAACTCCGTTCACTCCCAAAATGAATAAACAGCTGTTTTATTATTTTCCCCGAGGTAAAGTCAGTGACGTGGTGTTTTGTTTACCTTTTAACAACAGCAAGGTATAACATGCAGTGCAACATTTATATCACATAGTGGAGGGGAACTTTTCCCTGATTCAATAAACAGGTAAAAAACAGTCTGATACTGTTACGGTAAATCAAACATTAGTGCAATCACAATATAGTAACACTCCGAATAGTGCAGAGCAATAACAATATATCAATAACTCAACGTTGCTCAAACGTTAATGTCACACAACACAACACACAAAATAAACGTGTACAGCTCACTTTATGAAGTTATTCCTCATCCACGAATCCCTCAAATTCTTCTTCTTCAGTGTCCAAATTAAACAGTTGGGCGAATACGGCATTTAACATGCTCGTCGAAGTCGTCATTAATGGAGTCAGTGTCGCTGCTGTTGTCTAGCAGTTCAGTGACAATGTTAAATTCTCTCGCTGCTGCTCTATTCCCGTGTTCTACTGCGTGACTGATCGCCTTAAGTTTAAACTCTGCGTCGTAAGCGTGTCTCTTAATAGGAGTCATTTTGCGGTCTTTACATAAACAAACAAATGGAAATGAAACGGCACGCCTCGCGCAGTCATATATCCCAGCATAACCTCCTTCTTCTACGGGGGAAAATGAAGTCGGCGGCTGCTTGCCGTAGTTGCCAGACCCGTTGTGGCTCAATATTGGTCCATATATAAGGCGCACCGGATTATAAGGCACACTATCGGCTTTTGAGAAAATTGGAGGTTTTTAGGTGCGCCTTATAGTGCGGAAAATACGGTAATTTGTCTGGATTTTATTACAAGATAGGAGTTTGCATGTTCTCCCCGTGACTGCGTGGGTTCCCTCCGGGTACTCCGGCTTCCTCCCACCTCCAAAAACATGCACCTGGGGATAGGTTGATTGGCAACACTAAATTGGCCCTAGTGTGTGAATGTGAGTGTGAATGTTGTCTGTCTATCTGTGTTGGCCCTGCGATGAGGTGGCGACTTGTCCAGGGTGTACCCCGCCTTCCGCCCAATTGTAGCTGAGATGGGCTCCAGCGCCCCCCGCGACCCTGAAGGGAATAAGCGGTAGAAAATGGATGGATGGACTTTGGTGTTTATAAAGCAAGTATAAAATATATACCGTATTTTTCGGACTATAAGTCGCAGTTTTTTTCATAGTTTGGCCGGGCTCCAGTGTGACTTATATATGTTTTATTCCTTCTTTATCATGCATTTTCGGCAGGTGCGACTTATACTCCGAAAAATACGGTATGCATATTATTAAAAATCTAAGTTTTTTTAATTTTTTTATATAGACCTTAATCACAAGTGTCTCAAAGGGCGACCGGTGCAATGGATGCCGAGTGGATACGGTTCATAATGTGAGAGTCCAGTCCATAGTGGGGCCAGCTGGGGATCATCTTGAATGGAGACAAGTCAGCAGCACAGAGATGTCCACAACTGATGCACAGAGGAGTGGTCCACCCTGCGTCCCGACTTTGAACAGCTAGCGCGTCATCTGTGGTCACCTGATAACCTCTCCACGCATGAGAGGGTTTAATATTCTCTCTGATATCTAATTAGTGGGGATGGCAATCATTTAGAGATGTCCGATAATATTGGACTTTCGATATTATCGGCCGATAAATGCTTTAAAATGTAATATCGGAAATTTTCTGTATCTGTTTCAAAATGATCGGTATCTGTTTCAAAAAGTAAAATTTATGACTTTTTAAAACGCCGCTGTGTACACGGACGTAGGGAGAAGTACAGAGCGCCAATAAACCTTAAAGGCACTGCTTTTGCGTGCCGGCCCAATCACATAATATCTACGGCTTTTCACACACACAAGTGAATGCAAGCATACTTGGTCAACAGCCATACAGGTCACACTGAAGGTGGCCGTATAAACAACTTTAACACTGTTACAAATATGCGCCACACTGTGAACCCACACCAAACAAGAATGACAAACACATTTCGGGAGAACATCCGCACTGTAACACAACATAAACACAACAGAACAAATACCCAGAACCCCTTGCAGCACTAACTCTTCCGGGACGCTACAATATACACCCCCCGCTACCCTCTACCTCCTCCCTCCCCACCTCACCTCAACCCCGCCCACTCATGCTCTCTCAGAGAGATCATGTCCCAAATTCCAAGCTGCTGTTTTGGAGCATGTTAAAAAAAATAATGCACTTTGTGACTTCAATAATAAATATGGCAGTGCCATGTTGGCATTTTTTTCCATAACTTGAGTTGATTTATTTTGGAAAACCGATGCATCCAGCGGGGCATCACAACAAAATTAGGCATACTAATGTGTTAATTCCACGACTATATATCGGTATCTGTTGATATTGGAATCGGTAATTAAGAGTTGGACAATATCGGATATCGGCAAAAAAGCCGTTATCGGACATCTCTACAATCATTGAATTCTATAGCTGAATTTTAAGCACTTTAACGCAGTTGCAAAAAAGTAACCAAAAAGCATGCGGTCAGTCACTTTAAAAATTGGGGTGTGTGGAGATCTACTTGATTGCAAAACCCAAATGTTGCGGCCACATTTCCTGGTGGTCGCGTGTATGGGTTCCGAGCTTGAATTACATGCTTGACCGAGTACATTAGAAGTAGATTTGTTAACTCTCAGCACGAGTTAGCACGGCGTGAAAGAAGCGTTACGGCCGAAAATGAAGCAAATACGGCATACCAAATCTGGCCTCTCTCCTATTTCCTCCCTTGACACAGGTGAGTACACCTTCCTAAATACTCCTGTCATGTAAATCACATGCCCATGTGACCAATGCCTCCCTTGTCCCAGCAGACGCACACATTGTTCCAAATACCCTAATTAGGTCTTCTACACCAAATATTGGCAGCAGCTGTGGGTTGAATCCGACTCCTCTGAATGGAATTGTCAAATATCGAAGACAGCCCTTTATTTCATAAAATGTTTTAAATTTTTAGTATACAGCTAATAAAGTTCATGTACTTCGCAGGTGGCAGCAGGAGCCACAGGCCTGGCGCAGAGGGCCCTCGATGAAGCCACCGCTTACGCCCTAGAAAGGAAGACTTTTGGCAGAGCGATTGCTGAGGTTTGTTGTTTCTTGAAACAAATAAGGGCTGTAATATTCTGCAAAAAGTTAAGGATTGTCCTGCTCAGAATGGGGATTGACTCTCTGGGACAATATGTTCGCACTCATACCATGTTCTGGGTCATCTGCTTTCTTTTGTAAGAAATCACACTTTATGGCAAGTCCCAGCAGGACAGTTAAATGGGGATGTTTTTATTATTATTATTATTATCATATATTTTTTTAAATATAAATTAGGGCTGGGCGATATGGCCTTTTTTTAATATCTCGATATTTTTAGGCCATGTCACGATACACGATATATATCTTGATATTTTGCCTTAGCCTTGAATGAACACTTGATGCATATAATCACAGCAGTATGATGATTCTATGTGTCTACATTAAAACATTCTTGTTCATACTGCATTAATATGTGCTCATTTTAAACGTTCATGCAGAGAGGGAAATCACAACTAAATCAATTTACCAAAAGTGTATTTATTAAACAATTATTAAGCAGTGGCACAAACATTCATGTCATTTCAAAACAAAGTGCAAGATTGTCAGAGACATTTTAAAACAAGCTATGAGTGCACTTTTGTGCATGTCACTAAGATCAAAACAACACTAAATTCAATTGCACTTTTTGTACAGAACGCCACTACAATAGTTTAAAACAAATAAAGTGCACTTTTGTGCATGATGTCACACGAGATATTTCAATAAGTGTCAAATAAAAATGAGCTGCATTATAGGAAATCAAATAGTGTATGTCCTTCGCTATGTGGTAGGTTCCTGCGGACGTTATCTCCTTCTGTTGTTGACTATTTTTTTTCATACGGTGGTGATGTGGAAATGGTTGCCTCGGCATTTTGTTAGTGTGGCACCGAACGGAGATGTTGACATGCGGAGTTTCAAGCACTCTTCATTCTCTAGCGGGTGACTTTTCAAATGATGCTACATATTAGCAGTGATGCTACTTTTAACGCTTTTGCCCCACACTTGACAAATTACGGTTGTCTGTTCGACATATTCCCGCTTGAAGCCAAACCACCGCCAGACGATGGGCCCCCTGCTGTTTTTCTTGGGAATTAATTCTTACTTCATTTGTTACCAGATTCGCACCTTCTTTCTCTCGTATTACCACTTGCACCGCAGCTAACGTTACCCATGCCGCTACCTCTCTGCTCCACGAGGGCGTGTACGTATGTGATGTATGTAAGAAGGTGCGCTTGTTTTACGTCTCTGTGAGAAGGAGAGACAACAAAAAGTGAGCAGAGCCTGTAGTGTAATGCCCGCAGCTAAAAGCAACTGCGTGAGAACGTATACTCCAATATCACGATATAGTCATTTTCTATATCGCACAGAGACAAACCTGCGATATATCGAGTCTATCGATATATCGCCCAGCCCTAATATAAATAGAATGACCTAATTCATCAGGTCAAATGCATTGCAGGCTCGCTCACTCATGCACGTTTACAATAAGTTAAAACGATTGCTTCTATAAATTGATTAACGATAACCAGGGCGAGTTGGTCCCACTGGCTGTTGATGTTCGCTGAAGGACAGTTAGTCCTTGAGTAAAATGGCAGCGTTTATTTTTTGGGAGGCAGTTTGTCCATTTTGAAATTAGATCACATATTGGTTTGAATCAAGATGACCTTTTTTTGTGCAGCCCTAAAATAAATGTTGCAAAGTCTGAGCAGGTCTCATTAAGGACTTGTGTGGCTTCCTGTTTGGCAGCACCAGGCCGTGGCCTTCATCCTGGCCGAAATGGCAATGAAGGTGGAGCTGGCCCGCATGGCGTACCAGCGGTCCGCCTGGGAAGTGGACCGAGGCCGCAGGAACACCTACTACGCCTCCATCGCCAAGGCCTTTGCTGGCGACATTGCCAACCAGGTGGCCTCGGACGCCGTGCAGATATTCGGAGGCAACGGCTTCAATAGCGACTACCCTGTGGAGAAGCTAATGAGGGACGCCAAGATCTACCAGGTGAGCGTTCAAGCTCTCTAACGTTCAGCACATAATGCAACGCTTGTAACTTACTCGTGTCTTTTTTTTGTAGATCTATGAAGGCACCGCTCAGATCCAAAGAATGATTATTTCTCGTGAACACCTGGCAAAGGCCAAGAAATGAACCCTGCACACGTGAAGTTATTTGTATTTTATAAATATGTCTGTCGTCCCCCACCTGACTTGCTAATTCATCTACGCCTCAAAAATCTGCCTTTTCCATCCACAGTGCAAACCAGTTTTCAGACATTCAGCTTCAATTGCCTTAAGTTAAGCCATGATTAACTGTAGTAAACAAGTCATTTTTTAAGAATGGATTACAGGCAAGTCTAATGTATTGTTGGCTCGGGTTTTTTTAGATGAACTTGTACTTGTTGGGCAATACTTCGCCATCAAGAGCTACATTATTATTAAGGCTTCATAACATTTAAGATCTGTAAAGTAGCACCATAACCCTTATTTTGCATTCTCTTTGGCACTTAATCATGGAAAAATATGTGCGTTATAATTATGAAACGCCTCTACAATCACATTGTCTTGTTTTGCTACAAACAAAATGATATTCAGATATTATTTATTGTAACTTTTGCTCATAAATAAAGGTTTGAAAAATAATCACAACTTGTGGCCATGCCTATTGTGAGTTGAACAATTAATGCCTATTGGGAGTTAAACAATTATTGCTGTAAAACCACCTACTCCAATACTGCAGTTAATACAAACAATATGTGCACGTCTCATGTTCACAAACCTCCACTTGTACCTATTTCTTCTAGAAGCGTTTATATAGTAGTACCTCCAACCTACCAGCTTAATTGGTGCTTTGATGGTGCTCTTGACTTAAAACACTTGTATCTTAAGTCAACACAGTTTTTACATGTAATGCTTTTTAAAAAAAAAAACAATACATTAACATGTAATACTAGAGTAGTTCTATGATTTAATGTATATCAGGTCTATTCAACTGACTGCCCGTGGGCCACATCCAGACCGCCAAAGCTTTTCTTTGGCCCGCCGAACGTCACCCAAATAGGCTTGATTAAACCATTAAAACTAGGGTTGGTTATGTATGCAGTACTCCCCCTACCCCACAGGGGGCAACCGCGAGGCACATGTGTCATAAAGAAGCAGCAGTGGGTGAGCAGAAGAGTACTCATTCAACATACTTGCCAACCCTCCCGGATTTTCCGGGAGACTCACGAAATTCAGCGCCTCTCCCGAAAACCTCCCGGGACAAATTTTCTCCCGAAAATCTCCCGAAATTCAGGCGGAGCTGGAGGCCACGCCCCCTCCAGCTCCATGCGGACCTGAGTCCGCTTTCCCACAATATAAAGAACGTCTACAGTAAAGCAGTCCGTCTAACGTAAACAGCAATGTTGTGACACTCTTAAACAGGACAATACTGCCATCTAGTGCATTTGATGAAAGCACTTTTGTGCGTGCCACACATCAATGCATCATCAGAGAGGGTGTTCAGCATGGTTAGAAAGATAGTGACAGAGAATAGAACAAGGATGGACAATTCAACCCTTAACTCAACAATGAGTAGATGAGTGTTATGTGTGTGTATATGTGTAAATAAATGAATACTGAAATTCAAGTATTTATTTTATTTATATATATATATATATATATATATATATATATATATAAATAATATATATGTTTAGCTAGAATTCACTGAAAGTCAATTATTTCTTGTATATATATATATATATATATTTAGCTAGAATTCACTGAAAGTCAATTATTTCTTATTTATATATATATATATATATATATATTTAGCTAGAATTCACTGAAAGTCAATTATTTCTTATTTATATATATATATATATATATATATATATATATATATATATATATATATATATATATATAAGAAATAATTGACTTGGTGAATTCTAGCTGTAAATATACTCCTCCCCTCTTAACCACGCCCCCGCCCCAACCACGCCCCCCGCACCCACCCCCCACCTCCCGAAATTGGATGTCTCAAGGTTGGCAAGTATGTCATTCAACCCTGAAAAAGTTACGAAAATCCGACTTAACGACTGGACAACAAAGTACGAATGTTCTGCCCGAGCAAGTGCTCAGAGTCATTGTTTCCTGTGGGACCTTTTTAAGTAACGGACACATTGATCCTGACAAGTAGCAACAAAAGTAAAAATCCACACACGTAAGCTTCATTACGGAACTTGGCCAAACCTTTGTAAGTAGATATTGTGCACAAAGATATTTAGTTTATATTGTATTGAATTTGCTGACTTTGTGATATCTTTTGTATTTGTGTTTTTTTTTTTTTTTTGTCTTAGTATGTTTAATACATGTAATGCTAAATTTGACCAATACAGGGCGATAATGCTACACCTTAGGTTTAGTTGTAATGAGTCAAACATAAATTGTATCCAACGTTTGATGTGGATGTTTATTTCTATATGTGTAAACATTTATAGTTCATTGTGTCAATGTAATAACACTAAACGTATTTTATTTATGTAAAATACACAATGGACATTATATAAAATACACAATTGACAATACATTTGTAAAGTATTTAAAAATATATATTTTAGTCCTACAGACTTAAATGAAGGAAACTTAGGAAAGAAAATAATGCAAAAGAAGGAACATCAATCCTCAACAAAACTTCTGGAGCTTCTGTTTCTTCATGCTGTTAACTATCTGTCTAGCTGCACACGCTGGAAACGAGTAGCGTGGGCAGAAAAATGAATTTGACAGTGCAGTGTGAAAGTGGATGCGTTTGTGTTTACCTAATTGCAAAGTAGTATTAAAAAAATATATAACCTGCGGAGGCACTATCTGACAAAACCTCTACTTTTCGATGTCCGGCCCCTAAGCCTTTGGGAAACTGCGGCCCTCTTCATGATGTAGTTGAATAGCCCTAATGTACAGCATTTACCTTGGAGAGTAGACTTCTATAGTATCTCCTTCCAGATGCTTCTCCATAGTTTTCATTAGATCTTGGAAAGCCCTTTGCTTGGAATTAGACTAATTCTGCTTCAGTAGTGTGCAGATTTACAGCTAAACATAGTTCAGTTCAGTTTCAGTTTATTACGAACATGCATACGATACAATGTAATGCATCACACGATTCCAGTTGTTTCATTACAGCACGTCTGAAAAGGAGTAGGAAGAAGCAGAGCTTATTTAATCCTACCCCCTTTTCATACCATAGCAATTTTAGCCAATTTCCTTGTTCTCTGTAACAGAACAGTGAACAAATAAATAATATACCATAGTAAGCAAACAAATATTAAATACATAAATAATCTTTGTCTCAATAATAAAAAAAAAGGGTTCAAGATGTTCATAATTCTTGTTCTGTGTACTTTGTGAACTCTTGTAGTTAGAACCGTCTCTTAAACTGAATCATATTGGTGCTTTGTTTGATTTCTTTGGTTAATCCGTTCCATAATTTAATACCACATAGTGATATACTAAAGATTTTAAGTGTTGTACGAGCATACAAATGTTTTGGAATTAGATTTTCCTCTAAGGTTATATTTATCCTCTTTTGTTAAGAAGAATTGTTGTACATTCTTGGGTAGCAGGTTATAGTTTGCGTGATACATAATTTTAGCCGTTTGCAAATGCACCAAATTGTTGAATTTCAATAATTGTGATTTAATAAAGGGTTTGTATGTTCTCTATATCCAACATTAGTACTATTCTAATTGATCTTTTTTGTCACGCAGTTAGTGAATGAAGCGCACAACTTAATTTTTTAAATTTAAAAACAAATGCAGCAATAGCGTTTATCATGAATGAAATGGAACAAATAAGTAAATCATATCTGCCCTCTTTCAACATTAAGTCATGTACAGTTCCAGTTCATTTGAGCTGTCTGGTACAGCAGTTTTATCAGTTTTAAAACAGCAAAACACAAATATATTGAAGTTTTTATTTCTTTAATTCCTTAATATAATCCACTTATTTACTCAGCCATCCCCTAAACACTAACTTTCTTCCTTTACATGGCTCTAAAAACAAAGTTATGTCCACCTCTGGCTATATTCTAATGCTGGCTAGTGAGACCGGATGTTTTGGTCGGATATTCCGAGGTTCACCGTGATATTCGTAATATCACGTGGGGAGGCTTGGAGCATAATTTTTTTTTACTCATGACCTAATGCAGTGTTTTTCAACCACTGTGTGCCGTGGGAGATTATCTAATTTCACCTATTTGGGTTAAAAATATTTTTTGCAAACCATTAATTATAGTCTGCAAATGGTGTGTTGTTGTTGAGTGTCGGTGCTGTCTAGAGCTCGGCAGAGTAACCGTGTAATACTTTTCCATATCAGTAGGTGGCAGCAGGTAGCTAATTGCTTTGTAGATGTCGGAAACAGCGGGAGGCAGCGTGCAGGTAAAGTGTCTAATGCTTAAACCAAAAATAAACAAAAGGGTGAGTGCCCCTAAGAAAAGGCATAGAAGCTTAGGGAAGGCTATGCAGAATGAAACTAAAACTGAACTGGCTACAAAGTAAACAAAAACAGAATGCTGGACGACAGCAAAGACTTACTGTGAAGCAAAGCTGGCGTCCACAAAGTACATCCGAACATGACATGACAATCAACAATGTCCCCACCACAAAGAAGGATAAAAACAACTAAAATATTCTTGATTGCTAAAACCAAGTACAAACCCTGTTTCCATATGAGTTGGGAAATTGTGTTAGATGTAAATATAAACGGAATACAATGATTTGTAAATCATTTTCAACCCACATTCAGTTGAATATGCTACAAAGACAACATATTTGATGTTCGAACTGATAAACTTTTTTTTTTTTGCTAATAATCATTAACTTTAGAATTTGATGCCAGCAACACGTGACAAAGAAGTTGGGAAAGGTGGCAATAAATACTGATAAAGTTGAGGAATGCTCATCAAACACTTATTTGGAACATCCCACAGGTGTGCAGGCTAATTGGGAACAGGTGGGTGCCATGATTGGGTATAAAAACAGCTTCCCAAAAAATGCTCAGTCTTTCACAAGAAAGGATGGGGGCGAGGTACACCCCTTTGTCCACAACTGCGTGAACAAATAGTCAAACAGTTTAAGAACAACGTTTCTCAAAGTGCAATTGCAAGAAATTTAGGGATTTCAACATCTACGGTCCATAATATCATCAAAAGGTTCAGAGAATCTGGAGAAATCACTCCACGTAAGCGGCATGGCCGGAAACCAACATTGAGTGACCGTGACCTTCGATCCCTCAGATGGCACTGTATCAAAAACCGACATCAATCTCTAAAGGATATCACCACATGGGCTCAGGAACACTTCAGAAAACCACTGTCATTAAATACAGTTTGTCGCTACATCTGTAAGTGCAAGTTAAAGCTCTACTATGCAAAGCGAAAGCCATTTATCAACAACATCCAGAAACGCCGCTGGCTTCTCTGGGCCCGAGGTCATCTAAGATGGACTCATGCAAAGTGGAAAAGTGTTCTGTGGTCTGACGAGTCCATATTTCAATTTTTTTTTGGAAATATTCGACATCGTGTCATCCGGACCAAAGGGGAAGCGAACCATCCAGACTGTTATCGACGCAAAGTTGAAAAGCCAGCATCTGTGATGGTATGGGGGTGTATTAGTGCCCAAGACATGGGTAACTTACACATCTGTGGAGGCACCATTAATGCTGAAAGGTACATACAGGTTTTGGAACAACATATGCTGTCATCAAAGCGCCGTCTTTTTCATGGACGCCTCTGCTTATTTTAAAGTTAAGTTAAAGTTAAAGTACCAATGATTGTCACACACACACTAGGTGTGGCGAAATTATTCTCTGCATTTGACCCATCACCCTTGATCACCCCCTGGGAGGTGAGGGGAGCAGTGGGCAGCAGCGGTGGCCGCGCCCGGGAATCATTTTGGTGATTTAACCCCCAATTCCAACCCTTGATGCTGAGTGCCAAGCAGGGAGGTAATGGGTCCCATTTTTATAGTCTTTGGTATGACTCGGCCGGGGTTTGAACTCACAACCTACCGATCTCAGGACGGACACTCTAACCACTAGGCCATTTCAGCAAGACAATGCCAAGCCACATTCAGCACGTGTTACAACAGCGTGGCTTCGTAAAAAAAGAGTGCGGGTACTTTCCTGGGCCGCCTGCAGTCCAGACCTGTCTCCCATCGAAAATGTGTGGCGCATTATGAAGCGCAAAATACGACTGCGGAGACCCCGGACTGTTGAACGACTGAAGCTCTACATAAAACAAGAATGGGAAAGAATTCCACTTTCAAAGCTTCAACAATTAGTTTCCTCAGTTCCCAATCGTTTATTGAGTGTTGTTAAAAGAAAAGGTGAACATGCCCTTTCCCAACTACTTTGTCACGTGTTGCAGCCATGAAATTCTGAGTTAATTATTATTTGCAAAAAAAAAAAAGTTTATGAGTTTGAACATCAAACATCTTGTCTTTGTAGCATATTCAACTGAATATGGGTTGAAAAGGATTTGCAAATCATTGTATTCCGTTTATATTTACATTTACATCTAACACAATTTCCCAACTCAAATGGAAACGGGGTTTGTAAAAACATTTTATTCTTGTAATGGTTTAGCGTCGCATACACTGAAGGTTGCACTTCATCCTCCGAACAACAGGTGGCAGTAATGCTCCTTGTTTACAGGCGCTCGGCGCTATTTACAATCAAAGAAGAAGCGGGCCACGAAAGTATGATCACGCGACAGTTTTCAAAATGGTAAACATTTAATGTCGATAAAGTTGTTGTTTGCAATTATTGTGGCAACGCAGAGCTAAATCAAAGTGTACATGTCCATCTTTACAACATTTAGTCCTTCATGAAAGAATACCGCGGCGCCTAAAACGGTTAGCATGTAGCTATCGGCTAGCTATATTTTTAGCATGCTAGCATCAGCTGTTATTCTCGTTGACAAATGAGCAGTAAACGTTTACGAAATGAGGTTAACACGGTGCAGTAATTTGTTTAAACGTGTTTCTTAACGTTGGCTGTGTGTTGAACGTCAGGGTACTCAAGTGAAAGACGTCTTCATCAGCCCTGACGCCCCTAAGACGCTCCTGCTGGACAAACATGCTGACTACATAGCTGCCTATGGCTGCAAAAAGGACGACTATGTGAGTAAACGTTAAATAGGACGCACCGGTTGTTAACGAGTGCTGTTATACTTCTTTATCAAGGGTTGGAATTAGAGGTTGAATCTAGGGCTGGGCGATATGGCCTTTTTTTTTTTTAAATCTCATATTTTTAGGCCATATCGCGATACACGATATATATCTCGATATTTTGCCTTAGCCTTGAATGAACACTTGATGCATACAATCACAGCAGTATGATGATTCTATGTGTCTACATCAGTGGTTCTTAACCTGGGTTCAATCGAACCCTAGGGATTCGGTGAGTCAGGCTCAGGGGGCGGAGGTCAAGACACGCCCGACTCATCGTGTAAATAAAAACTTCTCCCTATCGGCGTATTACGGATACGGCAACAGCAGAAGTCAGACTGATTTGCAGGTGTGTAATTTGTTGTGAGTTTATGCACTGTGTTGGTTTTGTTCTTTGAACAAGGTGATGTTCATGCACGGTTCATTTTGTGCACCAGTAAAAAAAACATGGTAACACTTTAGTATGGGGAACATATTCACCATTAATAAGTTGCTTATTAACATGCAAATTAGTAACATATTGGCTCTTAACTAGTCATTAAGTACTTATTAATGCCTTGTTCTGCATGGCCTTATTATAACCCAAACCCTCTAACCCTGGCCCTAACCAAATAACTCTAAATTAAGTCTTTGTTACTTAGAATATGTTCCCTTAGTGTCCAAAAAACTCTAAATTAAGTCTTTGTTACTTAGAATATGTTCCCCTCGTGTCCAAAAAACTCTAAATTAAGTCTTTGTTACTTAAAATATGTTCCCCTAGTGTTCCAAAAACTTTAAATTAAGTGACACGTCACTTCCTGTCAATGAGAAAGGACGCAAAAGAAAAAGGCTCCGATTCTGCTACCGGAGTTTTTGTTAAATCTGAAGATTTTGACCACTGATTTGTGATCACAGCCACAGGAGAGTCACCTGGCATCTTCGATCTGATATTGGTCAGTTGAGAGGCACAGAAACGCTGAAATAAGGCGAGTTGGAAGAGCCGTTAGCCTCAAGCCAACGGCGCCTTGCCGCAGTTCAAAGCGGTTGCCTGGCAACCGAAAGCTACGGCGAGTTTACAGCTGTTTTAAAGTGATTCCGACGTCGCAGAGTGATATAAGTTGACAGGCTGACACCCAAAATTGATCTCTGAACGGCGCAAGGTACGAAATTGTTGAAAAAACAAGTGAAAAGTACCGCAAGTTGCTAAAGAAGTAACTGCCGCTAAGACATAAGAGGCACTGACGTCATCGACTGCCGCGATGAAAAAAGGTAGAGGAAAGACTGAACAAGATTTGAGGCTGGACACAGGACATGATGGGATGCAAGAATGGATACAAAAAATACTCCATGATTTTAAAGAAGAAATGAAAGAAGAATGGAAGTACATGATGGAGGGATGGAAAGAAGAAATGAAAGAAATGAAAGAAGAACACAGACAAGATGTGAAAAGTCTGCAGCAATGTATAGAAAGTCTGCAATCTGACAAAACCATCAGAAAAAATGAAGCCACTGAAATGGGCAAACAAATAAAGATCCTTCAAGAAGACAACAACATGCTGAAGAATATCATAGATGGAATGGATCAGGATAAACGGATGAATGATATCATCGTGACAGGGCACCGAATTAAACCAAGATCCTATGCGAAAGCTGTGAATAATGAAGGTGAACCAGATGAAATGGATATGGTCTCAGCAGAACAGCAAGTGGTCAACTTTCTGCAATCAAAAGAAATTGAAATTGACATTAATACCATCGAAACATGCATCCCACTGAACGGAAGAAACAACAACGCCACTCCAGTCGTGCTCGTGAAACTTGTAAACAGAAAATCTAAAATGGCATTGCTGAGACAGGGAAAGAAGCTGAAGGGAACAAATGTGTACATGAATGAGCATCTCACAAAACGTAATGCTGGAATTGCCAAGAAAGCACGCGACTTGAGAAAGCAGGGAAAAATCCAGGGAACGTGGAGCGCCAACTGTAAAATCTACATCAAGCTGAATGGAGGTCCAGAAGCAAGAGTACTTGCTGTCCAAGACATCAAGGACCTGGACAATTTTTAAAGTTTACACAGCTTCCACAACAACGATGATAATGAACTCTGACAGAAAACAAGCACCTAAATTCAGCATCAACACTACTATGTTCCAAGGAACGACTAAACAAGAGGACCTAGATTCAGGATTGCATCCACCTACACTTATAGAGATTATTGAAACAACATCAAAGATTGTTGAACAAGAAAACATGGAACTAAAAAATTTCTGCAACAAAGATCATAAAAACCAGGATTTGGAAAATGATATAGATCCAGATACAAATTTTTTCTCCCACTTCAGTAATAATTGTTTTTATTATACAGATGATCAATATAACAGCAACATTAAATGTGATAACAAATTGTCAATTATTCATTTTAATAGCAGAAGCTTGTATGCAAACTACAACAATATTAAGAACTTTTTGGAACACATCAACGAACCCTTCAAAGTCATTGCTGTCACGGAAACATGGATTGATGATAAAAAAGGAATAGATTTTGATCTGGATGGATATGAACTAAACTACATCAACAGAAACAACAAAAATGGAGGAGGAGTAGCTGTGTACGTGATGAAGAACCTGAACTACAAAGTGGTAAAAAACATGTCATTTGCTATAGATAATATTTTAGAATGTATAACAATTGAAATATGTCAGGAAAAAAGCAAAAACATATTCATCAGTTGTATATATAGATCACCTAAGTCAAGTATAGAAACATTTGAAGAATGGATCAAGGCTACTTACATGGACAATGGGCAAAGAATAATTTTCCTATGTGGTGACTTTAATATTGACTTATTGAACCCTAACAAGCAAAAGTCTATTGATGACTTCATTGATACAATGTACAGCATCAGTTTATATCCTAAAATCACAAAGCCAAGCAGAATTACAGGACACTGTGCCACGCTTATTGATAATATTTTTACCAATGATTTTGATAATAACACTACAAGTGGTCTACTTATAACCGATGTTAGTGATCATCTGCCAGTTTTTACAATATATGATGGAAACTACAAGAAGAATATGGAAGACAAAAGGACATTTCGAAGACTGTGCACAGAGAAGAGGATGATTGCTTTCAAAATTGAGCTACAAAAGCAAGATTGGGACAATGTGTACAATGAAAATGAGGTTGATGAAGCATATGAACATTTCTTAAACAAGTTCATAATACTTTATAACAAACATTGTCCATGGATACAACTCAGTAATAAGCAGAGAAAGAATAATCAACCATGGATGACAAAAGGATTAAAAAATGCTTGTAAGAAGAAGAATACACTATATAGGAAATTTATAGCACAAAGAACTACAGAGGCAGAAATTAAGTACAAAAAGTATAAAAACAAGTTAACATACATACTACGATTATGTAGAAAAGAATATTACAGTGAATTATTGGACAAGAACAAAACTAATATGAGAGCAACATGGGGCATCCTCAATAGCATTATTAAAAATGGCACTAAGAGGGACTACCCTCAATACTTCTTAGACGGAAATAAAAAAAATGACAACATAAAGGAAGTAGTTGAAAGCTTCAATAATTATTTTGTAAATATTGGACCAAAATTGGAAGAAAGGATTCCAGACCCAGTTTCAATTGAGGACTATAATGATACCATAGAGCGAAATCCCAACTCCATGTTCCTCAGTAATGTGACACAGGAGGAAATAGTTACAATCGTGAAAAAATGTAAATCCAAGACTTCAACTGATTGTAATGAAATTGATATGGAAACGATAAAAAAGGTTATTGAAGAGATCTCAGGACCATTAATGTATATTAGTAACCTATCATTTCAAACAGGTACATTTCCAAACAAAATGAAAATAGCTAAAGTTGCACCAATTTACAAGACTGGCGACAAACATCAATTTACAAACTATAGACCTGTTTCCTTACTTCCACAATTTTCTAAAATCATTGAAAAACTGTTCAATAACAGATTAGAGAGTTTCATAAATAAAAATAGAATACTCGAAGAAAATCAATATGGATACAGAGCTAATGTTTCAACTTCGATGGCTTTAATTGAAATTACAGAAGAAATTACCAATGCTATAGATAATAAAAAATGTGCGGCAGCAGTTTTTATGGATCTAACTAAAGCATTTGACACAATTAATCACAATATTTTAATCAAAAAACTAGAACGATATGGCATCAGAGGGTTAGTCTTAAACTGGATAAGAAGTTATCTAATGAACAGGAAACAATACGTGAAGGTAGGCGAACACACCTCTACAACGCTAAATATATCCTGTGGTGTACCTCAGGGATCAATACTAGGACCTAAATTATTCAATCTATATATAAATGACATTTGTAAAGTTACAAAAGATTTAAAGTTAGTATTATTTGCGGATGATACAACAGCGTTTTGTTCAGGAGAGAATACACAGAAGATACTACAAATAATAACAGAAGAAATTAACAAATTAAAAAGATGGTTTGACAAAAACAGACTATCGTTGAATCTCAGTAAAACTAAAATAATGCTATTTGGTAACAGTAGAAGAGAAAGTCAAACACAAATACAAATAGACGGAATAGAAATTGAAAGAGTAAATGAAACCAAATTTCTAGGTATAATGATTGATGATAAATTGAACTGGAAATCTCACGTAAAAAATATACAACATAAAGTAGCAAGAAACACGTCAATAATGAATAAAGCAAAACATGTTCTAGACAAAAAATCACTTCATATTCTCTACTGCTCACTAGTGTTACCATATCTGAGTTATTGTGCAGAAATATGGGGAAATAATTACAAAAGTACACTTCATTCATTAACGGTGTTACAAAAAAGATCAGTTAGAATAATACATAATGTTGGATATAGAGAACACACAAATCCTTTATTTATTGAATCAAAGATTCTGAAATTCTACGACATAGTGAATTTGCAAACAGCTAAAATTATACACAAAGCAAACTATAACCTGCTACCCAAGAATATACAACAATTCTTCTCAAAAAAAGAGGAGAAATATAATCTTAGAGAGAAATGTAATTTAAAACATTTGTATGCACGTACAACACTTAAGACCTTCAGTATATCAGTATGTGGAATTAAATTATGGAATGGATTAAGCAAAGCAATCAAACAATGTACTAATATGATCCACTTCAAGAAACTCTTCAAACTTAAAGTGTTTACAAAGTACAAAGAAGAAGAACCATGATAAACATTCTGAATTTATTTAACTCATCCATTCTTTCATTCTTTCACTCACAAAATAATCTTACTTATCTCAACATATGAAATGTAACTTACTTCACCAATTATTATTTATTTACTTATTTTATTGTGATTACTTATGGAGTATATTGTGAATAAATTGAGAACAGGAAGTGAACAAAAGTTTTAGCAACTGTCATGTAAAAGAAAAGGGGTAGGATTAAATAAGCTTTGCTTCTTCCTACTCCTTTTCGAACATGTTGAAAAGAGAAACTGGAGATTGTGATGTATCATGTTGTATACTTGCATGTTCGAAATAAACTCAAACTCAACTCAACTCAACTTAGAATATGTTCCCCTAGTGTCCAAAAAACTCTAAATTAAGTCCATCCATCCATCCATTTTCTACCGCTTATTCCCTTTGGGGTCGCGGGGGGCGCTGGAGCCTATCTCAGCTACAATCGAGCGGAAGGCGGGGTACACCCTGGACAAGTCGCCACCTCATCGCAGGGCCAACACAGATAGACAGACAACATTCACACTCACATTCACACACTAGGGCCAATTTTTAGTGTTTCCAATCAACTTATCCCCAGGTGCATGTCTTTGTAAGTCTTTGTTACTTAGAATATGTTCCCCTAGTGTCCAAAAATCTCTAAATTAAGTCTTTGTTACTTAGAATATGTTCCCTTAGTGTCCAAAAAACTCTAAATTAACTCTGTGTTACTTAGAATATGTTCCCCATACTAAAGTGTTACCAAAAACATATAACTTCGTCTTGAATTTGGAAAAAAAACATTTTATTTTTCACTAAAGAAGGGTTTGGTGAATGCGCATATGAAACTGGTGGGGTTCAGTACCTCCAACAAGGTTAAGAACCACTGGTCTACATTAAAACATTCTTCTTCATACTGCATTAATATATGCTTATTTTAAACTTTCAGGCAGAGAAGGAAATCACAACTAAGTCAATTTACCAAAACTGTATTTATTAAACAGTTATTAAGCAGTGGCACAAACATTCATGTCATTTCCAAAACAAAGTGCAAGAATGTCAGAGACATTTTTAAAACAAGCGATTAGTTTAAAACTTGATGTCACACAAGATATTTCAATAAGTGTCAAATAAAAATGAGCTGCATAATAGGAAATCAAATAGTGTTCGTCCTTCGCTATGTGGTAGGTTCCTGCGGACATTATCTCCTTTTGTTGACTCTTTTTATCATACGGTGTTGATCTGGAACTAGTTGCCTCGGTATTTTGATGGTGTGGGCGTGTGGCACCGAACGGAGTAGGGCTGCAACTAACGATTAATTTGATAATCGATTAATCTGTCGATTATTACTTTGATTAATCGATTAATAATCGGATAAAATAGACAAACTACATTTCTATCCTTTCCAGTATTTTATTGAAAAAAAAAACCAGTATACTGGCACCATACTTATTTTGATGATTGTTTCTCAGCTGTTTGTACATGTTGCAGTTTATAAATAAAGGTTTATAAACAAAATAAAAATAATTGCCTCTGCGCATGCGTATAGCATAGATCCAACGAATCGATGACTAAATTAATCGCCAACTATTTTTATAATCGATTTTAATCGATTTAATCGATTAGTTGTTGCAGCCCTAATGCGGAGTAAGCACTCTTCATTCTCTAGCAGGTGACTTTTCAAATGAAGCTACATATTAGCAGTAATGCTACTTTTTGTAGAAACGCTTTCGCCCCACACTTGACAAATTACGGTTGTCTGTTCGACATATTCCCACTTGAAGCCAAGCCACCTGCTGTTTTTCTTGGGAATTAATTATTCCTTCATTTGTTACCAGATTCGCACCTTCTTTCTCTCGTATTACCACTCGCATCACAGCTAACTTTAGCCATGCTGCTACCTCTCTGCTTAACGAGGGCGTATACGTATGTGACGTATGATGTGACAGTATGTGATGTGTGTAAGAAGGTGCACTTGTTGTCTGTGAGAAGGAGAGATAAGACAGAGTGAGAAGAGCCTGTAGTGTAATGCCAGCAGCTAAAAGCAACTGCGTGAGAACTTATACTCGAATATCACGGTATAGTCATTTTCTATATCGCACAGAGACAAACCCGCGATATATCGCCCAGCCCTAGTTGAATCACCAAAAATGATTCCCGGGCGCAGCCACCGCTGCTGCTCACTGCTCCCCACACCTCCCAGGGGGTGATCAAGGGTGATGGGTCAAATGCAGAGGATAATTTCGCCACACCTAGTGTGTGTGGGACAATCATTGGTACTTTAACTTAACTTTATCAGCGCAGTATGTGGATGTGTGCGCTATGCAAAAACTGCATAATAAACAAGATACTGTAAATGTGTGTCCAGGAGTACACACTGTCCGAGTATTTGCGCATGAGCGGAATCTACTGGGGTCTGACGGTGATGGACCTGATGAGTCAGCTGCCCCGCATGAACCGTCAGGAGATTGTGGACTTCATCAAATCCTGTCAGCACGAGTGTGGCGGCGTCAGCGCCAGCGTGGGCCATGACCCCCACCTGCTCTACACGCTCAGCGCCGTGCAGGTGAGGCTTGGACACACAGATCCACGCAGAGAGGTTTCACCGACTTTTTCTTCTTTGTATAAATCTCCGGAGCAGATTCTGTGCTTGTACGACAGCGTGGACGCGCTGGACGTGGACAAAGTGGTGGAGTACGTCAAAGGGCTGCAGCAAGACGACGGCTCGTTCGCGGGGGATAAATGGGGTACGAAGAATTAACGTGAGAAAGAATTGTGGTGCAGACGTGACTTTTTTTGCTGTCGTGGGTGTAAATGGTGCTTTAGGTCACCAAAAATGATTCTGCTGCTGCTCACTGCTCTCCTCACCTCCCAGGGGGTGAACAAGGGGATGTGTCGAATGCAGAGGACAAATTTCATCACACCTTGTGTGTGTGTGTGTGTGACAATCATTGGTACTTTAACTTCACTTAAACTTTACTTTTTAGAAGAGATGTCCGATAATATCGGGCTGTCGATATTATCGGACGATAAATGCTTTAAAATGTAATATCGTAAATTATCGGTATCGGTTTCAAGATTATCGGTATCGATTTCAATAAGTAAAATGTATGACTTTTTAAAACGCCGCTGTGTACACGGACATAGGGAGAAGTACAGAGCGCCAATAAACCTTAAAGACACTGCCTTTGCGTGCCGGCCCAGTCACATAATATCTACGGCTTCTCACACACACAAGTGAATGCAACGCATACTTGGTCGACAGCCATACAGGTCACACTGAGGGTGGCCGTATAAACAACTTTAACACTGTTACAAATATGCGCCACACTGTGAACCCACACCAAACAAGAATGACAAACACATTTCGGGAGAACATCCGCACCGTAACACAACATAAACACAACAGCACAAATACCCAGAACCCCTTGCAGCACTAACACTTCCGGGACACTACAATATACACCCCAGCAACCCCCCCACCTGAACCCCGCCCACCTCAACCTCCTCATGCTCTCTCAAGGAGAGCATGTCCCAAATTCCAAGCTGCTGTTTTGAGGCATGTTAAAAAAAATAATGCACTTTGTGACTTCAATAATAAATATGGCAGTGCCATGTTGGCATTTTTTTCCATAACTTGAGTTGATTTATTTTGGAAAACCTTGTTACATTGTTTAATGCATCCAGCAGGGCATCACAACAAAATTAGGCATAATAATGTGTTAATTCCACGACTGTATATATCGGTTGGTATCGGTAATTAAGAGTTGGACAATATCGGAATATCGGATATCGGCAAAAAAGCCATTATCGGACATCTCTCGTCTCAATAGTTAACGGCGTTGTAGTTTTTACCAACCTGTGGGCTCCTAATGCAACTAACTACTATTAATATTAATGCAATTTGAATGAGATCACTATATTGCCATTGTGGGATAATAAAAGTTTTGCCTATTATGTGATGGCGTAAGTGGTGCAACAGCGCCTGTTACTGGTTAAAAGGTGGTATATACCAAAAGAAATGCTCACAACTGTTAAAGCTTTTTGAGAGATAGTCCTGTGAATTACAGGTAACAAAAGTGGGTTCACCACCATTAAATGTGCATTGTGTTACAGGACACTGCAATAAAGACTTCTATAATCCACTCGCTTATTAGTGATGTGTTTAATACATTATACACATATTGTGGACACATACAACATATAAAAGCAGATTCTTTAGATAAAAAAAAATGCAACAAACCGAACAATATTGTAACATTACAACAAGATTTACCAGTGCAATATTAAAAAAACAAACTATAACTAAACAGGCTCACAGAGGCGCAAATTTAGATTTCAATGATTCCATCCTGACTCGCCGATGTTGATGGTCCCGCCCCCAATAACCAGTGAGTGAGTGTCAGTAAATCATCAATCATGATCGATCGTCAATGAACGATGATTCAGTGGGACCCGCCATTCACTTTGTAGTTTGTTAACTCGGTTTCTGATACAGCACCTGCAGCAGCACTCGCTGAACTATGACACAGCGAGTGATTAAGCTCGGGCAGGAAGTGGAAAGGAGTAGAGATGTCCGATAATGGCTTTTTTGCCAATATTCCGATATTGTCCTTCTCTTAATTACCGATTCCGATATCAACCGATACCGATATATACAATCGTAGAATTAACACATTATTATGCCTACCGTAATTTTATTGTGATGCCCCGCTGGATGCATTAACAATGTAACAAGGTTTTCCAAAATAAATCAACTCAAGTTATGGAAAAAAATGCCAACATGGCACTGCCATATTTATTATTGAAGTCACAAAGTGCATTATTTTTTTTAACATGCCTCAAAACAGCAGCTTGGAATTTGGGACATGCTCTCCTTGAGAGAGCATGAGGAAGTTGAGGTGGGCGGGGTTGGGGGGTGGGGGTAGCGGGTAGCGGGGGCTGTATATTGTAGTGTCCCGGAAGAGTTAGTGCTGAAAGGAGTTCTGGGTATTTGTTCTGTTGTGTTTATGTTGTGTTACGGTGCGGATGTTCTCCCGAAATGTGTTTGTCATTCTTGTTTGGTGTGAATTCACAGTGTGGCGCATATTTGTAACAGTGTTAAAGTTGTTTATACGGCCACCCTCAGTGTGACCTGTATGGCTGTTGACCAAGTATGCTTGCATTCACTTGTGTGTGTAAAAAGCCGTAGATATTATGTGACTGGGCCGGCCGGCAGTGCCTTTAAGGTTTATTGGCGCTCTGTACTTCTCCCTACGTCCGTGTACCACTCCGTACGGCGCCGTTTTAAAAAGTCATACATTTTACTTTTTGAAACCGATACCGATAATTTCCGATATTACATTTTAAAGCATTTATCGGCCGATAATATCGGCAGTCTGATATTATCGGACATCTCTAGAAAGGAGGGTTGATTTGAGGCAAGAAACATCCATCCATCCATCCATTTTCTACCGCTTATTCCCTTTGGGGTTGCGGGGAGCGCTGGAGCCTATCTCCGCTACAATCGGGCGGAAGGCGGGGTACACCCTGGACAAGTCTCCACCTCATCGCAGGGCCAACACAGATAGACAGACAACATTCACACTCACATTCACACAGTAGGGCCAATTTAGTGTTGCCAATCAACATATCCCCAGGTGCATGTCTTTGGAAGTGGGAGGAAGCCGGAGTACCCGAAGGGAACCCACGCAGTCACGGGGAGAACATGCAAACTTCACACAGAAAGATCCCGAGCCCGGGATTGAACCCATGACTACTCAGGACCTTCGTATTGTGAGGCAGATGCACTAACCCCTCTTCCACCGTGCTGCCCGGCAAGAAACATATTGGTTGCTATTCGTATGGGGCTAATACATTTATAAAAACTCAGACTAACAGGGGCATGATTAATTACATATTCAATGGTTTATTCTCTTAATTGGCTAGCATAGCAGGGGCGAGTCACTGACCAAGTTATTGGTGACGACAACCCGTGAGTGCTGATTCAGTAAAAAACTGGTGGGTTTTGAACGATTTGTTCATCACTCGTCCTTTTTCTTGCCTCCACAGGGGAAATAGACACACGGTTTTCCTTCTGTGCAGTGGCCACGCTCGCATTACTGGTTTGTATTTCCCTTCAATGTTCATGCATATAATGCCTCAGGTCCACTCACTTTTTTTCTCCCAAAAGTGCAAGATGGACGCGATCAACATTGACAAGGCCGTGGAGTTTGTACTGTCTTGTATGAACTTTGATGGAGGTTTCGGCTGCAGGCCAGGTTCGGAGTCTCACGCAGGCCAGGTGAGCCTCCCTCGCTCTTCTATGTAAAGGGGAACTGCACTTTTTTGGGAATTGTTCTTATCATTTACAATCCCTATGCTAGACACGAACACATATGCTTTTCTTTTTTTATGCTTTTAATTGGTAAGATACATCACGTACGAGGTGGCTAACAATGCAGCTAATGGTAGTACACTATTCCACCCATAAAACCCTCTAAAACATCCAAAAAAACACCAACAGTACTCCATTTACATCTCGTGACCTGAATATTAACCAATTATTAGCGATATTGTTGTTATAATCGCTAACACATGCAAACTATTTTTAGGTGTGATGTGATCACAGAGAGCTAACGAGCTTGTGCTGCTATATTGACATACTGAGCCGGTGAGCTCTTGCATCGCCTCAGAGATTCCATCCATCCATCCATTTTCTACCGCTTGTCCCTATTGTGAAAGTTAATTCTAGATTATAAATTAGAGATGTCCGATAATGGCTTTTTTGCCGATATCAGATATTGTCCAACTCTTAATTACCGATTCCGATATCAACCGATACCGATATATACAGTCGTGGAATTAACACATTATTATGCCTAATTTTGTTGTGATGCCCCGCTGGATGCATTAAACAATGTAACAAGGTTTTCCAAAATAAATCAACTCAAGTTATGGAAAAAAATGCCAACATGGCACTGCCATAAATATTATTGAAGTCACAAAGTGCATTATTTTTTTTAACACACCTCAAAACAGCAGCTTGGAATTTGGGACATGCTCTCCGTGAGAGAGCATGAGGAGTTTGAGGTGGGCGGGGTTGGGGGGGCGGCATGAGGGGGGGGGGGGTGTCTAGCGGGGTGTATATTGTAGCGTCCCGGAAGAGTTAGTGCTGCAAGGGGGTTCTGGGCATTTGTTCTGTTGTGTTTATGTTGTGTTACGGTGCGGATGTTCTCCCGAAATGTGTTTGTCATTCTTGTTTGGTGTGGGTTCACAGTGTGGCGCATATTTGTAACAGTGTTAAAGTTGTTTATACGGCCCCCCAGTGTGACCTGTATGGCTGTTGACCAAGTATGCTTGCATTCACTTGTGTGTGTGAAAAGCCGTAGATATTATGTGAATGGGCCGGCACGCAAAGGCAGTGCCTTTTAAGGTTTATTGGCGCTCTGTACTTCTCCCTACGTCCGTGTACACAGCGGTGTTTTAAAAAGTCATACATTTTACTTTTTGAAACCGATACCGATAATTTTGAAACAGATACCGATAATTTCCGATATTACATTTTAAAGCATTTATCGGCCAATAAGATACTATTATCGGACATCCCTATTATAAATCATCCATTTTACTGGGATAGTAAAAGGTTGTGGCCATAAACCGAGAAGTTGGTAAATTTGACACTCAACTTAGACCCGGAGATGGCGAGAAAGACACGAAAATTGTTTGCGGCCACCTTTTTTAAAATGTAACCCTTCGTGAGTATTATGATTGAGTCTTCATTTAAACGGTAAGATATGAACATCCCATCAGTCTGCATCATACTGAGAACAGACATTGTCGAGTGTTTATTATGTTTGTGGTTTGTATTTCTTGTTTAGTACTCGGTGAAGTGAATTATATTTATATAGCGCTTTTCTCTAGTGACTCAAAGCGCTTTTACATAGTGAAACCCAATATCTAAGTTACATTTAAACCAGTGTGGGTGGCACTGGGAGCAGGTGGGTGAAGTGTCTTGCCCAAGGACACAACGGCAGTGACTAGGACGGCGGAAGCGGGGATCGAACCTGGAACCCTCAAGTTGCTGGCACGGCCATTCTACCAACTGAGCTATACCGCCCCAACTCAGCAATACTGCTACATGATGCTTAGTGTGTCACCAAAGCTCGATCTGTTTAGCACACAGCTTCAAAACTTGTAGATCATCCTCCTTATATTCAGGCTCAAAAATATAAGATTCTGAATCGTTATTTGTCCGTAAATAGTTTTTGTTGGCTCTCATGAAGTCTGCCGTGAGTAGGAGTAGATGTAGAAAAGAAAACGTTGTGATGTGTTTGTGAAATGAATGCGCTGCTGTATGCTTAAAATGACCAACACATGTAAATATTACATGTTATTATGAATGTGCCTGTTACTACATTTCATATATACTTACAGTGTGTATATAAAAAATTGATGGAGGTTTTTTAGAGAGCTGTTTTGGCACAATGGAGCGACTCCCATTGGCTTCATTGTTAGCCGACTGTTGCTAACTTTTATTTACGAGTTAGAATACATAAAAAAGAAAAACATACTGTATGTGTTCTTGTGCCACATAAGGATTGTGAATGATAGGGAAAAACATTTAATTTCCCCTTTAAGAATCCAACTGTTCTTTGCTGTTTCTGCCAGATATACTGCTGTACGGGCTTCTTGTCTCTGACGGGGCAGCTGCACCAGCTCAATGCAGACCTGTTGGGTTGGTGGCTCTGTGAGAGGCAGCTGCCCTCTGGAGGTCTCAATGGGCGCCCCGAGAAGGTTAGATAATAAATACTTCACTAACTTTTACACACACCTCATTTATGGACTACAGCTGTTCTTATCCTTTGCATGGATTTTGTGTCGTCGGCTGGCTGCACGAACTTACAACCACTTAATTAGGTACACAATTGAATGAGATCCAGTACGAGAGGTGTATCTAAAATAAGAAAATGAGAATGATGGAGTTTTGCTTTAATTTACTATTACTGTGGTGTCGGGATAGAATGGTTTTTGAAAAAAATCTGAACCGCTTGGATTGTGTGTATTTTGTTTGTGTGACTAATCAGTTTGAAGTAGGGTTGTTACAATACCACAATTTCAGTCGTCGTTACAGATACCTGTGAATTTCCACGATTCTCTATATTTATACAATACCATGATAAAAATAAAATAAACCCATGTACTGAAAACAGGCTAATAAACAGGCTAAAACACATACAATTCCTGGAAAAAATGATGAAATCACCAGACTTGGAGAATGTTCAAGCAGTTGTTTAATTTTGTATTTAAAAAAAGCAGATAATAGACATGACACAAAACTATTGTAATTTCAAATGGCAACTTCCTGGCTTTAGGAAACACTACACTAAATCCATCCATCCATCCATTTTCTACCGCTTATCCCATTTGGGGTTGCGGGGGGTGCTGGAGCCTATCTCAGCGGCAAACTAAATCAAGAAAATAAATTGTGGTAGTCAGTAACGGTTTGATTTTTGGATCAAGCAGAGTGAAACATGTATCATGAAAACAAAAAACACTAACATAGCACTAGTACTTTTTTGCACCACCTCTGGCTTTTATACCCGCTTGCAGTGTCTGCGGCATAGACTTAACTAGTGACAAACTGTTTCGGGGCGGTATAGCTCGGTTGGTGGAGAGGCCGTGCCAGCAACTTGAGGGTTGCAGGTTCGATCCCCGCTTCCGCCATCCTAGTCTCTACCGTCGTGTCCTTGGGCAAGATAATTTACCCACCTGCTCCCAGTGCCACACACATTAGTTTAAATGTAACTTAGATATTGGGTTTCGCTATGTAAAAGCGCTTTTAGTCACTAGAGAAAAGCGCTATATAAATATAATTCACTTCACTTTCCTTCATCAATCTTGCTCCAACTTTCTCTGATTGTTGTTGTCAGATCAGCTGTACAGGTTGGAGTCTTGTCATGGACCATTTTCTTTCATTTCCATCACAGATTTTTAATTGGATCGAGATCCGGACTATTTGCAGGCCATGACATTGACCTTATGTATCGTTTATCAAGGAAAGTTTTTACAATTTTTGCACCATTACGAGACGTATTGTCATCTTGAAAAATGATCTCATCATCCCCAAACATCCTTTTGATTGATGGAATAAGAAAAGTGTCCAAAATGTCAACATTAAATTGTGCATTTATTAAAGTTGTAATGACAGCCATTTCTCCAGTGCCATTTCCTGACATGTTAGCCCCATCAATCAATGTTGTTATGAATTAATGACGTAGGGGAACTGCACTTTTTTGGGGAATTTTGCCTATTGTTCAGTATCATTATGAGAGACAAGAAGACAAACATTTTTTTTACGCTTTCTAACATATAAGATATGCTCATTCTTGGTGGCTAGCAATTTAGCTAATGGCAGCAATCAATTCTACTACTAAATCATTTTAAAAATGCATTCAAAAACCGTCACCATTATTTCATTTATGTTCTGTAATCTGTATAATAACCAAACTTTAGCGACATTGTTATTGTAAGTGCGAACACTGAGGAACTCTTTTTCTAGTGTACTAACACATCGGTGTGCTACGGTATTAATCGCAGAAGCTAACTATGGGAAGGGATAAGGGATAAGCTACGTCAGCACCCGAATCACATTTGAGTTTGTAATGCACAACACAATGCGATGAGACACCAATCTGTACTGACTGAAAAACATGAACAATCACATTACAGTGTCTGTAAAGTATTAGCCCACACTTCATGTTTTTTTTCCGCACAGCTAGCCACACAGCGTATGTACTGTAGTTGCAATAACACGCATGACGTGCTGCATGTATCATGATCAATATAAAGTGTGACTCACCTTTTTTCTGGTTAATTATGGGTAATCACGCCATTAATGTCGAAAATATCTTTGCTTCGAGTTCCACATTAAAAAAAAATACCAATGGTTGTCACACACACAAGGTGTGGTGAAATTAACCTCTGCATTTGACCCATCCCCTTGTTCACCCCTTAGAGGTGAGGGGAGCAGTGAGCAGCAGCGGTGGCCGCGCCCGGGAATCATTTCAGTGATTTAAACCCCCAATTCCAACCCTTGATGCTGAGTGCCAAGCAGGGAGGTAATGGGTTCCATTTTTATAGTCTTTGGTATGACTCGGCCGGGGTTTGAACTCACGACCTACCGATCTCAGAGCGGACACTCTAACCACAAGGCCACTGAGTTTTGCAGCTTCGATTCACTTTCACCTCACTCTCTGGGCTTCCGTCTGCTCTAACGTTGCACTCTTCCTTCGTACTGGCTTCTATAAGCAGCAGTTTATCCTCCATAAAGATAAGGTTGTGAATCCTCATTTGTCCAAAAATAGTCGTGTTGTTTGTTACCAAGTCTGTCATGATTAAAACACACACAAGCATTTTGTATTCAGTGACTCCCATTAGCTGCATCTTCCAAGCGTTTTTATCATCTTTAAAATCCTAAAAAATAAAATAAAAAAGACGTGTGTTATTGTCTCTTACAATGATTGGGAATAATAGACAAAACATTTTTTAAAAGTGCTCAAATTACTTCACATCAAATATTCAATTTGGAAAATCTTTTTTGGGAAGATATTCAGTTTGCCATAAAAAACTGGGGTTTGACAAAAAGGGCATAAAATATTAAAAAAAAATCACTTTATATTGACAGATAGACCTGAAGTTGATCTCGAGATTCAGGATAGGATAGGTCTTTATTGTCATTGCACAAGTACAACAAAACTTTGTTTTCAGCACAAACCTCTTCAAGATTAGACAAACAAACAGTGTACAGGGTTGCAGAACAGGAACGCTGATGGGTCGCCACAATGCGCGCCGTAAAAGATGGGGTAAAAGGTAAAACGCTGGGGAAGGATGAGTAAAAAAATATAATCTAGACTGGGCTCCTTAGGGGGCACAGTCTGGAGTAGGGAAAAAAACCTCCATAGCAAAGCACATATACATATTACAACGTACATCTCGAGATATCTAGCAACAGAGGGGAGGGAGTGCGGGGTCATGGTGGCAGGCCCCAGCTCTCAGGCGCTGACCATCCTTTCATCACCCCTATGGGATTTGCGTCGAGGGCGTTGGATTGGGGTGGTAGGGTATGTATGTGTGTGGCGTATATTTTTGTGGATGCATGTTTGTGTGTAAGCCTGCAGTGTGTCTCTGTTCCGCGGCCTTGATGTCGTGCAGTCACTAGTCCAAAGTCAACAACAACAAGTGTGTGTCCATGAGAGACAAGAAGGGAGTTTGTTGTGTTTTCGTTGCACTGTCCTTTGGGAGAGTCTCCAAGCCAGGGAAACAATCCAAGTTAGAATGTTTTGTATACGAGTGAAAATAAAACTTGCTTTTCACTCTCAATTGTCTATGACTGGTCCTCAAACCTGCGGGGCAGACAGTCCGATGTGATTCAAGCATTAAGTAAAAAATAAATATTTAATAAATGACTTTTTTTTTTTTTTTTTTTGACAAAATGACTGACCCTTTTTGAGGGGAGCCCTAAAGATATAAATATATATTGTATTGTTTTTAAATGTACACATTTTGAATTTCAATAATTAAAAAACTATTAAAATGACCCCGCACGCTTTGTTTTTTTGGTGTGCGGTCCATTGGAAAAAGTTTGGACAGTTCCAGTTTGCTGATGGGCTTGGATAAATCTAATGTTTACTGCATATAAAGAGCAAATTTGATATCATTTTAAGTGATGCAGTATGATACAGTTCTTGTATTGGACCCGAGTCCATTGTGCAGGTGTACCTAATGAATTGGTTTTGCGAGTCCATGTTATTTTCAGCGCCATTATGGAACGGTCAACAGTATTTTTTTCTGTTTTGACGTCTCTCTGCTTCAGCTTCCAGACGTGTGCTACTCCTGGTGGGTTCTCGCTTCCTTAAGAATCATCGGCAAGATTCACTGGATCGACAAGGACAAGTTGCGCAGCTTCATTTTGGCCTGCCAGGACGAGGAGACGGGAGGTTTTGCCGACCGTCCGGGAGACATGGTGAGCTTTTCTCTTGCTTTCCACCTTCCAGACAACGTTCCCTCTAAGGTGCGCACCTGCGCAATTGCGCACTGCTCACGCGTCCTCTGCGCACAGCAAATCTATGCCGCGCAAAAAATCAAATCCCACTGTAAACAAAATAAACAAATCGTTTGTTTTGTATGATTTTGCAATGCAACTGTGGGTAACAGGTGACGAAAGGCGGCCACAACAGATAAAACAATGTTTGTCAACACTTAAATTATTGTAACGTCTGTGGAGACACTTAAAGGAGGACAGGAATTCCATCGGTCCCTTTATTTAGCAAAATTGTTTGTCGGCCATAACCACACCAAAACAATGTGTAAACTAATTTTATCTAGCAAAACTGGTCGTTGTCTACCGTACAAACCAAGCCAAAAGCAACTCTTTGTCATCTGTTATATCAACAGCAGCCGCTCTCTCTCTCTCTCTCTCTCACCTGCACCAACACATACACTATGGCAATTAGCCACTGGTGCGTTTATGGCCACACAAAAAGTTGGACAGCTCCAACACTACACGTAAAGTGTACATTTCAGGTCGTTTTACTATGACTCCTCAATCAGTGTGCTTATTCTACTGTCATTTGTTAAGAATGTTATTTTTTGGATATTTATCATGAAATGATGTTACAGGACTACATAATTGCTAATAAAAATATTTATTTTACGGACCAAAAGTTAATAAACACTTCATCTCATGCAACGTGTGAATGTTTTAAGGAGAACTAAATGTGATCTCTGAAAGGGGTACACAATCTTTCCAAAGTAGGACCCCCACCCAGGCATAAAATACTATAGTGCATAGCTGATTAAAGGGGAACATTATCACCAGACCTATGTAAGCGTCAATATATACCTTGATGTTGCAGAAAAAAGACCATATTTTTTTTTTAACCGATTTCCGAACTCTAAATGGGTGAATTTTGGCGAATTAAACGCCTTTCTATTATTCGCTCTCGGAGCAATGACGTCATAACGTGACGTCACATCGGGAAGCAATCCGCCATTTTCTCAAACACATTACAAACACCTAGTCAAATCAGCTCTGTTATTTTCCGTTTTTTCGACTGTTTTCCGTACCTTGGAGACATCATGCCTCATCGGTGTGTTGTCGGAGGGTGTAACAACACGAACAGGGACGGATTCAAGTTGCACCAGTGGCCCAAAGATGCGAAAGTGGCAAGAAATTGGACGTTTGTTCCGCACACTTTACCGACGAAAGCTATGCTACGAAAGAGATGGCAAGAATGTGTGGATATCCTGCGACACTCAAAGCAGATGCATTTCCAACGATAAAGTCAAAGAAATCTGCCGCCAGACCCTCATTGAATCTGCCGGAGTGTGTGAGCAATTCAGGGACAAAGGTCCTCGGTAGCACGGCAAGCAATGGCGGCAGTTTGTTCCCGCAGACGAGCGAGCTAAACCCCCTGGATGTCTTGGCTCACACCGTCCCTTATGCCACCAAAGATGATCAAGAGAAGAATATCGACCCGAGCTTCCCTGGCCTGCTGACATGAGGGTATGTCTACAGAATATATTAATTGATGAAAATTGGGCTGTTTGCACTCTCAAAGTGCATGTTGTTGCCAAATGTATTTCATATGCTGTAAACCTAGTTCATAGTTGTTAGTTTCCTTTAATGCCAAACAAACACATACCAATCGTTGGTTAGAAGGCGATCGCCGAATTCGTCCTCGCTTTCTCCCGTTTCGCTGGCTGTCGTGTCGTTTTCGTCGGTTTCGCTTGCATACGGTTCAAACCGATATGGCTCAATAGCTTCAGTTTCTTCTTCAATTTTGTTTTCGCTACCTGCCTCCACACTACAACCATCCGTTTCAATACATGCGTAATCTGTTGAATCGCTTAAGCCGCTGAAATCCGAGTCTGAATCCGAGCTAATGTCGCTATAGCTTGCTGTTCTATGCGCCATGTTTGTTCGTATCGGCATCACTATGTGACGTCACAGGAAAATGGACGGGTGTATATAACGATGGTTAAAATCAGGCACTTTGAAGCTTTTTTTAGGGATATTGCGTGATGGGTAAAATTTTGAAAAAAACTTTGAAAAATAAAATAAGCCACTGGGAACTGATTTTTAATGGTTTTACCCCTTCTGAAATTGTGATAATGTTCCCCTTTAAAAAAATATATATATCAAAGTGGGCCAAATCACATACCGGTACATTAGAAAATAATCTCTTGAAATAGACTAGTCACTTGATTATAATAATAAGACATCTAAATTGTTATGTCAGGTTTGAGACAAATGTGCTGCTGGTATGACCACAGTGTGCACGTCTGTATTCCACTGCTCAGGGTGTTTGTGCTTTTGCTCACACACATGAAAAATTAGAGGGAACATTGCTTCCAGATGCTACATCTCATCAGTAACCTGTGTATTTTTCTTCTTTTCCTTCAGGTGGATCCTTTCCACACTCTCTTCGGAATCGCCGGCCTCTCCCTACTTGGAGACGAGCAGATTAAAGCGGTAAATCCTGTGCTGTGCATGCCGGAGGTCGTCCTGCAGAAGTTGTGTCTGCAGCCGGAGCTCCTCAGCTAGCCCCCCTCCCCATCCCCTTGGTAACTATTGCTAACGTCTTACACAGACATACAACAACAGCCACAGATGGATGTTGGCAACATTTTAATAAATAAATACGCCATCATGCAATCCATCATTCAGTCAACGGTGGAAGAACTAACTAAACATCCTGGAAAAAACATTCCTAGAAGTGTTGACTTGCTCCCGTTATCATCTCGATGCATCTGCTTTGTTTATATGCTCATTTTTGTCTCTATCAAAGGTGAACTTAGCATGCTAACCTTTAATTATGAACTGTGACCTTTGTCTTTGTCCAGAACGCATTGCGCCGTTGCACAATTCTGTGAATATGACCGTAACTTATTTGTTTATTTCACAAATAAATGTCTTATTTACTTCTCTGGGGTTTTTTTTCTTTCTGTTTTTAAACCACACTATAAAAAAAACAACAGTGTTGCAGCGCAATGATAAGGTCACAATTAAAGGGGCTTTTTGCAAACATTACACAGGAGTTAACTTTTCAATGTGTTAAAAGTAGAGATGTCCGATAATGGCTTTTTTGCCGATATCCGATTTCCGATATTGTCCAACTCTTACCGTATTTTCCGCACTATTAGCCGCACCTAAAAACCACAAATTTACTCAAAAGCTGACAGTGCGGCTTATAACCCGGTGCGCTTTATATATGGATTAATATTAAGATTCATTTTCATAAAGTTTAGGTCTCGCAACTACGGTAAACAGCCGCCATCTTTTTTCCCCGTAGAAGAGGAAGTGCTTCTTCTTCTACGCCAAGGTAAGCACCCGCCCCCATAGAAGAAGAAGTGCGCGGGTATTACGTTTCATTTCCTTTGTGTGTTTACATCTGTAAAGACCACAAAATGGCTCCTACTAAGCGACACACTGTGGTTCTAGCTTGCCATGCTAATGGCCAGAAACTTCCACCCATGGTGATATTCAAAAGGAAGACCTTGCCAAAAGAGAACTTTCCAGCCGGCGTCATCATAAAAGCTAACTCGAAGGGATGGATGGATGAAGAAAAGATGAGCGAGTGGTTAAGGAAAGTTTACGCGAAGAGGCCGGGTGGCTTTTTTCACGCAGCTCCGTCCATGTTAATATACGACTCCATGCGCGCCCACATCACAGATGGTGTCAAAAAACAAGTGAAGCACACAAATACAACACTCGCCGTCATTCCGGGTGGATTAACCAAAGAACTCCAACCGCTCGATATTGGTGTCAACAAGGCATTTAAAGCATGACTGCGAACGGCGTGGGAACAATGGATGACCGAAGGCGAACACACATTCACTAAGACAGGGGGACAGCGCCGGACGACATACGCCAACATCTGCCAGTGGATCGTAAATGCCTGGGCGGATATTTCGGTCTCAACTGTGGTCCAAGCTTTCCGGAAGGCAGGATTCACGGAACTGCTGGAAAAACAACAGCGACACTGACTGATGACTTCGACGAGACGGAGCCGGCCATTTTGGATCCAGTAATTCGCCCAACTTTTTAATTCGGACACCGTAGGAGAAGAATTCGAGGGATTTATGAATGAAGAATAACTTCAGAAAGTGAGTGTTATGTTTATTTTGTGTGTTGTGACATTAACGTTCGAGCAACATTAAGTTATTGCTATTGCTCTGCACTATTTTGAATTTGACTATGTTTGTGATTGCACATTTGCACATTACCGTACATTTTGGGAGTGAACAGAGTTGTTAGAACGCTGGTTTTTAATATATTATTAAAGTTTAACTGACTTATCTGACTGTTTTTTTGACATTCCCTGTAGCGCAGTTAGATGCGGCTTATAACACGGGGCGGCTTATAGGTGGACAAAGTTTTGAAATATGCCGTTCATTGAAGGCGCGGCTTATAACACGGGGCGGCTTATGGTGCGGAAAATACGGTAATTACCGATTCCGATATCAACCGATACCGATGTATACAGTTGTGGAATTAACACATTATTATGCCTAATTTTGTTGTGATGCCCCGCTGGATGCATTAAACAATGTAACAAGGTTTTCCAAAATAAATCAACTCAAGTTATGGTTTGGTAGTAGCGGAGGGTGTATATTGTACCATTTTTTAAGTGGAAGGCACCGTGTGGAGAAATCAGTGAGGGGAGGGCTGGTTGGTCATGTCAGTCAATGCAGCACGAGAGTGAGCATGGCAGAAAAGTGAGAAAATCCCAGCTAAAAAAAGTAATTGCAATTATGCAGCCACAACAAGACTGGCCATTTATCGGTGAAACCAGTGCAAGGTGAGTCTGTTAAGGTATTGTGTGAAATTTGCTCAAACCATTTTTTAATATATACTTTGTGAAAATATACCGAATGTGTCGGATGAAATTAAAATCATTTTGAGTTGAGTTAGAGTTATTTGGAACATGCATGCGTAAAACATGATACATCACAATTTCCAGTTTCCCTCAACATGTTCGAAAAGGAGTAGGAAGAAGCAGAGCTTATGTAATCCTACCCCTTTTCCTTTACACAGCAGTTGCTAACACTTTCGTTCACTTCCTGTTCTCAATTTATTCACAATATACTCCATAAGTAATCACAATAAAAATAAATAATAATCGGTGAAGTAAGTTATATTTCATATGGGGAGATGAGTAAGATTTTCAAGAAAATAAATGGAGGGATGAAATAAATTCAGAATTATTATCATGGTTCTTCTTCTTTGCACTTTGTTAACACTTTAAGTTTGAAGAGTTTCTTGAAGTGGATCATATTAGTACATTGTTCGATTTCTTTGCTTAATCCATTCCATAATTTAATTCCACATACTGATATACTGAAGGTCTTAAGTGTTGTACGTGCGTACAAAAGGTTATATTTCTCCTCTTTTGTTGAGAATAATTGTTGTATATTCTTTGGTAGCAGGTTATAGTTTGCTTTGTGTATAATTTTAGCCGTTTGCAAATTCCCTGTCGTGGAATTTCAGTATTTTTGTGTGTGTTTACAATTAATAAATAACAGGAAAAATGTAAGAAAAAAACCTAAATATCCGAATGTAGTAAGAAAAATCTGTTAAACTGATGCATATCAGTAATATACTTATAGTACCATTTATGGTAACATAAGTAAACCGCTGTTGGTGTTGTTATATTTAGATTTTTTTTAATTAACTTTGAGCAAGCTGTGTTTAACTATTTCCACTAGATTACATTGTTTTTCTGTGTAGCCATTACTTTTTGCACAATACTGCTAACAGAAACTAATGAGCAATTTTGATCGATTGATACTTTTATTAGTAGATTGCACAGTACAGTACATATTCCGTACAATTTTACCACTAAATGGTAACACTTGAATAAGTTTTTCAACTTGTTTAAAAAGGCTTAGTGGCCACATGTGTTGACAGCACCTTTTAGACTCTTATTTCCAAAATTGTGTACACTGCTGAATTGGGGTTTTATAGCCACTTATGTGGACACTTATACTGCCATCTGGTGGTGTCAGAAGAGTATAACATACAATGGAATTTGGGAAAATAAACTGTAAAAATAAGAATTAGCATGTCACTAAACATGAAGTACACGTTTGTGTACCGTATTTTTCGGACTATAAGTTGCAGTTTTTTTCATAGTTTGGCCGGGGGCGCGACTTATACTTCGAAGCGACTTATGTGTGAAATTATTAACACAGCGTAAAATATCAAATAATATTATTTAGCTCATTCATGTAAGAGACTAGACGTATAAGATTTCATGGGATTTAGCGATTAGGAGTGACAGATTGTTTGGTAAACGTCTAGCATGTTCTATATGTTATAGTTATTTGAATGACTCTTACCATAATATGTTACGTTTACATACCAGGCACGTTCTCAGTTGGTTATTTATGCCTCATATAACGTACACTTATTCAGCCTGTTGTTCACTAGTCTTTATTTATTTTAAATTGCCTTTCAAATGTCTATTCTTGGTGTTGGGTTTTATCAAATACATTTCCCCCAAAAATGCGACTTATACTCCAGTTCGACTTATATGTGTTTTTTTTCCTTCTTTATTATGCATTTTCGGCCGGTGCGAGTTATACTCCGAAAAATACGGTACTTATGGACTAAGTACATCATATCTTAGTTTTTATTCTAATTAGGGTCGAATAAGCCCAAATAGCAAAGCTAAATTTAAAAAAAGCATGTAAACAAACATCTTGGGCCTCAAGAGGTTAAGTCAGGTTCCACGTTAATCAATTCATGGTAAATGGGTCTCGTCCAAGTAATTCCCTTTTATTTATCGAGCTGAACTTAAATGTTTTTTTTTTTTTAAATGATCAGTTACGATATAAAAAAATAGGTTTCCTTTTAAGTAGGGATGTCCGATAAAATCGGCCGATAAATGCGTTTAAATGTAATATCGGAAATGATCGGTATCGGTTTTTTTTTATTATCGGTATCGGTTTTTTAATTTTTTAATTTTAATTTTTATTTATTAAATCAACATAAAAAACACAAGATACACTTACAATTAGTGCACCAACCCCAAAAACCTCCCTCCCCCATTTACACTCATTCACACTCATTAAGGGTTGTTTCTTTCTGTCATTAATATTCTGGTTCCTACATTATATATCAATACAGTCTGCAAGGGATACAGTCCGTAAGCACACATGATTGTGCGTGCTGCTGGTCCACTAATAGTACTAACCTTTAACAGTTAATTTTACTCATTTTCATTAATTACTAGTTTCTATGTAACTGTTTTTATATTGTTTTACTTTCTTTTTTATTCAAGAAAATGTTTTTAATTTATTTAAAATGACATTATCTTCACCATACCTGGTTGTCCAAATTAGGCATAATAATGTGTTAATTCCACGACTGCATAAATCGGTTGATATCGTTATCGGTAATTAAAGAGTTGGACAATATTGGAATATCGGATATTGGCAAAAAGCCATTATCGGACATCCTTACTTTTAAGTCGATGAAACCACTTTGGAGACGTTAACTGCTTGTTAAACTACGCAGCAGAATCACGTGATTTCTCCCAGCCAATTAGGGGTGAGAGGACAGCGTCAGCCACGTCACGTGACTCGGCGACGGGCGTAGGAAAGGGGGGGGGGGGCCTGCGTCTGCGTCAACCAATGGCGTCGCGGCATTGGCTCAGCTTGCGGCATCTTTGAGAGGAAAAAAAAGGGGAAAGAAGAAAAAAATAATAACGGTGCGCTTGAGGCCGGACAATGTCGATGGATTATTTAAGCGTTTTTAAAAGCGCCGCTCGAAGTGGCGGCAAACGCTGAAGACGACGACGAGCGGAGTCCAACAACAAGCATGGTGGAGAGAAGGATGGCCTGGGTGTGGAAGGTGAGCGGAGGGAAACGTTCTAGTCATTTCTACCAACAACAACATGGCTAGAAGATGTTGACCACCAAGCCGATGGAGGTGCTGCACCTCGGGGGTGTTGACAGGCTACAAATGGCGTGGCTTTCTTGTACCAAGGGGGCGTAAATTTGGAGGTGATGCTTGTTTACTAGAGTTTTTACATGGAAACTAGCTTCAAAGGGAACACTGAAGGCAGGCAAGTTATGGCTAAGTTATAGAGGGATGGAACTTTGAGTGAACTTTAGGGGTGCTTATACCTCCCAGTAATTAAATGTTAAGACTCTTATATTACCTGTACAGACAATTTAAAGCAGGGATTTCAAACTCATTTTAGATTGGGGACCACAGGAAGAAAAATCTACTCCCAACTGGTAAAATCACAGCACGATAACTTAAAAATAAAGACAACTTCAGATTGTTTTCTTTTTTTTTAGAAATAGAACAAGCACATTCTGAAAATGTACAAATCATAATGTTTTTTTTGTTGTTTTTTTTTTTACACTTACCGGTACTGTTATGTACAGGGGGAGTAGACGGCACAGACACAAGGGGGCGTAGTATTTAACTCTGTTTTATTTATATACATCCTATATGTATATATATATATATATATATATATATTAGGGGTGTAACGGTGCATTTGTATTGAGCCGTTTCGGTACGGGGGTTTCGGTTCGGAGGTGTACCGAATGAGTTTCCACCCGAACATATTAAGTAGCCGCCTAAGCTAAAGTCTTAACAAGCTGCTCCGTTTGTTCTGCCTGTTTCTGTCAGTACTCTACACAGAACCCAGCATTGTCCCACCCACACAACCATCTGATTGGTTACAAACAGAGCGGTAACAGCCAATCAGCAGTGCGTATTCAGAGCGGTAACAACCAATCAGCAGTGCGTATTCAGAGCGTATTGGGTCAATGCTCCGGCGTCGGGATGAGCAGATAGGTGTTTAGCAGGTAAGCATCAGGCAGCAGACTCTCCCCAAAATATAATAAACACCTCCCAGTCAACTACTAGTAACATCGCTATGAGCCCGTTGACGTTCTGGCTCACAGTCCTGGCTTGAGGTGAAGGCTAATTAGCTTTTAGCGTAACGTTAGCTCATTTTGGGGTGTGTGTGTGTGTATGTGTGAGTGTTACGGACACCAAAGCCCTGTCTGTCTGTCTGTTATTTCACTTGACCTTTTTCTGTGTTGATTGAGTTGTGTGGAAGCAGCAAAAAAGGACATTATGTTAAATGAAGAGTTTCTGTCTCTGATAGTTGATATAATAATGTAACTGCATCATTAAGCCTACATGAACTCCATGGTGTTCAGGGATGAATAGTCTTTCCTATTGCTATTGTACTATTTTTTCAGCTATAGTTACATTAATCATTAGTAATGGAGCAGCCTAGTTTTGAATGGCAGGGTCCCTGCTATCACATGTTGCTAAAAATATAACATTTACATAATACAAATCAACTACAGGCTTCCCAAATGCTGTAATAAATTAAGCATGAAGAGTTGACTTGAAACTGTTTAATGTTGCACTTTTTATATGTAGAAGAAAAGTTTTGTAATTTCATTTAATCTGAGCAACAACTTGAGGCAGTTTAATGTTGATTAATGTGGGCAGAATTATTATAGTGTTCCCAATGTTGAAAGGATAAAGCCATTGTTTACAAATTTGGTAAATAACCAAAAAATTTATATTTTGTTGTTTTCTTACTGTACCGAAAATGAACCGAACCGTGACCTCTAAACCGAGGTACGTACCGAACCGAGATTTTTGTGTACCGTTACACCCCTAATATATATATACATACATGTATACCTGTGTGTGTGTGTATATATATATATATATGTATATATATATATATATTTATTTATTTATTTATTTATTTATATATAAATATATTTATATATATATATATATATATATATATATATATATATATATATATATATATATATATATATATATATATATATATGTATATTTATATAAAAATAACAAATAATAACATGTAATACAATATCTGCCAACTTCCGGTGCCCTTACAAAAGAGAATATACATCCAGTGAGAAAAAAAAAATTCAGTCTAAGCCTGGGCCCCTGGAGAGGGAGGGGGTCCAGACTGAGGCCAGGGGAAAAAAAACGCATAGCCATAGCACACTTAATAAACATGTGTGTAAGAGGGAAATGTCAAAGAGAGCAAAGGACATTAAATACATTAAAAGAGCAGAGCTTCTACACACAGCCACAAAAGTAAAACAACAAAAACATACACACTGTGGTTCCTACTCCAGGAATCAAACACGTGTGTGTGTTCTAATAATGGCAGACTTGGTAAGAGACAACAAAGACAACTATTTTAGGACACAATGAGGATTCACAACCTTATCTTTTTGAAGCTAAATATACTGAGGATGAACTACTGCTTACGGAAGTGAGCACAAAAAAGAGGGTGAAACGTTGGAGCAGACGGAAGCCAATAGAGTGAGTTGAAAGTCACTCGAAGCTGCAAATGTGGAATTTGGAGACAAGCTATTTTGGAAACATGAAATGTGGGCTCATACGTTACGGATACTGTCATATGATTGTTCATGTTTTTCAGCCAGTATTGATTGGTGTACCATTGCAGTGTTGTACATTACAAACTCAAGCGTTTCGTGCTGACGTAGAAGCTAGCTTATCTCTTGCCGTGGTTAGTTTTTACGGCTAATACCGAAGCACGCCGATGTGTTAGTACTAGGGGTGTAACAAAAATTTCGGTTCGGTACGTACCTCGGTTTAGAGGTCACGGTTCGGTTCATATTCGGTACAGTAAGAAAACAACAAAATATAAATTTTTTGGTTATTTATTTACCAAAATTGTAAACAATGGCTTTATCCTTTTAACATTGGGAACACTATAATAATTCTGCCCACGTTAATCAACATTAAACTGCCTCAAGTTGTTGCTCAGATTAAATAAAATGACAAAACGTTTCTTCTACATATAAAAAGTGCAACATTAAACAGTTTCAAGTCAACTCATCATGCTTAATTTATTACAGCATTTGGGAAGCCTCTAGTCGATTTTTATTATGTAAATGTTATATTTTTATCAACATGTGATAGCAGGGACCCTGCCATTCAAACTATCAACTATCAGAGACAGAAACTACTCATTTAACATAATGTCCTTTTTTGCTGCTTCAACACAACTCAATCAACACAGAAAAAGGTAAAGTGAAATAACAGACAGACAGGGCTTTGCTGTCCGTAACACACACACACACACACACACACACACACACACACACACACACACACACACACACACACACACACACACACACACACACACACACACACACACACACACACACACACACACACACCGCAAAATGAGCTAACGTTACGCTAAAAGCTAATTAGCCCTCACCTCAAGCCAGGACTGCGAGCAAGCTGTGTTGCCGTTTATGTTTCTAGAACATCAACAGGCTCATAGTGATGTTACTCGTAGTAGACTGGGAGGTGTTTATTATAATTTGGGGAGAGTACGCTGCCTGATGCTTACCTGCTAAATACCTACCTGCTCATCACGAGTACTGACACCATGCGCTCTGAATACGCACTGCTAATTGGCTGTTACCGCTCTGTTTGTAACCAATCAGATGGTTGTGTGGGTGGGACAATGCTGCCTGCTGCAGAGTACTGACCGAGACAGGCAGAACGAAGCGGAGCAGCTTGTTAAGACTTTAGCTTAGGCGGCTACTTAATATTTTCGTGTGGAAATTTGTTCGATACAGCTCCGAACCGAACCGAAACCCCCGTACGGAAACGGTTCTATACAAATACACGTACCGTTACACCCCTAGTTAGTACGCTAGAAAAATAGTTCCTCTGTGTTCGCTCTTACCATAACAATGTTGCTACAGCTTCATTGTAGCCGTTGCTGAGAGAGTTTGCATGCTTTAAATGTGTGTCATAAATAAATAAATATTAATAAATTAGTTCATGATGCAGAGTTATAAAATATTATTACAAAATGTGTGATTGTAAAATCCCCTTAGGAGAATGTATATATATTGTGTTAATTGTGTTGCAAGGCAGAACGAGTGTAGTGATGTTGCGCCCCCGAGGACCGTAAACATTTGTGCAAAACTCAAGCAAGTCTTTGTTAGAACCTCTTTTTGTTACAAGCTGCCAACGAGGTTGTGGAGGTTTTATAATCGATTAAAATCGATTATAAAAATAGTTGGCGATTAATTTAGTCATCGATTCGTTGGATCTTTGCTATGCACATGCGCAAAGGCAAATTTTGTTTTTTGTTAATTTTATTTATTTATTTATTTTAATTAAAATTTTTTAAATTATAAACCTTTATTTATAAACTGCAACATGTACAAACAGCTGAGAAACAATAATCAAAATAAGTATGGTGCCAGTATGCTGTTTTTTTCAATAAAATACTGGAAAGGATAGAAATGTAGTTTGTCTCTTTTATCCGATTATTAATCAAAGTAATAATCGACAGATTAATCGATTATCAAATTAATCGTTAATTGCAGCCCTAGGTAACAGCCAATCAGCAGTGCGTATTCAGAGCGCTTGGAGTCAGTGTTCACGGCACAGGCAGAGATTGACCTACAGTTAACTAAGTTATTTCACTTTACCTTTTTCTGTGTTGATTGAGCTGTGTTGAAGCAGCAAAAAAGGACATTATGTTAAATGAAGAGTTTCCTGAAGCTGATAGTTGATATAATAATGTAAGTGCATCATAAAGCCTACATGAACTCCATGGTGTTCAGGAATGAATAGTCTCTCCTATTGCTATTGTACTATTTTTCCAGCTATAGTTACATTACTCATTAGTAATGGAGCAGCCTACTTTTGAATGGCAGGGTCCCTGCTATCACATGTTGATAAAATTTACATAATAAAAATCAACTACAGGCTTCCCAAATGCTGTAATAAATTAAGCATGATGAGTTGACTTGAAACTGTTTAATGTTGCACTTTTTATATGTAGAAGAAAAGTTTTGTCATTTTATTTAATCTGAGCAACAACTTGAGGCAGTTTAATGTTGATTAACGTGGGCAGAATTATTATAGTGTTCCCAATGTTGAAAGGATAAAGCCATTGTTTACAAATTTGGTAAATAACCAAAAAATTTACATTTTATTGTTTTCTTACTGTACCGAAAATGAACCGAACCGTTACCTCTAAACCGAGGTACATACCGAACCGAGATTTTTGTGTACCGTTACACCCCTAATATATATATACATACATGTATACCTGTGTGTGTGTGTGTATATATGTGTATATATATGTCATGTTATATATATGTCAGCATGTGGCCCCATTTTGAACTCTTTTTTTTTTGAAACGCTTATTGCAAATGCTTACTTACAGTAAGTCATTAATTTGACTTTGTAAGTCATTATTTTAGTATCTCAGGTAACTAGGACTGTTTTGTTTTTACTTTACGGAAAAAATATCGAGATATATATCGTATATCGCCATTCAGCAAATGGAGCTGAAAACACAACCAAAAGTAGTTGTAGGCTTCTTCACGCGACGAAGCCGGCCTACTTCACCGCAGTCTGTAGTCTATTGCCACCCAGGCTGTGGTGGCAGCGACGAGGTGGAGACGTGATGGTGACAGGCCGAGTTACACCGATCCTTACACCCACCCACCCCCTTCCCCGCTCCCCTCCCCCTGGAGAGTCACCACCTTAACTAACATTTTCTGGGGGAAACACTGTAAACGGTAGCATTGTTGTGTGTGGACACAGATAAGGTTAGGTGGGATTTACCTCGGTAGTTAGTGTAAACGGGGCCTTAGTCCCCCTCAAAGATGGGGGATCCTCACCCTAGCCAATTTATGATGAATAGCTAATGAACGTCACATTTAAAGCAAGAACGAGATTAATTTTCAGCGCCATTTTACAGCAGGTAACTAAATTAATAGGTCAAATCAATCACACAATTCTTCAGGATTATTACTTTAAATACAACAACCGTCATGGAATTTAAAGATGTATATTTATACATACAGTAGTTGTCGGATGCAAGAGGTCCAAAGTCGAACTGACAAGTCCAATTTTAACCAGGCGCTCTCAAAACCTAGACGGGTCTCTGCACCGATGATTTGTAAAGACATCTAATCCACAAAAGCTCTGGTTTAGATAATCTAGGTCAGTAAAGTTGCAATTTCGCAAATGCACTTTCTAAAGCCTTGATTCCTAACCGCTGTGCTGCAGCACTTTGGAGAGCTCAAGGATTTCTTGACGACAAATGATATCTATAGCAGCGACGTACGGTGACAGGTAGAACAATTACATTATCTTCCACTAGACGGGAGAAGGGACATCATTAACCTGTTGTCATTCAAACAACATTTCTCTTGGTTTCTAATGTAAAATATGGGCCCAGTTTGGCTTTTGCAGTTTGCTGTTTGTAGTTTGCAGGTTTTTGTTCCTCCGGTGAGTTTTTTGTGTGCAGTTCCATCTATCCTCTGTTTGTCCAAAGCACCAAAGCATTTGCCTTCCTTATCTACTCTTTCTTTCAATGCACACAGCAGTTTTATTATAAAGCCACCCAGTCCACTCTACTTGGGGCAGAGGTCTGCTGGCTGATTTGGACTTGGGTCACCTGGTGCCAAGTCCCGCACACTGAGAGGCGTTGTAACAGTTCAGTTTTCCGCAACAGTAGGGAGGCACGATAAATATTGACGTCTGAAATACTTACTTTTACTTAGGCCTTTAAATTCCCTAAGGAACTTAGGTCATTGATAAAACTCCTCCATCCCCTTCGGTCTTGTGCACTCCGCTCCAATTGTTGCCATGACAGCCTTTGCGCCTTCATCTCCTGCTCTGTGGTTCTTCTCCAGGTAGCTCTAGGCCTTCCTCTCTTCCTCTTGCCTTGCGGGTTCCATGTTAGAGCATGTTTCGTGATTGATCTATTGTGTCTACACAGTGTGTGACCAATCCAGTTCCATTTCCTCCTCCTGATTTGGGTTTCTACTGTGTCTTGTCCAGTGAGGTCCCACAGGTTGGCATTAGAGATGGTGTTAGGTCAGTAGATACCTAGGAGGCGACGGAGGCAGCGGTTGAAGAATGTCTGTATTTTGTTGAGTATGTTGGCGGTGATCTTCCAGGTTTCTGAACTGTAGAGTAAGGTGGATTTGACGTTTGAGTTGAAATTTTGCAGTTTGGTCTTGAGCATGGGTGTCAAACTCTGGCCCGCGGGCCAAATTTTCACTTGGCCCTTGAGGCGATATCAAATTAACACTAAAGCTGGCCCGTCGATTATATATTGCGGCGGTGCCGTGGTAACACCACATTCACCGCTAATTCTAATACTTGCCAACCCTCCCGGGAGTCTTCCAAACTTCAGCGCCCCCTCCCGAAAATCATCAGTCTGCTTTTTAGCCAGTCCAACGAGTGCTGGCCCAGTCACATAACATGTGCGGCTTCTGCATGCACACACAATTGAATGCAACGCATACTTCATCAACAGCGATACAGGTTACACTGAGGGTAGCCGAATAAAAAACTTTAACACTGTTAGAAATATACGCCACACTGTGAACCCACACCAAACAATGACAAACACATTTCGGGAGAACATCCGCACCGTAACACAACATAAACACAACAGAACAAATACCCAGAACCCTTTGCAGCACTAACTCTTCCGGGACGCTACAAGGTGTGTGTGTATGGGGGGTAGGTCTGGTGGTAGCGGGGGTGTGTTTTGTAGTGTCCCGGAAGAGTTAGTGCTGCAAAGGATTCTGGGTATTTGTTCTGTTGTGTTTATGTTGTGTTACGGTGCGGATGTTCTCCTGAAAGGTGTTTGTCATTCTTGTTTGGTGTGGGTTCACAGTGTGACGTATATTTCTAACAGTGTTAAAGTTTTTTTATACGGGCACCCTCAGTGCAACCTGTATCGCTGTTGATGAAGCATGCGTTGCATTCACTCGTGTGTGCGTACAGAAGCCGCACATATATTGTGACTGGGTCTGAACGATCTTAGAATGGATGAAAAGCGGACGTGACGATAGCTCGTAGAGTACGTTAAAGGCAGTGCATTTAATGCACTCCCCCAAGACTGTGGTCCGGGTGGACGAGATATAATGACTGATGAACACCTTTGTTCGATAATGAAGGTTGCCTCAGCTCAAAGCCTGAGCCCCGACATTAATGAACCAGCATCCAAGAAAAGATGGCAGGTATCTGGCTTGGGCACATCAGATTAGATCAGTGTGTTGCAAACTGAGCAGTTTAAAGTCCTTAATGGTTGTTTTATTCATTGTTATTTTATTTTCAAATTTATTAGCCTGTGAAAAAAGTTAATGTTGATATTTACCTCAGAAGGTTGCAAATAGAAAAGAGGCATTCAATTTTTATTTAAATTGTATTTGATATGCCATTGATATTTTTAAATTATTATTATTATTATTATTTGAAACTCGATTTTGCATGTCACTATAAAGTTATATAAGCCTTGCTTGTTCAATATTCAATGCAAAACTTGTTTGGGTCCCTATTAAAAGGTTAATTTGTTCAGTTTTAAATTTTGGCCCTCTCTATATTTGAGTTTGACACCCCTGGTCTTGAGTGATATGGTTTTTGATTTCCAGATTTTATTTAGGATAGTGAATGTGGTCCTTGCTTTTCCAATTCTGGCACTGACATCCTCCTCTGTTCCTCCGTCCACGACGTCTGAAATGATAATGGCACTTCACCATCGTGAAGAAAGAGAGAGAGTACGAAGCTGCCTGTGCTGCTAAGCCGAGACCGAACGTTAATTGCGAAGACCACAGAAAACGGAAAGCCACAGGATTCATGAAGGCAACAGTTTGAAAGAAAAGACTTAACGGCAAAATGAGTGATTGTTTATGTTAAACTTCATGGTTCATCTGGAGGCACAGGTGTTGGACAGATAGTTTTTTTTCTTTTCATGAAATCATTCAGATTGTTTGAGTTGCTTGTTATCTATCAATGAAACAAATGAAAAGTTTAAATATCAATTGTGGAGGACCACCAATCAGCGACATGACAGCCGCGTTCAGGTTTTAGAACACTTGATTTATTTCTCAATATCAGTCTCTTTTATGCTTTTCAGCAAATGTCTTTCGTGTCTGTCAATCTCGCTCTCGCTCTCTCTCCTCTCGTCTCGTGGGGAGGGAAAAAAACATGATCCGGACCACGGATCATGACAGTACATTCTGTCACGTGGGGGGTCGCAGCTCACTGCGGCGTCGTTCTCCCGGGATGCAGAACGGACAACTCCGGACAAAGCGTGAAGAGGCAGGTGAAAACAATAAGCAGCCATAGCAACCAAACCAAACTCAGAGGTGTAAACAAACAGGAACTAAAGGAGTCCAAAACTAACAGAAAATACAAAAACATGATCCGGACCACGGATCATGACACAGTCCCTCCGTGATCTTGACTGTGTTGAAACTTTTAAGAAACATTTGAAAACTTCTCTTTTTAGTAAAGCTTTTAGTTAATGCACCTTTAAATTATCATTTTTAATCCACTTTGTATCCTTTTCATTATGTTGCCCCTGTTGTTTTAAAGGGGAACATTATCACAATTTGAGAAGGGTTAAAACCATTAAAAATCAGTTCCCAGTGGCTTATTTTATTTTTCGAAGTTTTTTTCAAAATTTTACCCATCATGCAATATCCCTAAAAAAAGCTTCAAAGTACCTGATTTTAACCATCGTTATATACACCCGTCCATTTTCCTGTGACGTCACACAGTGATGCCAATACAAACAAACATGGCGCATAGAACAGCAAGGTATAGCGACATTAGCTCGGATTCAGACTCGGATTTCAGCGGCTTAAGCGATTCAACAGATTACGCATGTATTGAAACGGATGGTTGTAGTGTGGAGGCAGGTAGCGAAAACGAAATTGAAGAAGAAACTGAAGCTATTGAACCATATCAGTTTGAACCGTATGCAAGCGAAACCGACGAAAACGACACGACAGCCAGCGACACGGGAGAAAGCGAGGACAAATTCGGCGATCGCCTTCTAACCAACGATTGGTATGTGTTTGTTTGGCATTAAAGGAAACTAACAACTATGAACTAGGTTTACAGCATATGAAATACATTTGGCAACAACATGCACTTTAAGAGTGCAGACAGCCCAGTTTTCATCAATTAATATATTCCGTAGACATACCCTCATCCGCTCTCTTTTCCTGAAAGCTGATCTTGTCCAGTCCAGTTGGAAATGCATCTGCTTTAAGTGTCGCAGGATATCCACACATTCTTGCCATCTCTGTCGTAGCATAGCTTTCGTCGGTAAAGTGTGCGGAACAAACGTCCAATTTCTTGCCACTTTCGCATCTTTGGGCCACTGGTGCAACTTGAATCCGTCCCTGTTCGTGTTGTTACACCCTCCGACAACACACCGACGAGGCATGATGTCTCCAAGGTACGGAAAACAGTCGAAAAAACGGAAAATAACAGAGCTGATTTGACTAATGTGTTTGAGAAAATGGCGGATTGCTTCCCGTTGTGACGTCATCGCTCCGAGAGCGAATAATAGAAAGGCGTTTAATTCGCCAAAATTCACCCATTTAGAGTTTCGAAAATCGGCTAAAAAAATATATGGTCTTTTTTCTGCAACATCAAGGTATATATTGACGCTTACATAGGTCTGGTGATAATGTTCCCCTTTAAATTAATAATAATAATAACTGGGATTTATATAGCGCTTTTCTAAGTACCCAAAGTCGCTTTACATGTAGAACCCATCAATCATTCACACCTGGTGGTGGTAAGCTACTTTCATAGCCACAGCTGCCCTGGGGTAGACTGACGGAAGCGTGGCTGCAATTTGCGCCAACGGCCCCTCCGACCACCACCTATCATTCAATTCACCGGTGTGAGTGGCACCGGGGGAAAAGGGTGAAGTGTCCCGCCCCAACGATTTTTGGATGGTAAGAGGCGGGGAGCGAACCTGCAACCCTCAGGTTTCTGGCATGGTTGCTCTACCCACTACGCCATGCCGCCCCAAATAAATTGAGTTGTTGTTTTACTTCACCTATGTTTTGTACAGCGCTTTGTGATTTTATCTGTGAAAAGCGCTTTATAAATAAAATGTACTTACTTACTTGGGGATGCTAAGTAAGTAAGTGCCGTGCCAGCAACCTGAGGGTTCCGGGTTCGATCCCCACCTTCTACCAACCTAGTCACATCCGTTGTGTCCTTGAGCAAGACACTTCACCCTTGCTCCTGATGGGTAGTGGTTAGGGCCTTGCATGGCAGCTCCCGCCATCAGTGTGTGAATGTGTGTGTGAATGGGTGAAAATTAGGTGGCGACTTGTCCAGGGTGTACCCCGCCTTCCGCCCGATTGCAGCTTAGATAGGCTCCAGCACCCAGGGGACCCCGAAAGGGACAAATGGATGGATGGATGATAAAGTTACGGTAGTCAATTTCAAGACTTAGGGCAGTCAAACTTTGGAGGTTAATAACAGCGCCATCGTGTGGTGCAAAAAAGTTAATATCAACAGGAACTCACTACTGACACTCTTTGTTCCAGCCAGCAAAGTCTCAGTGTGATCCGTCACGCCAAGCGTGGGACGGCCGTCTTGTCAGAGGCAAGCTGTCGTAATCCTGGCTCTGCAACGGTGCCTCGCTGCCTTTTTTTCCCCCTCCCTTCTCTGAGTGACGGAGTGCTCTGCGACATGTCCTTGAGCAAGCAGAAAATCCCGGTAATTGCATTAGTGTCGTTCAAGTGCGAGCCCTGCCCGCTGTGGGCTGGCCATCCTAGCATTAGCCAAACTTGTCCTCCCGGGGGCTATGCGGAGACTTGATTCTAGATGGCGAACGCCACTTAAGTCTAATTAACATCCTGTTGGATGATGAGAAGAGACACAAGTGGCAAAAACCACTTACTGCAAAGTCCAACGTCGGTCCAGAAAATATCAAAAAAATGACAGGATGGACTGAGTCGAGTTTTTAGGGGGTTAGATAACAAAATGTCAGTAATCCTGTTCTGACATTTGCAAATAAAAATGGATTTGCTGCTGCCTTTGCCCTTCAAATACTGTACATAGACAGATGGACCAAGAACTGCAGCAGAAGTTTTTAGTTACCTCCTGTAAATAGGGCTGGGCGATATGGCCTTTTATTAATATCTTTTTAGGCCATGTCACGATACACAATATATATCTCGATATTTTGCCTTAGCCTTGAATGCACTTGATGCATATAATCACAGCAGTATGATGATTCTATGTGTCTACATTAAAACATTCTTCTTCATACTGCATTAATATATGCTACTTTTAAACTTTCATGCAGAGAGGGAAATCACAACTAAGTCAATTGACCAAAACTGTATTTATTAAACAGTTATTAAGGAGTGGCACAAACATTCATGTTATTTCAAAACAGAAAGTGCAAGATTGTCAGAGACATTTTTAAACATTTTTAGTGCTGTGTCTCGCCGTCAGCACTGCCACGCCCTCTGTCCTCAGCACCATGGACAGAGGCGGTGACCTTTGCTCCTGCAGGCAGCGCTGGCAACATCTCCCTCCACAAATAGTTTAAAACAAATAAAGTGCACTTTTGTGCATGATGTCACTAAGATGACATATCAAAACAACACTAAATTAAAGTGCACTTTTTGCCCGTCGTCACGTCTGCTTTTCCTTCATACAAACAGCGTGCCGGCCCAGTCACAAAATATATGCGGCTATTACACACATATAAGTGAATGCAAGCATACTTGGTCAACAGCCATACAGGTCACACTGAGGGTGGCCGTATAAACAACTTTAACACTGTTACAAATATGCGCCACACTGTGAAC